>NW_024737097.1:21078299-21528299 GCF_018991925.1 Homarus americanus | reverse complement strand
CATTATACGGCGAGTCTTCATAAAAGTGATACAGATCCTGGGGTCACGGAACTCTGCAGTACTGGATGACACTAAGTTTCTTTATATACTGCAAATGCCACACAGAATACACAAAATGGAAGTTACACAGAATACCTTAACTTCAGACCGTAGATTACACAGAATACCTTAACTTCTGACCGTAGATTACACAGAATACCTTAACTTCAAACCGTAGATTACACAGAATACCTTAACTTCAGACCGTAGATTACACAGAATACCTTAACTTCAAACCGTAGATTACACAGAATACCTTAACTTCAAACCGTAGATTACACAGAATACCTTAACTTCAGACCGTAGGTTACACAGAATACCTTAACTTCAGACCGTAGATTACACAGAATACCTTAACTTCAGACCGTAGATTACACAGAATACCTTAACTTCAAACCGTAGATTACACAGAATACCTTAACTTCAAACCGTAGATTACACAGAATACCTTAACTTCAGACCGTAGGTTACACAGAATACCTTAACTTCAGACCGTAGGTTACACAGAATACCTTAACTTCAGACCGTAGATTACACAGAATACCTTAACTTCAAACCGTAGATTACACAGAATACCTTAACTTCAAACCGTAGATTACACAGAATACCTTAACTTCAGACCGTAGGTTACACAGAATACCTTAACTTCAGACCGTAGGTTACACAGAATACCTTAACTTCAGACCGTAGATTACACAGAATACCTTAACTTCAAACCGTAGATTACACAGAATACCTTAACTTCAGACCGTAGGTTACACAGAATACCTTAACTTCAGACCGTAGGTTACACAGAATACCTTAACTTCAGACCGTAGATTACACAGAATACCTTAACTTCAAACCGTAGATTACACAGAATACCTTAACTTCAGACCGTAGGTTACACAGAATACCTTAACTTCAGACCGTAGGTTACACAGAATACCTTAACTTCAGACCGTAGATTACACAGAATACCTTAACTTCAAACCGTAAGTTACACAGCACTCTAACGTACTGTACACTCCACCACTAAGCCAGCCGGGGCCAGCAGGTGGTCTCCATTACCCTCCACGGGGCATTATCAATGAAGCTATCCAACGCTGAATTTCCACCTGCCCGTACTAGGTCGTAATTACTTATTATGATAATCGCTTGAGCACGATAATGGGGTAGTAGAACCTCGCCGGTAAGCTGTAAGGAGAGGCGAGACCAGGTAACGCCCACCTTTAATTACTGTACATTGACAAAAAAAAAAGAAGAGGAATCATGGATGTTATGGTCCGTCTGTTGTGCTTGTTGATGATTTAACTGTGTCTTCAAACTATTTTTTATTTACTAATTTATTCACATTAATATACGAGTATAATCTATATTACCTGTAAGATAAATTTCCATACATAAATTTTATGTTGTTTTCTGATTTTGATATATCGTCTTTTTGGTAAACGATGTATATAATTATAAGTGTATTTCGGGCACCAGCGGATGACAGTGTCTGGTAGCAAAGCTGACCACTGTGTGAGGCTCAATATTCACGTAGGGTACCAGCTACAGTCTCCTGCTGGCTGTGACTTCGGGGATCAGACATTATTGAGTTTGTCTTTATGACTAACATGATTGTGTCTACAAAAGCATAAATAAATTACTTGATCTGATTTATTAGTAAATTATTGAGTGCCGTCTGCGGCTTCTTCAGCAAAAATGGCTGCAGGGTGTACCTGTGGGAGACGATACTACACAAGGTTTCAGAAGCAAAGACTGATAGCTGTGAGGCGACATGGGAGGGACTAGATATGGGGTATTAGACGACTGTCACTGCGGGTACAAAAATATATCCATCAAGATTATGGCTAAGTGAGATAAGTGAAACTCTCACTGCAAATTAGGGACAGATAAGCATAATTCTGAGAGGACTGAAGAGCATAACTTCAGCGTCACAGTTATAGTACAGTAGTGGTGTTAAGATTGGTTCAAGTGTTTAAGGTGAGTGGAGTACCTACACTCTATATCTGCACAGCTGTTACTCCAGGGATAAATCACTGCAATCACGACACCAGCATGGTGACTGTGAAGTCCTCGTAGGTAACCACGGGTAAGGACGACTCTACCACACGACCACCACGGGCAGGAAGGCCACAGTGAGCAATTATCACAGAGGAGAGCAATAAAGCAGTCGAGTGAAGACTGTACAGATGGCTTGATGATTGTACTTGTTCAGTGGCGTGCGGGGAGTTTGTTGGCTGCTGGTGATGTTTACTCATCAACAAGTCTCTTCGCCGCTGTAAAAGGCACCGGTGATTTATTTAAGAGATTTCAATCTTAATTAAGGATAGACTGGCAGAGTTATGAGGAGGTAAATTATACTCGACTCGAAGACGATTTCAGTATAAACATTCGTATACTGTACACCTGTAATAACCACCTGAGGGAAAATCACCTCAGCTACGACAAGATCCGTCAGGTTACTTGTTGATGTAAATACTCCCCGAGCTGGGGGCCCAGGTCGTCGTTCCCTACCAGCCAGGTGTAGAAACTCTTCCCCCCAAAATAAATATCGTTTAAACAATTTAACGTAAGTGAAAAAAATATATATATCTATTCAGCACCTGGTCTTGATACATTCTGAAACTACAATAAAAAGAGACGAATTGTTAAGGCGTTTTAATCAATGATCAAAAAAGGTTTAACACTCAATAATGTTTGATCATTTTAGCTATCAACTCAAATTATTAATAATCGCACTTCTTTGGGGACAAAAATCATAATTTCATATAACAGAACAAATGGTCGACAAATGTTATCTTACGTGCAGTGTAGAAACTAACTGAGGATTGTAATGCCGTATAGAAAAGTAATGTGGTGATTCTTACTAATTTGATATCCACCTGTATCTTTCACTGGCCAGGTAAATTTGTTTAGTATTATTCACAGCACAAGTTTCTTCTTACGACATGCGGACATACCAAGACCCCCACACCCATATAACTACGTTCCCACACACCCACACACCCCTAGCAACAGCACGCCCACCAAACCACATGCTCACATAGTCACACCACAGCATCAATCAAAACCACGTTCACTCTTCCCTTTGCTAAAACACCCATATAACTACGTTCCTACACGCCCACGCGCCCAAAGCAGCCACACACCCACATAATCACACTAGACACACTAATGGTTCGTTTAAAGTTAACCATCTCCTCCCAGGGACCATCACAATAACACAACACTAACAACTCACACCACACGATCACCATGTCAAACGAAGCATGATTACTTAATGACATTGCCCATACACCTTGATCCATACACAACCAACTGCCCACAGACCCATATAA
This sequence comes from Homarus americanus, assembly GCF_018991925.1. Lineage (NCBI taxonomy): Eukaryota > Metazoa > Arthropoda > Malacostraca > Decapoda > Nephropidae > Homarus > Homarus americanus. The sequence continues at coordinate 21,524,934 of NW_024737097.1, read as the reverse complement.
AACCACAGCCAACTGTCCACACACACCCATGTCCAAACATAAACACTATCCACACACCCATATCCAAACTCAACCATCTATCCACACACCAATGTCCAAACACAACTTACTGTTCGCACACCCATGTTCCAAACACAACTAAGTATACACACACCCATATCCAAACACACCCATATCCAAACACAACCAACTATCCACACACCCATGTCCAAACACAGTCAACTATCCACACACCACTGTCCAAACACAACCAACTATCCACACACACACATGTCCACACTAGTCACACGTGCTCAAGCTGACACCTGATACGTACATCCCAGAAAGCTTTCAATCTTCTGGTTGTGAGTAGTCGGACCATCGCTGTTATCAGACTCTTCCCACCTACTTGTTTAAGAGACAGAGAGACTGACAGACGAAGAGAGAGACAGAAAGACGAAGAGAGAGAGACAGAAAGACCAAATGAGACGAAGAGAGAGACAAAAAAGACGAAAAGAGACGAAGGGAGAGATAGAAAGACGAAGAGAAAGACAAACAGACTAAGATAGAGACAGGCAGACGAAGAGAGAGACAAACAGACGAAGAGAGAGACAGAAAGAAGAAGAGAGAGAACAGACAGACGAAGATAGAGACAGACAGACGAAGATAGAGACAGGCAGACGAAGAGAGAGACAAACAGACGAAGAGAGAGACAGAAAGAAGAAGAGAGAGACAGACAGACGAAGATAGAGACAGACAGACGAAGATAGAGACAGAGACGAAGATAGAGACAGACAGACAGATGAAGAGGCAGAAAGACGAAGAGAAAAACGAAAAGACGAAGAGCTGGACAGAAAGACGAAGAGCTGGACAGAAAGACGAAGAGAGAGACAGACGAAGAGGGAGACAGAAAGACGAAGAGAAACAAAAAGGAAGACAGAAAAATGGACAGAGGCAAAGAGAAACAGAAAGGAAGAGAGAGAGAGAGAGAGACAGAAAAGACAAATAAGCAGACAGACAGACACAGACAGACAGAGCGGGAGAAGACAAATGATTCATCCAGGTTTGAAGAATATCTACCTACATAGTTAAAAATTATCAAGATCAGATTAAAGATACACTGCGCCAAGGACACATACTACTACTACTACTACTACTACTACTACTACTACTACTACAATTTATTTATATATTTTTTTAATGGCCTCCAGCGTCCCTCAATAGCCACACCTTCGCCACCATTTTATTACCTTAATATTAAATATCCTAATACATAAGTAGCTATCCTATCTGTGTTGAATTAGTTGAGCCGCAGATCTATGCGGCATTCAGTGACTGTAGCCTCATAGTCAATATCTGCAGCACTTGTCGGAATTGGGGCAGAAGCTCTCGTTCCCCTGAAGCAGAGCAAAGCCGACCGAAGGAGAGAGAAAGACAGTCGACATCTCATCCAGGCTGTAACATAACTTCTGGGCTGCTGCTTCTGTTCGGAGATCACCTCCGCGAGTCTGGCGTAGAAACATCTTGCACTTGGTCCCATCCCACCAGAGGTTGTGAACACTAGAGGAGTGAAGCTGCCTTGATCAACATTTTAAATTCTCTCCCCATATGCCCTTCTCTTGTCGTTCTCGTTCCTCCTATGTGCAGCATCGAGAGCTAGGTTACGGTGACATGCGGCCATGGGATCAAAAATCCTAATGTCGAAGAAAGCTCGCTGTCCCCGCGTACAGAATCCTCGAGCACTGATAGGGCAATTGCATACTAATAATACTAATAATACTAATACTAATAATAATAATAATAATAATAATAATAATAATAATAATAATAATAATAATAATAATAATAATAATAATAATAATAATAATAATAATAATAATAATAATAATAATAAAGCAATGAATGTATACCCAAACACAACACAAAGTACAAAAGACAACGAAAAAAAAAAGAGTACCTAAGACTCCTCCTATTCTGTAACAGCAACTATCTTGTGACGGGTCAGGGCAACACACACTACGAGCCTCCCACTCACATTCCCTTCATATAAAATTACGCCAAGTCTCTAGCCCCCTGCCTCACCTTATGTAGTTCCACCTCTGGTTTAAGGCTTGGTAATGTTTCTTATTGTTATTAATTACTGGGTTTTCTAATATTCGGCTTAATATATCATTGTTCTGCCCTGAGTCATTGTTGTTTTCTTATAATTAATGAAGATTATTTTTATACAGTTCAAATGAAGATCAAGTTATCACGTACAGAGTAACAATAGTTGACCCATTATACTGTAGTTACCCCAAGAAGAAGAATCATGTGAAGCGAAAGAGTTTCAAAACTGTTTACAAAAGCCTCAGACACGTGAAGGTGACCATAAAGGTGAGAGCAATTACGTTACAGCTCACCTGATCGTACCTGACAATAATGTAGTTCAATATGGCGGATAAGAGAGAGTGAGCATCACCATACCGGGAGACCTGGTACTGCTGGACGATATAAACGTCACCATCAAAACATCGTAAGTCTTGGGGGGACTGGGGGAATAGTTTCCTCTAGAGGCCGCTGATGGCGCTCGTCAGTAGCATAAAGTGAAGCCTCTGTCACCATCACAGCCTCTCACGAGTCTAAATAGCCTCCGTGGCTGACTCCACAGCGGATTATAAACACCAGCGGAGGAATGTATAACAATTAAGAGGTGGTGGGGGAGAGATTAGTGTGATATATGGTCTTGTGAGTATCCTGGTAACTGACCCAACTACCATACCAGGACCACAGACCCATTTTGCTACGATAAGTTGTGTCCCGTCGCGTTACTCACTCTTAACGCCACCACCCCTGACCTCTCTCGCTCTTTAGGCGGGGTTTTATTTCTTGTCACTGTAAACCTCTTGTAAACACCGGAAACAGAGGCTTTTTTTCAAGACTCGTCGGCTACTCTTCTCAGTAATCAAGGCTTTTAGGAGTCACACCTGTTCTTAATTTCTTGCATTTACGACATATAAAAAGTAAAACAAATAAACAGACAACTAAGGGTATTGGTTTACTCTATCAGCTGACGCGGGGTGCATCATTCACCCGGCAGCAGGACCTTGTATTCACATCTTACTTGGTTCAAGAATCTGATACTTAAATAGATAATCCTTTCTTAAATACCAAATGTTACGGAAATAAATAAGGACTAAAACACGCCACATAGTCCCATAGTTTTTAGGAGCTGGAGTTAACCTGTAGCGCTAGTTGACCCTCCTCCTCCTTCAGGCCCCCACACGCTGAGTCCTTCAGTGTCACATGTTCTCCTCCCTCAGTGTGTCTTCGGTACAAACTTAAATTTATATTACGAGAATCTTTAATAGTGAAAAACTTTGCTAATATATTTACGACTTGAATCTCTTACGCCAAAAAACTTGACATTAATACTTCCATGTCAAGTCTTTAAGCAACGTAAAAGTCTATCAATGAGAAAAGTTTTCATTCATATATTCATGTCGAAAGTCTGTCTCTTAACGCTGATAAACCATTATATTAAGAGCGAGAGGCAGTACAGTACATCACCTAGCGCCTCCCCCCAACACCACACCACTCTATTATACCTGGCCAACCACACAGTAATCTGGCGGGGCGTCACTCACCACACACCTGGTATGTCAGATAGTAGGCCTAAGAGCGAGTGATGGCTTTATTTATCTCGTATGCATGTCTAAATTTTACGTGGATGTTTTCTTTGATGAACTCGACAAAATAATGATGGTTTAAAAGTACGATCTGTGTTGTGTGGAATCACCTCAAGTTTCACACCTCCCCTCAGCTTACCTCCCAGGAAGGTTAAACACTCAAACGCTACGTGTTGGTTAGGTTAGGTTAGGTTAACGTTAGGACGGTTAATTTTGAGGTCAAATAAGCGTGAACTAATCTTTAGGTGATCCCTACACTGTTATAAGAAAGTAAATAATTAGACATAAATAAACATAAAGAATAATATTAAAGAAAATTTTTGTGATACGATGTATTACAAAAACAAAAAGATAAGGATTATATAATGCCCGTTGAGAAAAAACCAATTCAAGAATTACATATAAAGAAAATCTAATCGCAAAGGAGTGACGGGTTGAAGGTAAGAAACTTCATCCTGACAAATTGCAGCACAAGACGTGATCACGATAAACTCGAGGTCAGTGTCTGATTGTGAGTTTGGGCATCACCTGAAGTTTAACCCCACCCAGTTTATTTAACCTGCTGACTAACCTAACCTAACCTAATCCCCGCCAGGTAGTTTTAGGGTGTGTAATTATCAGGTGATATAAGTTTGGGTGCCTAATCTTCATGTGATCGGTGGAGACTGTGATGTCGGCAGATAATCCCACGAGGTGATAAACAATAAGCTAAGCACAGATAACAGGAACGTTTATTCAAAACTCAAGCCTAAATAAGAAAAAAGTCTTATCTATATTCTAAACAGTAGTTGAATTTAGAGTGTGTATATAGCTTATATTGGACCCCGTGTACACGTCAGGTGAACTAGCAGTATTTACATAAACCTGAAGCTGTGGGAGAGAGGAGTGGCGGTGGACGGGTGATGCCAACATACAGACCCAGGGGTGGAGATGACTGTCGCTGTCATATTTGGCTATCTTGGAGCGTCCTAACAAGCAGCTTATCTATAGCCCGGCCTAGCGCAAATGTCCGAGGGGCTCTCATAAATAGTCCTACCTCGTCCTACCTCTGGAGCATCTACCGTCACAACACTCTTGTTCTTGTGTCCAGGTTTCCAGATATTCTAAGTTATTCCGTACCATCTGACTATTAACCCCCAACCTTATTTCACCTGATGATTCAACATTCTAAAGCTACCTGGGGGGGTTAGGTTGGGTCAGCGTTTGGGAGTTTAAAATTAGGTTAAATAAGCTGGAGGGGCTAATCATTAGGTTACCCGTTAGTTATTCCCCCTGTATCTGTGAAGGGAGGACCAAGTTCGTTACTGTATCGTCTCAGTGCGTTTACGACGTCATGATGATAGCCATCGTTGTGCTGTATAACCTGTGAGTCAGATTTATGTGTTCTCCAGTTAGTGAATATCTTACTGTAAGAACCTTTGATAATTTGGGCTCTGGGACGACCACGATGAAGGAACAACAGTGAAGATAAAGTGAACAACGATTGAGTACACGAAAGAAGAAAATTCAATTATCTCACAGCACACATTAACAAACCATACCTAAATACGCCTCCCCTGCCTGGTCTGCTTCCTCGACGCTACAATGTATTCAAGGGCTTGCAAGACTGTCCTCCATCCTTCTTATACTACCGATCAAGAGACACTCATCCTCTCAACTCGTCACTAAGATCATCTTGACCTCACCTGAGAGTTTAGGACATAACGCCGCCTCACCTGTAACACCGCCTCACCTGTAACGCCGCCTCACCTGTAACACCGCCTCACCTGTAACGCCGCCTCACCTGTAACGCCGCCTCACCTGTAACGCCGCCTCACCTGTAACACCGCCTCACCTGTAACACCGCCAACGCAAACTTCTCGCCGCCTGAGGTTCCTCGTCCACACCACAACCGCGTCAAACCCATACAACCTCAAACACACCTCAACAAGAACAGCACCCTCATCAATACTTTACAGATGCCTTATATATTCATTCTACTTTTCCTTTTAGATTAAAATTACATTAAAAACATTTATTTAAACCCCTCCAACATTTTCCAATAAGATATATAAGAAACATGTGTAATTTTGCAATTTTTCAGTTTTTTTGTTGTCTGTTTGCAATAAATCGTTAATAATCGTTATTTCCATTAAACACACACACACACACACACACACACACACACATACACACACACTACTTTGTTGTCACTCAGAATCGAGTATGACGATCATCCAGCTATGATACAATGATGAAAGTTATTAAGTTTGTCACCTATGTTGGTGAGTTTTGAGGTGACTAAAGAGGGCAATACGGGACCCGCAGGGTCGTCCACATTCGTTGCACATGTGGAGGGCTGCATCTAGTGAGGGAGGGGCGGTGGCAGCGTCTTTCCACACACACACACACACACACACACACACACACACACACACACATATGACATCTTAACCTTTACAACCCCCCCATAAAACTACCCCACTTATCCATAACACTACACCCCCCTTCTCTGACCCCCTGCCCCAACACACACCTACACACGGACACAAATGGTGGCCATAACAATGGTCACAAAGGCAGCCACACCCTCGTAACTCCTGGATATGTCCGAACACTATTTTTCTCTTGTGTCCAACAGAGGCCTAACTCACTCCTAGGACGACCAGGCCTACACACACACACACACACACACACACACACACACACACACACACACACACAAAGTTGCATTAAAAGTATGTTGTGTAGTCTGCTTTACTTAGAGCAAAAATTTTAAGACGTTTATATCGATCTACATATATGATAATACGTGGACGGAAAAAAAAAGATTCTACCACGTTGAGGTTTTATTCTCTTCACTCTAAATTACTCTTAAAGCAACGACTGGAACTGGTAATCCCTAGGAAGATATAATATTGAATTCTTACTGTCCTGATATCCTTTCCTACGCTATTTTCACAGATTAAGTGTTTTATTATCGGCTAGAAGCTATTTCCTTTTATAAGTTACAGTCACACGGCATAAAACACCAAACGTGTCATCGGCCGCACCAGCACCGGCCTCGTCTTGTAGTTAGGACCCTGGGAGACAAGCTAGCAGCAACCAGATGGTAATATATCAAGATAAACTTCAAGATGGCTTTCCGTCCAGTTTTTCTCGTCATCCTTTTTTTTTCTTTTGACTAACGTGATTCTAATCCCCTTTAAAACTTCCTCTATTTGGGTCCACTCAATATGTATGTATGTATGTATGTATGTATGTATGTATGTATGTACAGTATGTATGTATCGCTATCTCTCAAGTACTCCCACACACGGGTACTCCCCTGCCGCCCACAGCCAGCCAGCCACCCAGAGGTCGTCGCCACTACAAGCGGCCATAACTAAGAGCAGGGTGGGAGGAGCAGCTCTGGGCTCCTGAATGAATGGACGAGGCCTTATAAGGGTGTGCGTCCACTCCCTGTCATGACACGGTCCACTGACTCTCTGTTTCTTCTTTGTGCTTATGTCACTGTTTGTGCATGTGATTATGTGTTAGTGTTGATGTGTGTGTGTGTGTGTGTGTGTGTGTGTGTGTGTGTGTGTGTGTGTGCACGTGTGTGTGTGTGTGTGTGTGCGTGTGTGTGTGTGTGTGTGTGTGTGTGTTTGTGCCACATTCATCAGTCACCTCATCATGAAACTCTAAATCATTCTCTTCCTCCTCCAACACGAAGTACAGTAGTTTGTCAAGTGAGTCGCATAGCCTAAGGAAAGGAACACTCGACTGATCCCTCCACCTACCTCTAGTGTTACAATCACTCATTAATTCCGTAATAACATCGCGTGTCATTATTATCCTCATCTTCTTTTGAGATCTTTACTATGGTCAATAGATCTCTCTCTCTCTCTCTCTCTCTCTCTTTATTGGTTTAATCTCTCTTTAAGTCTTTGGTGGAAAGTGGTAAAAACCTGACCCTCTGAAAGCTACCCTCCTTCAGGTGCCCCTTCGCTTTGTTTTAACAGCCAGTAACTCAGTCCATATTAGTCAACCATTAGCTTTCATATAAACACAAATGAATGCTAAATATGACCAAACCCCTATTTCTGAGTCACAATAAAATCTGGTCTCAGTAGTAATAGGGTCCCCTACCTCGCCCACCCACCGTGATGTGAAGAAAAAAAATCCTTCTACCCCACGTTCAGGTCAAATCCTTTCTATCAGTGGTAAAATGTAAAATTGTGATTATTTCCATACTTGCCAGCACATTTATCCGAAAGTGACGTTACACACACACACACACACACACACACACACACACACACACACACACACACACACACACACACACACACACACACACACATGAAATAATTAAAACCGTAGTCAAATAATGCATAAAACGTGTGATTTCTTCCACGCTGCTCTATATACAGATAATAATTGTTCATGCATGATTGTGTTTGAGGAGTTACAATCTACCAGGGTCAGTGAGCTCCAACTTTCTCTAGGTATTGTGTTTTTTTTTCAACACGTGTCGTGCATTTAAAGAATATAAATATTACGCTTTATATTTGTGTTGTAAGAAGAAGCCATTGTTATTGTTGTAAATTATTTCAGTACTTCATCGAACAAAGACTCAAGCGCCGTTCAGCAAGTCGGTGTCTACACAAAGTCGCTTTTAAGAAATTACGAAATATAAAGACTGAGATTATAATCATTATTCATTGCCGTATGATAATATACTGAATATTAATGAGGATGATAACGTATTCAAAAACAATCAGTTATTTTTTTGTAAGGGAGTGAAATGTTCGTTATGGTGTTCAATACTTAATTAAAACACATTTACATAAACATTTACATTTTTTTTTTATGCTGTGATGTTGGAGAAAAATATATAAGCAACATATGTACACAGAAAATACTTATTCACATTCATACAGCACACACGCGCACACAAACAGATACTATCACACTTCGCTAATTCCACAGTACAATAACGAGGCTGCAGTAACCACACCCCAAAATACAAATATCTCGCTGGCAATCAACTCTTACGTATTAGGAACAAGACCATAAGATGCTACTTCCTAGGATGAACTACGATGACCTAACATGTGTTACCACCTTGCACTATCATATCCTAGGATGATCTACGATAGTTTTTATTAACAAACATCACCTTATCGTAGGATGATCTACAACGTTTGTGGAACTAGCAAATTTTTATCCTCGGATGATCTAGGACAGAATCAAATTTCTAAGAAGATACTGTATACATTTTCTAGAAAGTGCAAACAACCAATACGTGTTTTTTTCCCTAGAATGATTTTAGACATGTAATCCCGCAACATATTATAATCTTAGGATAATCTGGGACGTGTAAACAACCAACATATTTATCCAAGGATGATCTAGAAAGTGGTACTGTATACTAACCAACTATTCTTATCATAGGATGACCAAAGACGTGTTACCACCCACCATCCCCCTAAATACTGTTGTAAAAGGTAAATAATTTCCCTACAATAACTTTTCCTATCTTGGTGTTTTCTTTCGAGGGTAGCGACGAAGGAAAGGAAGGAAGGGGGGGGGTCGACCACAAGAGGACCAATACGCTAATATAACGCGTCAGACGGTCGTATACTTTAACCAAAACTGCTCATTCGTGCTTTAACAGTGAACAATTATCAACCTTAACCACAGAGGAACAGTGAAGAATAATTCAGGCACTAACTCTGCCAACAGTGGGTGGAGGGAGGAAACAGGTTCTACCAGAAAACTCTCCATGTTTTTCCACTGATTTTTTCCCCCGATTTCCAACATTGATTAAAATTACTCTCCAACAAGTCTGACCTTTATAAAACGAGGAAAAAATAATTATTTCTCTAATAATCTTGACTTTTAAAGACTCACCGTAAAAACATATAGTAATTTACAAATACAGAATTAAAGTGTATCTTATCTGTACTGTATTATATGAAGGACCATTAACGATACGAAAACTTCGCTGTAGTGTCGAAAAATTTGACTGATAAAACACGTAACTATGTATTTTACCAACACATACAGGTTAATCCTCACAAGAACAATGTCTGGATGTATAACTCACTCCAAAAAGTATCTACGAATTTTGTGTGAGACAATAATGGTTGTCCCTCGTGTTCGAGGATGGCCGGCCCAAGGGCCACCTAGGCTTGAATTTGTTTAAGGTGTAGAAACATTCGCCAACACAACAACCACACCCTGAGTTAACGAATTGCATGGCCAAATGTGTCAAGGAATAGTCCGAGAAGACCGGACAACTCGCCAACTGCACTGGTTAACCACTACCCTGGAATACGATCCACAAATCGATTAACATCCAGGTTCTCAATTACTGCTGGGTAGACAGAGGCAAATGGCGTAAAGAAACTTTTTGTGAGATTATGTAACTTTTTGTGGGATGATGTAACTTTTTTAAGGAAACGTGTAACTTTATTGTGGGATTATGTAACCCATTTAAGGGAAAATTTAACTTTTTGTGGGATTATATATCATTTTTTGTGGGATGATGTAACTTTTTTATGGGATTATGTAACTTTTTCGTGGGCTTATGTAACTCCTTCATTATTAAGCGTAAAAGCTGTGTGCCTGTATTTACTCTCTTGGAGTTATGTTCCAAGCATGATCAACAATACAACAGTGCATGATGAGAGGGAAGTGCATGATGAGAGGGAAGTGAATGATGAGAGGGAAGTGCATGATGAGAGGGAAGTGCATGATGAGAGGGAAGTGCATGATGAGAGGGAAGTGCATGATGAGAGGGAAGTGCATGATGAGAGGGAAGTGCATGATGAGAGGGAAGTGCATGATGAGAGGGAAAGAGAATGATGAATGATGGGAAGTGATGAGAGGGAAATGATGAGAGGGAAAGAGAATGATGAGAGGGAAAGTGAATGATGAGAGGAAAAGTGAATGATGAGAGGGAAGTGAATGATGAGAGGAAGAGAATGATGAGAGGGAAGTGCTTGATGAGAGGGAAGTGCATGATGAGGGAAGTGAATGATGAGAGGGAAGTGCATGATGAGAGGGAAAGTGAATGATGAGATGGAAGTGAATGATGAGAGGGAAGGAATGATGAGAGGGAAGTGAATAATGAGAGGGAAAGTGAATGATGAGAGGGAAGTGAATGATGAGAGGGAAGTGAATGATGAGAGGGAAGTGAATGATGAGAGGGAAGTGCATGATGAGAGGGAAGTGAATGATGAGAGGGAAAGTGTGATGATGAGAGGGAAGTGAATGATGAGAGGGAAAGTGTGATGATGAGAGGGAAGGTGAATGATTTACGTAATTGTTTCATAATGGCACTAATGGCTGGCAGGAACAACGGTGTACTTAGATTTTGTATTTGATTTGTACTCGATGGACACACACACACACACACACACACACACACACACACACACACACACACACACACACACACGTATATAGCTTCAAGTAGAGTTTCAGTACCATCATTTGTGACTTTTTCATGAGGTTTATTTTGTTAATTTTCTTGGTTTGCCCCGTGTTTGTCCCGTCTCTCATAAAGTACCGACCCATGTCTAGAATGGTATAGGCTCCTTATTTATTTATTTATTTAGTTAGTTCGTTAGTTATCTCTGGGAGTACTTGTATCAACAGCTTTAGGTGCAGGTGAGATGCGAAAATGATCCTGCACTTCATCACTGAGAAAGAGAACAAGGGCCGAGTTTTCAAAGATTCTTACGTCAATTTTTACCTTAACTGGGGATAACTGAATGTTTGTAGATACGACAGAAACTGAGTTGAATTTTCATGCCAGTTTGGTCAGTGATTTAATACCTTAGCGTAAGAGAGGCAGACAATTACCTCTCAAGTCACCAATTATGGTATATATAAAAAAAAATACAAGCCTTAAATAGAGAGAATGGTAACAAGTGAGATAAGACATACTCAGAATCCTCTACGGCAGCCAGTTAGTGTAGGAGGAGGACAGTATGAGTGATGCAGAGGAAGAAATGACTGCAGTGTTGTGTTGTGTTTGGCAGGAGTCGGGAGGCAAGTGTATATACTGTGCGTTCCCATCACCGGGTCTCACTATGCCGCTGTGTTGGACTCGTTTTTCATCTGGCTAGTCATCTGTATCCTATACGCCGGTGTGTGCTGGTGCAGGGGTATACCTAGGTGCCTCATTCATCACCATCACCACCGTCACTACACATCACAAGTATACCTTCATCCATGTATATTCGAGCGTACTGTACCTGTCATCCACGCACTTCATCACTCTTTGTTTCACCTCACCGTCAGGCTCCCTTGTGCACGTGTACTCTCACCTGTGATTATTCTTAAATAAATCATCCACACTGCAGATTAGTTGCTAACGCTTCCACTGATAAACAACTTTATATAAGGACAACACGAGTCTGCGGAAGTCTTGGGAGGAAATAGTGCAATGTTGTGTTGTGTTGTGTTGCGTTGTGTTGTGTTGTGTTGTGTCTCAGTCTCCATATCATATAACACTGACTCAAACACAGTGAAATGACTGAATTATTGTGTCTGAAGCTCACAGTCCACTGCTGGAACACTATAACACTACAACATATGTTCACTATAGCACTACAACACATGTTCACTATAACACATGTTCACTACAGCAATACAGCACGTGTTAATTATAACCCTACACCGATCTTCAAGAAGGGAGATAGATCACTATCCTCTAACTACCGTCCAATTGGTTTAACATCAATTGTAGCCAAATTACTGGAAGCAATAGTTTCAAACTCAATTCGAAATCACCTCGAGAAACACAAATTGATCATTGATTCCCAGCATGGCTTCACTCATGGGCGTTCATGTCTGACAAATCTATTATCATTCTTTTCAACTGTTTTTGAATCAGTGGATGAAGGTCACGATTATGATGTGGTATACCTTGACTTTAGCGAAGTCTTCGACAGGGTCCCACATGAAATACTAATTCATTAAGTGGAGGCTCATGGAACTGGAGAAAATATTCTAAATTAGATTATGGTATGGTTACAGGACAGGAAACAGAGAGTCAGCATTAAAGGCTCTAAATCCGATTGGGGGTAACGTCACTTGTGGAGTACCCCAAGGCTCAGTATTTGGACCATTACTATTTATCAAAAACATAAACGACATAGATGTAGGCGTAGATACTAAAATAGGGCGCATAATTAAATTTGACGTAGACTCCGCTTAACTACAGGAAGATTTAAACAAATTTTTCACATGGTCTAAAAAATGGCAGATGAAATTTAATGTGGACAAATGTAAAGTACTTAGTCTAGGAGATGTGAACAGAAAAAAACAGATATCAGATGAGCAAAGTTAATATAGAGAAATCCGACTATGAGAAAGATTTAGGGGTAATGGTAAGTAGGAATCTTAAACCAAGACAACAATGCCTATTTGCTCGAAACAAGGCTAACAAAGTTTTGGGTTCATACAAAGGAGTGTTAGTTAAAAGACTAGTGAGGTTATCCTAAAACTAGTTTGCGCTTGAGACCTCACTTGGATTATGCAGTTCAGTTTTGGTCACCGTACTGCAGAATGGATATCGAAGCCCTAGAAAGCATATAGAGGAGGATGACAAGACTAATCCCGGGCATTAGAAACCTTGAGTATAAAGACAGATTAAATCATATGAATTTGCACTCCCTCGAGAGACGTAGAGTGAGGGGCGATATGATTGAGGTGTATAAATGGAAGTCATGGTTAAACAAAGGTGATATAACAAAAGTGCTTAATTATATCCAACCAGAAACGAACTCGTAGCAATTATAACCGGTACTGTATATCCTGTTAGCTAATTTATGAATACATATAACATTAATCAAGTATTATCAGCAAATTATTTAAGGTACCAATGATCTTTGTTTACACTTTAACGGGACATATATTGCAGTGCAGCCATTAACACACCGCCAAAGTCTTCTTAAAAACTATAAAAACTCACCAAATCCATTTATTCTACAGTAATATCCTTTTCATTATAACACAATTTGTTTTATCAGAACCAATGTAAATCAAATGTTAAAATTCGATAAATAAACATATATAAAGCAGTATACCGTATATATATTTATCATGCTTGCGATACTATCATGAGAAGTTCTAAATCAATATATAGATCGTGATAAGTAGTGTAGTGTACAGTAGAGTGACTAGTGATATGTACAGTGTGAGATTAAGTGAGATGGTCAAATAGCCCCTTGTGTACAGGGTCCTCTTTGAGCTGGATAAAATCGTCGTAGCGTTAACCAAATAAAATAGTAAAAGAAGCGTCCCTGTAGTGAAGAGGTTAAAGGTGTATTAACCTCCGCTCCGCTGGTTAATGTCTCATTTTTCAGTTCGTCTTTACTTACTTTAAGTTTATGAATGAGCGTTCTGCTCTACCATCGTGTATGTATGTATGTATGTATGTATGTATGTATGTATGTATGTATGTAAAATCTGTGAACCCTTGAGCAAGAAAAATTCATTATACTGTACTGTCAAAAAAGCTTTTAAAACACAACTTTCAGAGATAGGCATAAATCTCATACCTTGATGTTGTGCAGCACTAAATAAAACTTCAAATACAAGCAGCCACAACAGACAGTCTCTAGTAAATAAAAACATCTTTGAATATAATATTTTTCTCAGGAGACCTCCACCAGACATCAACTAGACTCATTAGAGGCAACTAAGACCTTCCTTATTTGGTGCCTCACATCATAAAAATGGTGAGTCACACACACACACACACACACACACACACACACACACACACACACTCAGTGTTCTGTGCTCTTGGATTAGTAAGGTGGACTATGGCTAAAATTAACATTATCCAGTCTGTTAACATTACCCTCCATCTGTTAACATTACCCTCTGTTAACATTACCCTCCATCTGTTAATATTACCCTCTGTTAGCATTAACCCCTGTTAACATTACCCTCCATCTGTTAACATTACCCTCCATCTGTTAACATTACCCTCTGTTAACATTACCCTCCATCTGTTAACATTACCCTCTGTTAACATTACCCTCTGTTAACATTACCCTCTGTTAACATTACCCTCCATCTGTTAACATTACCCTCTGTTAACATTACCCTCTGTTAACATTACCCTCCATCTGTTAACATTACCCTCTGTTAACATTACCCTCTGTTAACATTACCCTCTGTTAACATTACCCTCCATCTGTTAACATTACCCTCTGTTAACATTACCTCTGTGCCCTCCATCTGCATTACCCTGTTAACATTACTCCCCTCTGTTAACATTATACCCTCCATCTGTTATAACATTACCCTCTGTTAACATTACTCTGTTAACATTAACCCTCTGTTAACATTACCCTCCATCTGTTAACATTACCCTCTGTTAACATTACCTCTGTTAACATTACCATCTGTTAACATTACCCTCTGTTAACATTACCCTCCATCTGTTAACATTACCATCTGTTAACATTACCCTCTGTTAACATTACCCTCCATCTGTTAACATTACCATCTGTTAACATTACCCTCTGTTAACATTACCCTCCATCTGTTAACATTACCCTCTGTTAACATTACCCTCCATCTGTTAACATTACCATCTGTTAACATTACCCTCTCTGTTAACATTACCATCTGTTAACATTACCCTCTGTTAACATTACCCTCCATCTGTTAACATTACCCTCCATCTGTTAACATTACCCTCTCTGTTAACACACACACACAACACCCCCCCCCCCTCCTCGTATCTCCCACCGAACACAAACTGTAATAACTCCCAACACTTTCCCGATCTGGATAATATTCCGATAACACTGTCACTTAACTCCTTGTAAATTGACGCCTTGTATAGATCAGTGGCTGTAAATCCTTGTTAGCTGTGTAAACCTCACGACATACTGTAAATCAGATACCACAGGTCACCCGATGGTAACTTAACCTTCTGCGTAATAATGGAGATGGTAATAGCAGGTTTGAGAGCGAGAGAAAATAAAACGGTGTAAATTTGGTGTCGTCGTTATTTTCCAGCCTTACAACTTAATGGATTTACTTCATGAAATTCTGTTATAAGATGTTGTACTTTGTAATTATTTTTAATTTTGTATATGCCTGGTGTTTTTTTTTTTTTTTTTTACAGTTGCGAGTGCCTATTTGTACGGTTGCGTGTGTGGTTCATGGCAGGCTGATGTGGGGTGATTCATCAATGTCTCTTACATTATAGCCTGCGTGTGTTATGGTCATAATTATGTAGGAGAGTTTTAAGCACTACCCACTAGCTATCTTGAACCCCCCTCCCTCTCTCATTGAGTTTAATTAGTCCATGATCCATCTCAGTTGAAAAAATAATAATAATTCACTGTTGTACTGCCGATGTTGAGTTAATCTACGGTGCCTTAGTTCCTCAAACCACCTTCATATATATTTTATGTTCAAAATTTCACACGACTGTCAGATTGCCGCACATGTAACACCATTTAAGGAAATAAGTTCTTCAAATGTAACACCAATCTTATATGTGATACGAATTAAGTGCATGTACGAAAAATTTACCCTAACAGTGGAGAGCCCCCCCCCCCACCCCCAACACACACACACCCTGCCACCTCCCCGCCCACACTTCCCTCATCAAACCTGTTCTCAATATGCCCTCTGTACTGCCTCCTACCAACACGTCTTCACGATCTAATTTATATGCACACCCATATCTACCCGTACTCACACCTACCCACGACCATATCTACCCACGCCCACACCTAACAATAACCATGTTTACTCGTGATTATATCTACCCACGTGCATGTTTACCCCTGTCTATATCTACTTACGTTCATATCTAACCTCTCCATTATCTATCCATGCCCACATGCATTCACAGCCTTAGCCTACTGTCTATAGCCATATGTATTCTAGCCTTCACGATTCCACGCCCAAATCTAACTACGTCTCCAATACATGTTCTGTACGCTAGCCACATCCACATGATCCGACTTTGTCATCACTCATCCTCGTTGGATTTGGGTGATCAAATTTTAATGGATGCGGCCCACTAACTAACTTGAGTTGCCCACCACTGCTCTAAAAGCAAGGTAGCCTCTAATGAATTATGAGAGGTAGCCGCCATCACCTAACTCGTGTCCGTTTCCCCTACAGGACTACTGGGCGGAGGTGTCGTCGCTGCGGCGGGACCTCCTCTTCTGCCAGCTGGGTTCAACCGACCTCCCTCTAGGGTTTGACTTGGACCTGGAGGGTGCCTCGCCCTCCCCTTCGGCCCTGCCTCTGCCCCCTGCACCCCTCCCCCTTGTGGCCACCACCTCCTCCACCACTAACACTGACACAGATTCAACGTCCTCAAAATTACCACCAGCCACTGTACGCACTAAACCTCCATCTCCGCCCGCCTTAGCTGATCCATCTTCTGCAGTCCCTTCTTCCGCGACTGAGTCGTTTCCTTCTCCAGCCACTTCTTTTCAATCAACTAGTTCCTCGTCTCCACCTTCCCCGTCCCAATCACGATCATCATCATTATCATCACCATCATCATCTAGCAGACTGGTGAGTGGAAGAGGACCAGTCATGAGGGGCAACACCAGGCAAAGTTTCAGACCCCTGCGTGATCCCCTGAGGACCGACAGCTTCCTGGACCATCGTGCATCACGGGGGTCCAGATGGGGCGGCACACGGCCCCCGCGCAGCTTGGGTCAGGTCATGGTGGCAGACCAGTCAACCAACTCACTCAGCGCCACCCTTACAGAAAAGGTAATATTGACTAAGGGTGGCCGTGTGTGTGTGTGTGTGTGTGAGGATGATGTGGAAGGTGTCCTTAGCTTACTTCAAAATGGTACATTACATTGTTTTTTCTCTTTTAACGTCATCTATGTAGATTGTCCCAGCAAATTTATATTAACTTGTATGTGTTGGGGGTGTGGCCGCCGAGTGGATGTAGCTCTCGCCTCCAGTCTTAAGGGTTGCTGGTACGATATCTGGTTACTACCAGGCTATTCAACTGTAATTAGGTACCTAACCTTACACTTGGGAAAGTGAAGGTGGTCAAGTGTAGTGCCGGCTCTGCTGCCTCCTAATGACTGATGGCTTATAGTTTTGTATTCACACTGTACCTAACGGCCCGTCAGGCTTAAGGAACTCTTTTCATAGAAGTGTTAATAGACAGAATATCTTGTAGCAAAACTCTAAATTTTCGTGGCAGACATGAGCGCCATCAACACTCAGCTAAAACGGTGCGTCAGATTTTATGAAAATAAGGTAGAATGAGCTAGCTTTTTAAGGTCAAGATCTAGAGGCACATCTACCACATGGCTGAAGTCAAGTGGTGTGGGAAGGTTAGTGTACACATATTGGCTAAAAGGGCACAGACACCAACAAAAACAATCGAGTCTCCTTCCTTCCTCCTTCTGATTATTCACTTGTGATGATAAAACACACTTGTAGATGAAAGCCTTTGAGTTCACACAATGTTACAATTAGTCAAGAGTTAGTGAAGGGTGAGAGTCATCTGACGAGAAAACCCAAACTATAAACAGAAAAAAAAATTATTAAGGAACTTTCAGCAACAGGTAGTAAAGCAATGGATATAGGGGTCGCTTACTCTACGGTACTCAACATGCTGGGGTGATTCAGCAAAGATTATATTAAATTGGAGGATAAAATCCTTGGATAATTCTATACCACAATGTCTCTATGGTAAAATGTCAGATTCTGCGCAGTTTCCATGTTATAATACATTTAAGATGTTGTATTAATGAGAGTGAATTTGAAGTGAAACCCCAGTAGGTTTTTGTAATCATTTATTCATAGATCTCTACAGTGTGACCCCTCTTTGTTACAACCTAAAAGAAATGCTCAAAGTTACCCCCGTCTGCCTCACTGTACACGTCGTATCATTGATCGTCTGAGGCGCTCCAGAATATCTGGACTATGTTTAATTTGCTCGCACCTGTCACGAACACGTGGGCAAATGCAGAATCTGACATTTTACCATAGAGACATTGTGGTTTAGAATTATCCAAGAATTTCATCCTCTAATTTAATGTTTTCTTTGCTGAATCACCCTGTATTTCAGGCATAAATGAGAATCGTTCAATAGTAATCATAAGATGATAATGCAGTCATGGACAACATCACCTCATGGAGTTGCGTTCCACAAGTATATTGTACATTTATCGCCGGACATTAAAAACAACCAGCTAGTGCAAGCCTTAGATGGGTAGATAGATGGAGATAGATATTTATTCAGTAAACTCGTCATACGGTTACAATGATTCACCATGTATATAGACAATGCAGGTTACATGACATAAATAGGTGTTAAATGTATACAAACAATGGTAAACAGTAAGGTGAATCGCCCAAGGACAGCCAACAAGGTCACCATATACTGTAGCTGCTGCTTGTTTCCTTTATTTAAGTTGCATCCAGAAGACTTGGGTCAAGTTTCTAGCCCAGCCCGAACTGTGCTACGACTGTCAATGTATATACTTGTAATTAATATTGTCTCCACCACCAGGAGTACGTGGCGCTACTGGAGCGGCAGTTGCGAGACCTGAGGGCGAGAGTTAGCGCCTGCAGGTCCTGTTTGACCCCACCACAGAGAAAGCTGGCGACTTGTGGTGGTGGCAACGCTTGGAGGGACTACCGACGAAGACGACGACTCCTTCGTCGCATGGAACGAGAGCAACGGAAAGAACGGCGCCGCCAAGAAAGGAAAAACAAAGAACAAATGACCAATAACAACACTTCTTCAGCCACACCAACCACCACGCCCTCTAATAAAACAACCACCACGTCTTCTAGCACACCAACCACAACGCCTTCTAGTACAACAACCACAACACCTACCATCACGACCACCGATGAGGAGGCTCTAGACAATGAATCTGTCTTGGCCGATGTTGCTTACAGGTGCGTGACCCTTGCCTTATGACACACTACTGTAAGATACTGACTGCCCTTTTGTGGATTATGTTAACAATCGTCTCTGTTATGAAAGTCATAATTATCAACAATTTAAATCTAAACGACTTCCATTATCATTTCACAAAGATATGATAAAACCTCATATGTTCAGTTAATATGATTTTTTTTTTACTTTCCGCTGATCTTACTTTTCAACCTTTATCATATCCTAACCACCCTCCTCCTATTCTCCTAACCCCTCCTCCTCCTCACCTAACCCTCCTCCTATTCTCCTAACAACCCTCCTATTCTCCTAACAACCCTCCCCCTCCCTTAACCCTTCCTCCTATTCTCCTAACCCCTCCTCCTCCTCCCCTAACCTTTCCTCCTATTCTCCTAACCCCCCTCTATCATCCTATCCTACCCTCGCACCCAACCACACACACACACACAAACACAGTGACCAGAAGTTGGACAACCA
Organism: Homarus americanus; assembly: GCF_018991925.1. Lineage (NCBI taxonomy): Eukaryota > Metazoa > Arthropoda > Malacostraca > Decapoda > Nephropidae > Homarus > Homarus americanus. Next base: position 21,504,906 of record NW_024737097.1, on the reverse strand, counting down.
AAGGGCTCGCGAGACTCACCGCATGAGCACAGACTTCCGGCGGGGGTTCAACCAGAAGATCTCACGGATGGACGAGGCGCTCATGCAGTTCACCGATACCCAGGCTGCCTTCTGCAAAGAGCTGCGGGACAACCTGGGAGGGAGACTGGAGAAGCGAGGCCAGGAGCTAGAGGCCCTCTCAGACCAGATCGCCGCCCTCGTCCGGACTTCCACGGCGCAGATCACCGCCCTGGAGAAAGTCGCGTCAGATCAGGTATTATCATGTAGGTGGATGGGATGGATATGTCGATAGATAGATAGATAGATAGATATAAAGGAGAGAGAGAGAGAGAGAGAGAGAGAGTAAACGTACGATTAAAAAACAACACAAACCATCTCCATACCACGACCCACTAAACCATCACCACCTCTTCCCCATCCCCCGGCAGCTATACTCAGGGCAGGCGAGCATAGAGAAGAGCCTCGCCATCACCCAGGCCATCAGAGACTCCCAGCTGCGAGCCATCCAGAACTACCACAAGCAGACGTTCCTCCCAGCCGCTGCCGCCATTGCCGCCATCCTCACCGACCAAGCCTCTGCTGCCACCTCCATGGGCGTCGAACTCATCACCAAGGTCAGGGAGATAAGGTTATGAAGATATATGAGGCACGTCAGGAGGGAAGGGGGGCAGGAGGTTTACGTCTTCTGTACTAACGCTGAAAGTTTTTTACCGAGACAAATATCACAGTACTCAGCTTTAAGAGGAAGGAACAGAGTACAGAAAGTAAAGATTAGAAAAAGGGGGAATTATCATCCACATTAATATCACTACTAAGTTAATAAGACGGACGGCTTAGGGAGCACTGCATTGTACTTATTAAGATATGATGAAAAGTTATTTAAATTCAGAATCTCACTTCCAGGAACTAAGGTGCGATTTAAGAGGCTGCCGACACCTAACACTCCGACAGAGGATATTCCTCCACATCAACAATCTTGTGTTGTATTGCTTTAATCCTAATTTAAAAAACCAAAGGATAATTTGAACTTGATTGATAACCCAAAAAGATGGTGCATTTTACTGTTCATTAATTACACTAAACAGTGCGAACAAACTTAGCTGTCTTCATCACAACACGGTCTGTTGCCCACAGTCTCACTCTCCCCTCTGTTCCCACATGATATTATGTTGGGGCTGGTTAGTTAGGTGATGTATTATAAACTATATTGTATTTTCTAAATCATGCGGTGTAGTGTACCGTCACAGCCTTAATACCATAACAGTTTAATGAATTGTGTAATGTCGTGAGCTAAGAGCACTTGAGAGTTTAAAAATACGGGCGTGTAAGGCGGGGCTGGGTAACCTCCTACAGGTGGAGATGCTGCAGGACGTGTACCTGACGTACGCCACCCGGCAGGCAGACACCCTGCAGAAGCTCAAGGAGGACGTGGACAAGTTCGCCTCCAAGCACAACAACCTGGTGATGCGCTCCCGAGACCACGCCAACTACCTCCACATCAACGCCCACAACTTAGTCAGGGTGAGCGCCTCTCTCCTTCACATACCTCCCCTAATTTATCTTATTCCTCATCCCTTCTAGTTTCTTACTCTACTCCCACTTCTTAGTCTTTTTCACCGTTTACAGAGTGGGCATCCCTTTCCTACTACTCTCCTCCATCATCATCAACATCATCATCTTCATCCTTCTCCTCCATACTCTTTCTCTCACTTTTCCTCTTCCCTCATCATCATTAGTTGTTGCTACATAAGAAAATTCGTCAGCATAACATACGTAAATCTGTTATAACTGAAGTGTGAGGCCCCCTAACCTGGTGTGTGTGTCGCCAGGAGCTACAGACCAGGATGAACAACGTGGTCAAGGAACTGGTCCTCATCCGTCTTCAGAGTCAGAATTTTATCTCCATCAATAACGATACCCACAACGACATCAACAACAGGTCAGATTTAAAGTGTTATTTGTCTGTGTAATTGATCAATTCTAAGACTACCTTCGTAATTATATTCCAGAACATCTTTTTTGAAGTTCTCAGTATTAATTAGAATATTTGCTACACGAAGTAAGAGTAAGACTATACACTATACAGTAGGGCAGGGGTGTCAAACTCATTTGCTACAGCGGGTCAGATTTAATGAGTACACACTATAAGGGCCATGTAACATAATTATGAGTACTTTGTGATCGCCCGTTCGGGGAGCAGTGCAGCAAAATAAGGGAGGTGGATACAGGAACAGGACCAGAGACACTGGCGGCTGAGGGGTGTCTACACGACAGTGAGGGACAAGCTCCCTGCCTTAGGGCGAGCGCAAAGCTCTCTCTCTCTCTCTCTCTCTCTCTCAAAAAAAAATAAATAAAATATAAATAAATATATATATATATATATATATATATATATATATATATATATATATATATATATATATATATATATATATATATATATATATATATCTGCTTGTGCTATGTGTTGTATAACGTATAGTTACCTAGATTAGTCTTATTGCCTGATACTTGGCACCTCTTGGCATGGACCAATGCATCAAAGTTTGGAGCTAATAACTGAGCTACAGCAAACTTCAGTATTGAATTCAGGTGCTTTAACGGGCAATGTTATAGTATATCCTTCTTTCTTCACACAGCCAAACTGTGGAATGTTCTGCCTTCTCCTGTGTTTCCATACTCATACAATCTGTCTCACTTCAAAAAGCTGGTTGTCCGGCATCTTTGTGGTGTAGATTGATATAGTCTTTCTCTCTTCTATTTTTAATTTCTTTTTACTCTATTATTTTTCGTGGGTCGATGACTTTTGCCCGGGTGGGCTATTCTCCATAAAAAAAAAATGAGAACGAAGCTGAGATTTGATTATGTTCATTACAGAAAAGAGGATAATTTGGTCCCACATATTGATAAAATGCGCCAACATCGACACTCGAAAACTTGTTCCTCAAAACAGAATCACACTGGAGCTCAATTAATTCTAAGGGGGACCTGTGGTAGAAGCGGTACCGTTCTTGCCTCGCAAGCGAGATGTCACGGGTTCGATTCCCGGGCCGGTGGAAGTTGTTTGGACTTACTTCCTAGCCCCCATTAGTCCCTGTTCACCTAGCAGTAAAGTAGGTACCTGGTGCAAGTCGAAAGTTGTGAATTCGTATTCAGGGACAAATTGTTGGAGCTTCCAATAACTTGATGACATAAACCACTGACTCTTCAGGCTTCTACGCCCTTGACTCATGAGACATAAAGGCAAGCATGAACTTAGCATGCTTCCCTGTTGGGCGCTGTAAACGCTTCTGCGCTTCACCTTACACAAGGATGTAGGGGAGTGCCCAATAAAAAAAAATAAAAAATAAATAAAAATTAATTCTAACCTAAAATGTTCTGGTGCCTCATTAACACTGACAGAGAATGGGTTCTGAAAATTAGAAAAATCTTTCTCAAGGTATTTAAAGTCAGCAAATCTTTCTTGGAACTCATTCCTAAACTTGGAAACCTTGATTCAATACTTTTCTGTGTTGGTCTCAACATGAAGCTCAGGTGTACCTTGCAGGGACTTTAAGGTCGGAAAGTGTGAAAGATTCCTCTCTGCAAGTTGCCTTTCAAAAAGCTGCAGTTTCATCTCAAAGGCACGAATGCAGCCATAAAACTCTGTTAACAATTTATTGCGTCTTTGCATCTTTGTGTTCAGGTAATTTAAGTGCTCTGAAACATCCACCATGAAAGCTAGAACTTGAACCCATTCATTATCTTTCAAGTCATGCACATTCTTTCTTTTCTGTTCCATTAAATCGCTTCAGTATGACTCCCTGACTTAACCAGCGAACATCAGTGTGATATGGCAGTCCGTGTGTGTTCTCATTTTCCTCCAATAAGCAGTTGAACTGTCTGTAGTTCAGACCTCGTGCTTGTATCAAGTTCACTGTCTTTATAACAACATCCATGACATTATCCATCTTTAATGTTTTACTACACAACAATTCTCTATTTGTAATGCAATGCAAATTATGAAATTGGTGGTTTGGGTTCACACCTCGTAGTTTTTCCTTTAATTTTGTTGCCACGCCAGGTTTTCTAACCACCACTTGCGGTGCTCCATCTGTCGCCAGACTTACAGCACCAGATACATACTGGACTGAGATTCACAAAGCATCCTTCAAGCACTTGCCTTTGAACAGATTCAATAGACTAGAGTCGATAGACTAAGAGTATTATCCGATACAAATAGTTTTAACTTTTTACTTCAAGTGGTACTGTCTTAGGCTCTTAGCTGTTCAAGGTGCGGCTGGAGCAGCCAGTGGGCCGCGGGCCGCATGTAAGAGGGTGTCGGGCCGCATGTTTGACACCCTGCCTGAGTAGAGTATGCCTTTGTTCCACCGTATATATATTTGGCTAATAAATAGTAAAACATCGAGTCATACACAACCTAATGACACATTCCTGAATCCTGCCTCAGAAATATACAATAAAACAGTTGATACACATAAAACCTACTATAAATGAGATATACAGTGTTAATGAGTCACTGTTAATCTTGGAAATGTTTCAATTAAGAAATGAATTTCATATCACTTATCGTCCATGTTATCTCTACACCAATCCTTAATATCATTTCTAACATTATTATTTAGGGACTACACAGTCGCTCTGTGCTCTAAAAATTCAAGTGTTAGAGAGTATCTCGATTAGTAGTAAGTAGCAAGTAAGAGTCTCGCTCTCTCACTTCAGCCTCAACAAGACTCAGGATGCGGTGGAGACGCTCTCACAGGGGCTGAAGAACAGGCTGGACAACGCTACGGTGTTGGAACAAGACTTCAGGAAGATCTTCAAGAGGGATACCAACCACATCAGCGACAGAGTAGAGAGAGGCATTAGCCAGGTTAGCTCTCTCTCTCTCTCTCTCTCTCTCTCTCTCTCTCTCTCTCTTGATTTAAAAAATTTCAGATCCAATAGCCTACACATGCAAAATGGAGGAACGTACCAATAACAACCAGAGTGTAGCTGACAATGAAATTGTGACTGTGTTTTCATGACGGCACCATCTGATAGCCTTTAATGCCAATCAAACATCTGATTAAATTTTATTATTTTCGGCCATTCTTTATTATATACTGTGTGAATGAATTTTGCGTCAATTAGGCTCTGTGAATATAAACTGTCATACTTGATGAAATATTAATACAAACTGCCCGTCTTATTAAACTATATTTATAAAGCTACTATTATTTCACGCTGTTTATGGATTTTTCCTCTTATTCTAAGGCGCTGGTGTCTAACCACGCATCGATGAGACAGATAGAGGAGGCGGAGCTAGACACGCGAGTATTTGTGGGCACCACCACCGCTGCCTGGAACGAACTCTATCTCAACCAGGAGGCGGAGCTGCGAAAGGAGGCGGACTCCCTTACACACAGCCTGCGTACCCATACGCACCACACCCAAAATGTCCTCACTGGCATGCGCAGTGCGGCTGAGACACATGAGCTGGTAGGCGGTAGAGGCATGTTGTGTATACGTTGTTAGATGCTTCAGCTACTTGACACTTGCCGAAAAATTTATTGAATTAGTCTATCCATGAAAAATCTTAAATTAAAAGGTTTAATTTTAATCTTGGAGTTTGTGGGAGTTGTTCAAAGCAAAGGCGTTTAACCCCAGACCCAGCAACTATGACCTATGATAAGTGACCTTACTTGCATACAAGAGGCTTCTATGAATAATGGAATGATTACTTCTGAATAATACTTGAATTTAAATTTTAAGCCAATAGCATAAGGCTTTCGGGAAACAGAGCCGAGCCTTTAGAGATACTTTGTACTCAATGTTCAAGAGTAAACTATTGATGGATAGAGAAAATATTGTATCATAACGAAATTGTTTCAATGTTTCTCATGGTAAACGAATAGTTCTCAAGATCTGGTCAAAAAATTCTTAATGACATTTTGCCTGAGATAGGTCTTTACTATTGAAGAAAGATTTTCAAACATGACTGTAAAGAATCCAGTATAAATTGGTTAAAACAAGAATTCAAGGTGTTGTTAGACAGACAGGACAATACTGAACAAAGAGCTGATGGAATATGTCATTGTTGCCAGCCCTTCCCACACGCACATCACCCTCTAGTGTACAACTCACTTCCCAAGATTTGGAAACATCTCAATCAGATATCTTGCACGTAATGCACCGTCTCCTGCTACAGGTGCTGGAGGATCAAAGGATGAATTTCCAGCGTTTTATCCGGAAGCGACAAGACGCCTTGGACAACCAATGCTCAGCCATCACCGACTGGGCCATGCTCATGTCTACAGAACTCCGCAGACGAGACGAGGACCTCCACAGGTTCCTCAGTGAGGATCTCCAGTATACTACAGGTATATACATCACTAACACGCACAACTCACTTCCTTAAAATTAATGTTAAAAGAAAGTTCTATACATACATATATATATATATATATATATATATATATATATATATATATATATATATATATATATATATATATATATATATATATATATATATATATATATATATATATATATATATATATATATATATATATATATATATATATATATATATATATATATATATATTTATGTATTTTTTTTTTTTTTGCTGACAATTCCCTATAATACTGTTTTATTCTTCCCCGCTGCTTGTTCTAAGAGCTTAATATTGAGTGCTTAACTAAATGATGTTTCTTCTCTTTCAGCTTAATCAGAATGAGACGATTTTTGAGACAAATATATAACCCAACATATCATAGCTCATTCAGACTTGAAGTACTATCTCCCCTCCCTGATCATTTTCTACTTAGGCCTATAATTCCAGTAAGTGTACTGTAGACGCAGGTGTTCTCAGATACGACCAGCGCAGTATTAGGAGGCTGTACCTTGCCAGCTCCAATAAGATGGTGCCAATGAGTCATAAATAACTAAAACAACTTTTTCTTTACAGGAAGAAATACTGAACCAGAGATCCATCTAATAGATGGATGGGATAATTTAAACCTTACCTACATTATGCAATCTTCTCATACTTCATTTCCAAAAGACTGAAAAGTGTCGTTTCATTTTTACAGTTATAAAAACCTTCATAATGGCTTAACAATATTCTGTAAGAATTAAATAGATAATAAAGAATAAAGAATCCTGAAGTGAAAAGTTAATAATATATGTCACAACAAAGTGAATATGTGAAGTAATAATACAGACGACATCTGTACTGACATAACAACTTACTATAAACAAATTAAATTTGAAGCTTCTCTAGGTTATTATGTACTATAAGACGACTTTAGGTGTCTTAAACACGGCCTGACACAGCGCAACACTTGGTGGAAACAGGAAGATTCGGTTGCATGCCAAAGAGGCCTCAGTTAATTTAGGCCCCCCGGTTATATTAGGCTTCAGTCCTAACAAACCCAAGCTTAACATAACAATTAGGAATAAAGTCCATTAAAATTGGGGTCTCATTAGGGTCAGGCTGCAAGCTCAATTAGGTTAGATTAGATTAGATTGGGATCAATTGGGATTAAGATTGATTACAGTAGTCATTTTCATCGACTCCGTGACCACTGTGTTCCTACTTTTGTTTATTGTTGATCGTGTACCAGGGACTCTTCACACAAGATTTAGCCTCTATGTACCTCTGAAAAATATCAGCTAACTCCGCGGGAGAGCAAACTCCGAAGTGGTAGCCGATGGTCATTTTCGCCATATGGCCGGTGATAACTTCTGAACTAGTTACACTAGAATCATGAATATGGGATCATTTTCCGCTAATTTTGAGGTGAGAAATCTGATGGGATGGTAAGTTATTAGTTTGGGCGCCATCTTGACCTACAAATCCAAGATGGCGGCAGTCGCCAAGGTTAAAAATAGGAAAACGATATAACTAAGCATCCAACCGAGCTATTTGTGTGAATGGGGCTTCTTCTGCTCGAGTTCCAGTGTGGCAGAATGGATAAGATAGTTATTTTACTGCTGAGGTCACCTCGATCTTTTATACAAAATAGTTTCACTCTGAAATCTTATAAAAACCGGTGGGAACATAATGGTCACTGATTTCACTAACGCAACGTCACCATGTGAGAATAATTTGTGATATCAGTATCTGGGGTATATTCTGAATAAAATTAAACAGAGTCCTTTTTTATGTGTCCCAATAAAAATGACGATTCCGCAGAGTAAAATCATGATAGATGAAAAAGCCGTTGTAGATCTGAGTGCATGTTTCACTGAATTCAAATGCGATCCATTTGACCATACCGATCAGACAGTTCGTTCTCTGCAGTCAGGAATTCCGGCTTCTGAAATACTCGCTGCTGACTTGAAATCTGCAAAGGCAGATGGCATGGAAAAAAGAGGGGGATATCCAAGGTGAAGTCACTGAACAACTGAGTCCCGAAAAGCAGACGCCAAAACTTTACTACCAACTTAGTCAAAAAGGCCAACAATATTATGAAAGGAAAGACAGAGGAAATGGAAACAAAAGCCATGGCTTCCGTTCTTGGCCTAATTGAACAGTTGTTGCAGCATCGTGTCACAGAAGAGTGTCTGTCGATCTTCAACAACAGTGGCACGATGTGGAGGGTGCAAAAAGGCAAGTTGCGAGAGAAACTCACGATGACACCTATACAACAACCCCATACATAAACGTCGACCATTCATATGGTCCTAATTTGGTGCCTGGCTGCCCCAACCCATGAAGATCGAGAGAAGGGCGATGGCACCAAATACACCTGAGGAGATTATAGAACGAAGGTGGTACGCACAGTCTTGACAAGGCATAAAATGCAGAGCGGATCATTTGTGTGAATGACTCATAGGATCAGAGATGGACAATCAAAGACAGCGAACGCATGCTGAGTCAGAAGAGTGCGTCAATCAGTAACATTTACACGAAGTCAGAAGATAAGTTTCCTGCAATCAAACACTTCCACCTTCTTTTGGGTAAAGCAGAAAATAAGATCCGTTTGCAGGCATTTCTGCAGGCTGGATTCCAGAGCACTGCAGACACATCTGCTGTCGAAATCTTCTACTGTATAGGTCCCAGTGCGAAAAACCACAGTACAGGCCAGCCTGTTCCCAGTCTTGATACAGAAGACACCGATAACTACGTGCAGGCAGCTTATGTTGCCCAGCTAATATCAGGAGTATTATGTGTGATGAGGAAGACACAATTCATCACCTCCCAAAGTCCATGCGATGAGGAAATGGCGGCCTGCATCATTCCACCCCATGTTCTCACCGGCTGCGATCATAACTTTGGCTTCTTTGGCACCAGCAAGAAACTGGTGGCAGTTCGGGTCCAAAGTTCTAAGGAGGCACGTGACCTTTTGGCATCGTGTGGCACAGAGCTGCCAGCCCCAAAAGAGGTCCTCGATGACTTGGAGAAGTTTGTGATCCGATACATCTATTGTGACGCCAATAACACGACTCTGGGAGAAGTAAGGGCAGCTAAGTGGAGGGCACAGACGAAGAACACCGTCCCACTGGCATCTGAGTCAAGACAGTCTTCACCTCCACGTAAGACGAACAAACTATCTCAGTTTTCTGCTGAAGCACCAAACCTCCAATTCCACCCCTCACCCATCGGTCTGTGCCAGCCTGTCCGCTACACCCAGCACCCACTTCCCACGTCAATACCCCTACCTCTGAGTCAGGATGATGAAGACATGGACACAGACATTGAAAGTGATACTGAAGATGCTGCTGATAGTGACAGTGATTCTAATGGCAGCAGTGGCTCAAGCAGTGACACCAACAATGATTCTTAAAATGCATCAGATTATTGTAGTAAAGCATGAAAAGGGCCTTTATTTAATTTCGTTCAGAATATAACCCAGATACTGAGATCACAAATTATTTGTAGATGACATTCTTCATAGGTCACATTGAGGCTAAATCTTGTTTGAATAGTCCCTGGTACATAAATCAACAATAAAAAAAAAGTAGGAACACAATGGTCACGGATTCGATGAAAATGACTACTATTTTTTAATTTCTTTTTACTCATTTTTTCGGCCCCCAGGCCCCGTTGTGGGTCGATAACCTGCACCGGGTGGGCTACTCCCCGTAAAACTATCATGGCTTGGTGTAATTTCAACTCATCCGAATATTCGAGGAACTGCCAGATGATGAATATAAACTTGGCTACAAACCGCCATTTTTATTATGGCGACGTGGAATTCTGACATCCCTTTTACTGCACTCTGACTGACGTTCCAACCAGCTCAACACTTGTCTGGGGTGTATGGGATTGAGTGTCAGTATATCTTCAGGTTACATTAGTCTCAGTGTAGTAGGTGTTCGGGTGCCTGTAGAGTCGAATAGGTGTGGCAGGTGTCAGTGTAGCCCAGCAGGTGTGGCAGGTGTCAGTGTAGCCCAGCAGGTGTGGCAGGTGTCAATGTAACCCAGCAGGTGTTGGCAGGTGGGAGTGTAGCCCAGCAGGTGTGGCAGGTGGCAATGTAGCCCAGCAGGTGTGGCAGGTGTCAGTGTAGCCCAGCAGGTATGACAGGTGTCAGTGTAGCCTAGCAGGTGTCAGTCAACAGGTGTGCGCAGTGTCAGTGTAGCCCAGCAGGTGTGGCAGGTGTAAGCGTATCCCAACAGGTGTGGCGAGTGTCAGTGTGGCCCAGCAGGTGTAGCAGGTTTCAGTGTATCCCAACAGGTGTGGCGAGTGTCAGTGTAGCCCAGTAGGTGTGGCAGGTGTCAGTATAGCCCAGCAGTGTGGCAGGTGTCAGTGTAGCCCAGCAGGTGTGGCAGGTGTAACCCAACAGGTGTGGCAGGCGTCAGTGTAGCCCAGCAGGTGTGGTGAGTGTCAGTGTAGCCCAGTAGATGTGGCAGGTGTCGGTGTAGCCCAGCAGGTGTGGTAGATGTCAGTGTGGCCCAGCAGGCAGGTGTCAGCCCAGCAGGTGTGGCAGGTGTCAGTGTAGCCCAGCAGGTGTGGCAGGTGTCAATGTAACCCAGCAGGTGTTGGCAGGTGGGAGTAGCCCAGCAGGTGTGGCAGGTGGCAGCCCAGCAGGTGTGGCAGATGTCAGTGTAGCCCAGCAGGTGGCAGGTGTCAGCGTGCAGGTGTCAGTGTAGCCCAGCAGGTGTGGCAGGTGTCAATGTAGCCCAGCAGGTGTGGCAGATGTCAGTGTAGCCCAGCAGGTGTGGCAGGTGTCAGTGCAGCCCAGCAGGTGTGTGCAGGTGTCAGTGTAGCCCAGCAGGTGTGGCAGGTGTCAGTGTAGCCCAGCAGGTGTGACAGGTATCAGTGTAGCCCAGCAGGTGTGGCAGGTGTCAGTGTAGCCCAGCAGGTGTGACAGGTATCAGTGTAGCCCAGCAGGTGTGGCAGGTGTCAGTGTAGTGGGTGTTCATTACAGTGACGGTGCCGGAGGATGAGGACGGTGGGTACTTGGTCTCCCGGCTCCCTGATGGTTCACTGGTCTATCAGTCGTCCCCTGCCCACGCCCCGGCCCACGCCCGCTCCCCACGCCCGCCGCCAAACGTGTGTGACTACCGTGCACGCCCTCACTCTTGACACACGCACTCAGTAACACCTTGGACTCGAGGAACATGTAATAGATAAAATCAATCTGCTCTAGTCTGCGAAACTCACACTGTACATATATTCCTTTTTCTGTGAATCTTTATATTTACTGCATAAATACATATAATGATCACAATGAAGAGGAGATGCCAATAAACTGGGATGAAACTTCGATTCCCGTGACTGTCTACTGTCAATAAATTGTTTTTTAAATGCATCATTTGGATTAAATGGTTCTTGTTGTAAGTAAATGTATTTACTTCTTATATTATTTGTAAATATCAACAGGTATTACGCAAGACATAATTAGCTGCATAAATTTTTCGCTTGGCAGAGATGTATTGTTTTGTATTTTCTGAAACCCCTTGACACTATTATAATCATTTCAACATGAAACTCTACAAACAATGACAAGTTTACACTATATACACTACTCACATTTTCAATGAACACAAAGCAATAGCAAGCAAATGATTCATATGCTAATTTACTAAACTACGGGAGTTTATTTATAAGTTAATTGAGATTATTATATTTTGAAAAACTAGAAAATTGCATAAATCATTGACAATTACGTAAGCTTAAGGTACATATCCTTGTAAAGACAACTCAGGGTGAAAATGTAAGATTTTGTATCTTAAAATAATTACCACCAAACTAAAAAAATGACCTACTAAAAAGGTCTGACGTATGATCGATAGCTCTAAGAAATCTCTGATAGGCCTACATAAAAATATAAAAAATTCAGTATCCTCAGTATTCCGCCACAAGACATTTGACAAGTACACTACTCTCGCATCATGATTGCTAAATTACGCATGAGTTTAAATTTTTATGTAGACACCACATACAGTACAGTAATCGGAGTTGTTAAAATGATTTTGTTCCAACACTTATATACTCATAGACTTTGTGAGACTAATGTAACTCATGATATTTAATTTATATACGGACAAAAGAAAAAATCAACCAAGGCATATATATATATATACATATATATATATATATATATATATATATATATATATATATATATATATATATATATATATATATATATATATATATATATATATATATATATATATATATATATATATATATATTTATATAATTTCCGATTGGCGATAACTTCTATGTATTTTTTTTAGACTTTTGGCTGACCAACAAGCGATCATGTAGATAATAAAAACACAAAAAAATAAAATTTTCACACAAAACCTACCTTAACCTGACTTGACCCAACCTAACCTAACCTACCTTAACCTAGACTAACGTTACCTAATCTCCTTTAGGTGTATTTATTGCTATATTTTGACGACTTAAATGAAACGGCAAATTTCATATACGAATTAATTTCCATCGAGCTATAGTTATAAAAACAAAAAGTTATCCCTATTCGGTAAAAACTTCAGTTGCTTTTCAAAGCTTCACCGACGATTATCTAGTGTGATATACATAATGTGTGTGTGTGTGTGTGTAATATTTGCTGCACAGTAGATGTTATTTCTATTTTAATTACTTGTTCCTCGAGCTTCCGCAATGAGACATGTCGATCACAACACATTGATTCGGTTGACTGTTGAGGTACATAACCAGCTGAATCCGGAACTGTTAACTAATGGTTTAAAATTGAATAGCCAATTTATATATCTAGGATTAAATACATTTTAAATTTGCATGCATGGAAAGCATGGCACTTATCACCCACGAAAAAATCATACGTGTAAATAACTAAAATAATTATACACACGTATGTGTGTGTTTGTGTAATTCAATCGTTTAACAAAGCTAGTGCGTCGTTTCCATAGACTCGTCCTTCAAGACTGCTTTACCTGGGCAAGGAATGAGGGTGAATTATGCTTACGACAAATGATCATAGTCTGTATTAAATAATCTTGTGATCAAAATCAATGTCATTATATTCTGGATTCAGCTGGATTGTATACTCTCCTTCGGTGAGACAAAAAATAAATAAATCTTAGTTTTGCAAGTTGGTCATAGAAGTGAAAGTCTGCATTGTAGAAAGTGACAGACGTTTTCGTTCTCTATGATATAGATACTAGATATTTAATAACATATTATGAATGCACAAGAGCAAGAACTTGGTCCTCATAATACAGGTTTTGTGAATCACATTAACGGAATCTGCACTGTATAGTGACGATTACAGTCAAATAACCTTGGAGTAGCAGAGATGATTACACTACATAACAAGAAAGATTTGTATTCATATAACAGGTGTTTGGACTTACAGTAACAATGACTCATGTATATAGAGAATAATCAACACGGATCTTTATACTTAACGATTTTTATGTGTGGATTTCTTTTATTTTAGAAACACGATGGGTTTCTTGGATGACAAGGGATTCCATCAGGAGATATTTTTCATTTTTGGCTGTGCAGGATCAAGCAGATGGTACTAATCTATTTACCTTCCTCTATACAAGTCCAAACTCGAAATACTGTACATGAGTGTTCATTCCGCATTTTGTCTTGTAGGCCTATTCCCTATTGCATTGTTGTTGTTCCTGTTGAAATTTAATTTCCTTTGTCTAATTGAAATCAAGTTTATTAATACTATTAACTCTGTGTTGTTAAATCGCTAATATTATCTATCAGTTATTATTGTTATTATTGAACCAATAAGGAGCTAACAACGATGAGTAGAGTTTACAAGAACGTGTGTATTTCCGTGTTGGTCGTGGTTGAGTATGTGGCATGACTGCATGGTGTGATAATGTTGTCACGTGTTCGATGGCATGCTTCAAGGTAGAGTTGTGCATGTTAGCGTGTTCATGCATGGTCTTTTAAGTTCCTCAGATCAGACATCTGGCTGAGAAATGACCAACCCAGTGAAGATATTATGTATCGCCACTACATTTTGTATCATTGTATAGTTAAACACATTTCTCTTCACACTATTTGTTAAGTACTTATGGCGTATTGGTGTAAATACCTACACTGCAAAAAGTTTCATATAAAAGCATATCATTACTGAGACGAGCGGTGCCTTTGTAGTTTAATAAGTTCAAAAGTCTGTTCAGTAAGTGTAAACTGATTTAATCGTTAAAATCACGTAGAAAATTGCTTAAAATTTCATGTTTCACAAAGACACCCATCGTCTGTGATTTTACTTAGGGAATGCTTATAATTTGATCAGCAGAAGAGCCTAATTCCAATATCTACCTTTTAAAGTATTACAAAACTATCAAAATATCCGATGTTGAAATATTGCCACTACCTATCTTTTACAATTACCTGAAGTAAAATTTTTATAAAATTTATTTCGTGATCAATAATTTGAAATCAACATAATATATTTTGCTACCAACATAATATTTAATGATCAATATTTTGATACCAACATAATATTTAATGGTCAATATTTTGATACCAATATAATAGCCATTCCATGGTCAATATTCTCACTTGATTTATACATCTAAGACAACGCTTATAGCTCAACAAATAAACTTACAGTAGCAGGAATGATGAAAAATAAGCACATCTACTTGAGGTGTACCTCTTAATCCCAGATTTCTTAGCAGCATAATCATTGGTCTTAAGTTAACATATAGTATTTTATTTCAGGTAAACTACCAGTTAGACGGGACTGCTTATAGCCCTGGCCTTGCCTCGTCTACGTCACATTCTAGTCCCAATAAACCTCAGTTGGAGAAGACTGTAGTCACTTATGTAAATAACACACGTAGCAAGTTTAGTTCAAGTAGCAACAATATCACCAGTGCATATAGTAGCAAGCCGTCTGCTGTTCACAATAACTCTCTCGACAAACATAGTGAAACAGAAAAGTTTAATGTTCCGAGTGAGGTGGACAGTGAAATCAGTAATAACACAAGTTCGAAAGAGTTACAAGGCCTTGGTTTTCATCATCACACAAAGACGACTAAGAGTGAGGGGTCTTCTCTTCAGAAAATTGAGAAAACGAAAAATGGGCCGGTAAGAGGGGGGACGGGAAGAAAACTCGATACAAATCCAGATAATGTTGCTTATACTCAGGTGGGTACAGAACCTGGTGAGAGGAATGATTTTGGGGAAGAAAACATTATTCAAGAAATCCACGTACTCGGCACAGAAGACGTCCAAACAGATTACAGAAACGAGGAAATGAAAAAACAAACACCAAAGATATTACACAGGAGACGAGGGGAACTCCAAGATGCCGGTGATAGGCAAAATGATGGAGCATATAAACCTGTTTGTGCAAGGACGTGTGGGAGCCAGAAGGGAAACAATGAAACAGCTGAGAAATGCCATCATTCGACGGGGGCAGACAATTTAAACGTCTACGATGATGATGATGACGATGAAGGTATAAAAAAGCTGAGGAAAATCCTCCAAGAAGCTCAAAAAACAATCCAGAAATTTCAAATGGATTTCCAGCTTCAGGGTAACTCCAAGGATGGTAATACATCAAGGACGCGGGAAACATTTGTTACCGGAGACGTAGAAAATGACATACGATATAATGCAACAATCGGAATCAATGATAACCATAATACAACAAACAATTCCAGCAAAAGCAACTATGTTGCAGGAAATCAACCAGAATCAGTAGGAAGCAAGAAGACACACGAAGGAGCTTCGAAAGGAAATACTAGTGCAACTCACCATATAAGGCACCAGCACCACAAGAACCCCCAGATCTCTGGTGCCCCAAGAGCAAAAGGACCTTTCAATAGACATTTAACATCTAAAGCAACATCTCCACAGTCCTCTATTCCTTCCAATACCACTTCTGACTCTCTAAACAACTCCACGTTTTCTATAAGTTCATCAGATACATCTAATATTGTGGACACCCCTCTTAGTATACTACCAGTTGTTCGCGTGGACAATGTACCGTCAGAGGGAAGCGTGAGAAAATCCACTGTTGAACTCGTTCAGATGGACCAGGACGACTCGCTGACAAGATCAGGTGTTAAGGGGAGCAGCAGTGTACGGAGAGGCCAAAATAGAAAAAGCAAAAAACTCCGAGAAAATAATGAAACATCAACAACAAGCAGTGTTCCAGAACACAAGGAGACAAAAAAATATGGGAACGAGTAGATTACGATGACAAATTATTTAATCCCTTTGGTGTTTACTATTATGAACTTCTAAGGATTTATGTTTTATGCATGTAAACTAGATATACTGGAAAAATCAAGCTTCGCATCCACGAAAGGATGAATTCTAGAGAACAAAATAATATGGTATGTGTGTTTGGGATTAGTTTTGGTGTACAACCTTATACGTGTGTATTTAAATTCTTAACATTTCTTTGGTTAGTTAAGCGTTTTAACACTTTTTGCATTCGATTAATTGTGTATAATATATTAAATATAACTGAAAATGCCAATGTTCTGGAGAGCGTTACATCACGATGGAGAGAACCCCCTAGAATGAATATGGTGAGATCTGTTCTTTCAAGGACACTAGGATAATACGGTTGTGACGTCAGCACTGTCCCTTGCTCAGCAGGACAGTAATGTGACTGAATTATTGGTAATTGACAAAGAATGTGATGAATGTATGGATAAAATTGCTACTGGTGAAAGAAAGGAGAAAATGGTTAGGGTCTGGATGACAGTGCCACATGAGTGCGGTAATGACTACTTTGGATAAGGATGGTGACATTAACTTATAATACAGAAACAATACTAAATACCGCAAATAATTACAACGAAATCGTTGATATCGATATAGTTGATGTTCAGCTAATTCTCTTGACACTGACATTAATCATTAGTGGTCTATGGGTTGTGTGTGATTTTGTGCATTTCTTCGCTAGAAGACGTGTGACGATAGCCACTACCAGGTTTGTCAACTGTTATGTTTTCTATTGTAGATTATGTAAATAATTGTCTTATAATTTTACTGTAGTTGTCATGACTACGTACTAATGTGTACTATGTACAATATACAAAGTCTTTTTTGTGAAATACACTGCCATTCACCCTACTGTACCTTTACAGACTCAGACTGTAGTTAAGTCTCCCCCAAAGGAGGGAGTCGTTTATTTTTTTCTGTCTTCTTGCAAACAATTAACAATTAATCGCCACTCCTTCAATTATAGGCCAATTACATTCATACTTAACACTTTGCAGGGTTGTACCGTGCTCCATAAGTCAGCCACCTTCATCGAGTTTTTATTTTGCCCTTTTGAGCGAATATACTCTGTCAAATATCAAACCCCAAAACGTAAATTTTGAGGTGTTGTTCAGTCATACCGATTTAGGATGAAAGTTGGCACATATAATCCTTGCTATAGAACCCACAAAACAATCCTATTCTAAGAGGATCAAAACTCAAAAAAATAAACAATTTTGGGCCTTTGGCACAAAGTAACCCCAACAAGTCATCTGAGACTGAATGGGGAAACATAATCGTTTGAGAAAGTTGGCCTTGTTAAATTTCTGAATGGTCGCCTTCGTTCTTGATCACAAATTTATTGATGCTTCTTTGTTTCTTTTCGCACAAAATAAAGACAGGGGTAGTAATATAAAGTGTATTTAAATGAGGAAAATATTATTATAAATTAAAATGTACTTTAATCATTCACTGACAGTCTCTTTCCGGTTTTAAATATTTATTACTAAAAAATCAAAAGGGATATAGTAATACAGTTTGCTGCATCATATTCCTTAGTTAATTGATTTTTTTCTTTACATGTACAGTGGATTTGAGAGGTATTCTCTTGGTGGAGAAAATAAGGAGTAACAATGGCGTCTAATCAAGAGAAAGCGCAATGTGTTGTTCTGGTTTGCAGAGAGCAAATCAGTGACAACAGTGCAAAGACAAAACCGGTGTATGGATTTCTTAGGTAGATGAAGCTCCATTGGTGCAGCAAGAACTAACTTTCTTGGTCTTCGTTGGAATGCTTCCCGAACAGATTCAAAGGACTCTTCAGACATCCTTGGGCGTCCACTTCGGGGCAAGTCACAAACACTGCCTGTTTCCAGAAACTTTTGAAACCATGCCCTAATGCTGGGTTTTGAGGGTGGCTCGTTACCATACCTCTGGCGGTTTTGTCTTTGCACTGTTGTCACTGATTTGCTCTCTGCAAACCAGAACAACACATTGCGCTTTCTCTTGATTAGACGCCATTGTTACTCCTTATTTTCTCCACCAAGAGAATACCTCTCAAATCCACTGTACATGTAAAGAAAAAAATCAATTAACTAAGGAATATGATGCAGCAAACTGTATTACTATATCCCTTTTGATTTTTTAGTAATAAATATTTAAAACCGGAAAGAGACTTTTGGGACACCCTGTATGAAAGACCCTCTTTGCTATCACCTGGATGTGTGTGTGTGTGTGTGTGTATACAGTTTCAATTTGTTTCTCGGGCGAAAATTTCTTTTAATTTCATATTTAATGTTGGAATCTTAATTTATTCTCCAGTTAGAAGCTCAACACAAGTCATAATTCCAGAACACATTTAACCAGTAAAATTGTAGTTTCACTACCGTTTGGTTTTGACCAGAAATTTAGGTTTTCCCATAGCAATTGGTGTGATTCATTCGAAGTTGATCTTCATTTCCGTCGAAAATTAGTCGTTTTTGAGTTTTCACCCCCTTCCATTGAGCCTGACCTAACCAACCAGAGACCTACCTACTCTTACCTAACTTCCTAGCCGAGGTACCGTACTAAACAGAAAGTACTTCTTTTGATATCTGGTACCAATGAAAGCAACTTTGTTGAAGCATCATGGTGCAATTGTACGTGTTTTTTTTTTTTTTTTTTTTTTAACGTGAGTGCGCTTGGGCCGAGCGGGTTATTTGTAAACAATCAGACGACACACGGTGGCTGGCAGATTTACGCGAATTTCCTAAGTGAAGTTACCATCTCGGTTATTATCCACTTGTGACGGAAGTACCCCAAAATTGCTCTAACCTAATTGGGAGTGAAACTGCAATACCATTTAACCTTGCAGCCTTTTTTTTTAATTGCCAATAAAAAATTTTATTCAAATTTTCAAAGGAACTATGAAAATACATGAGAAAATAGCAATTAATCTATATGGTAAAGGCTTAGAAGGTCTCCACCTTATTCCTTGATCACTGTTAGTAAGATATTTACAGATATGTTTGGGTAACTTCACAAAATGAAAATCTGATGAGGAGGAAAACTACTTTAATTACAGAGACAATGGTGAAAATTTCCCCATAAAGATCAGTCTTCTCAAAAACAATTTCTAAGCGCAACTTCAGGGCTATTTAAACCACTAATAATGGCAGACCATATAAACAAACCAAACCTAAACGACTTTTTTTATTATTTTTTTCGGAATCCGGTCATTTCACCCACACTATGGCGTCGAACACAAGTCATTTTACCTACATTTAGAGTTGATTCACCCACACTATCGAGTCGGTTTACCCACACCTGTTTTGTCACCTGTTTTATTTAGGTTTAGTAATGTGGTAATGTAAAGAACTGAACTTCAATAAAGTTTTCGAAACTATGAAAATATAGTCTGTAGGTTTCGTAATTGTTAAAGTCCAGCGGATTTAGTCAGTCAATGGCAAGATGGCAGACTGTCAAGATTATTGCATTCAATGCAATGTGCCTGTACGGGCACGGCAAGGTCTGCGTGCGACGGGTGTGGGAAGTGGCAGCACAGGAAATGTGATACAGGCGTATCTCGAGCTGAGTAATGGGCAGCTGTTAGATCCGGTCATTCCATAGACTGGAGTTACAATTCGTGCACCGACAGTATCATGCCAGTATCAGACATGATTATCCCCGCCGCAAAGAAAATATAGGGAGTTGCAGGCCAAAATATTCGCTGTTTGGGTCGAATACTTGAGGAACGAGAGGTCAGCTTGCCAACTTCTGAGGCTTGCGCCCATCTCAATGGACCAGTCAGCAGCTGGTATGTGACCAAACATCCTAAATCCACTCTATGTTACTTCTATGATTGATATTTTAAAACTTTTTAGTTTGTGTATTTTATATAGGTTTTTATATTTGAAAGTCACAGAATAAACAACCTAAAACTTGAGGCGGTTATTGTAAGGCGTTTCAGATGCATGGATTTGCTAAAGCGTCAGCTATTCTGTATGCTCACACAGCTTTTGACTTGTACGCCTGACACATTCAAAGGGAAAAGCTAGCACCTCGATCAGACGTTATCCTTAAGCGGCCTAAATAGCTAACAACCAATCAGCGATTTCTCCCATTGAAAATACGCGGATCATGGCCGCTTATGGATAATATTTTTATTAATATTGAAGAGTTGAGGGCATGTAAGGCTTTAAAAAACTGTGATATAATAATAAAAATAATTATATATGTGATAGTATATTGGATAGGACCTAAAGCAAAGCGTATGGCGTGAAAAATTTGAAAAGGGTCAGGCCTAGTTGGAACCTGTTTTGGCTCCGCCCTTTTTAAATGGGCGCTGTCAGATTTCATCAGCCGTTGGTGACTTTGGTGTAACATTATTGATAATAACTCAAAGATGATTGAAACATTAATATCATTACTCATAAGATACTTGAAATAAGGGTGAACAAGTTGATTACAGTTCTGTAAGTGCAAAAATTAAGACTTAAACGAACCTGAAATTCGTCGAATTTCTTGCACAAACATGCTAGTCTAGCTGAGAGAGAATATGTCTGGATTACCTTCACAATGGGCCCGACTTTTTTTCATTCTTATTTACTGTTGACTGGTGGACTTTTTTCCTTTTTTGTCTTTCTTTCTATAATTTTATATATAATTTCTTTACTTTTTCTTTCTGTATCGTGTCCAAATAACAGTTCTCCTAATTGTATTATTTTCTGAAGACTGTATTGTACAGTTGGGGTCAAAAGTCTTGAACACTTGACAGCATTTGGCAAGTAAGTACCCGAAGATCTTAGGTATTAAAGAGAGTTTTATCCCATTTTGTGGTTCAGGCATTATATGTGATGACAAGTAGTGTTATTAGTATATCCCAATCATATATGTTTAACTCAGAAATAGATGCCAGCTATTGCTAAGTGTTCAAGACTTTTGACCCCTACTGTGCAACAGTTATTCCCAAGACGCGGTACAATGTCGAATTTTTGGTGAATTTATAGTATCACACCGGTCTTTATTTCCGTATTAAAAATATATATCTCGTAATGTTCACACAATCCTAAGACATTTTTCTTCTATGATATTTCCACCGGAAATTAAAGTTAACCGAGCTATTAATTTTTCAAGATAATTACTTTGCCTCAGTCACAAATGTCGCCATGATTTGTTTACCTATGGCTGAGGTGGTCTTCGCCATAGGTTAGGTTAGGTTTCTTGGTTGGTTGGTAATATAATTTATGTTATTTATTCTGAAAAAGAAATCCAACTTTTTCCATTGTGATTGTTGGGTGGGGGGGGGGGGTTATCTACAAAACACGTGATTTCCGGTAGAAATGAATATCAAATTCGTTCGAAACTCATTAAAATACATAGAAAAACCTATTTTTAATATCGAAATAAAGACAGGTGTGATACTATAAATTGACCGATTTTTTTTTAATGACTCCGGGAAAGCTAACGTGTTAGCTATCCCGTGCATCTTAAAACGCCTTACAATAAACGCCTTTAATTTGTATATATTACATTGTTGTCTAGTACATGAATAAACTTAAATAGAACTTGACAAAGTGTGGGCGAACTGACTTCAGGTGAGGGCGAACCGACTCCTAAGTGTGGGAGAATAAACTCGAAATGTAGGCGAATGGACTTGTGGGCGAATTGACCGCAAAATATTTTTCGAAGTGGCTATTACCACGCTTTTTTTATGTGAGTATAGTCGTTACCTGATCGTGTTCACCGTTTTCACGTTTCATAATTACCAAGCTTTATTGCGTGATGATAGGTTGAGTGAACTAAGCCTTTATTTTCTTGTTCCATTCTTTTCGTCTTTTCTTCTTCCACTTGATGTTTAAGTTAGGTTGGAAGTCATGTATCCTGATATGAGAGGCGTTAGGTTTGGTTCCTTAGGTTTATTTATTTTATTTATTTATTTATTTATTTTGTATTATCACGTTTTTTTACGTGCCTGCCAATGTTCTCTACTCTCACGTTTCACAATTACCAAGTTAACATAATTTATTCTATTACCGAAAACTTTAAAGAAGTTAATACATTACTTAAGAATAGGTGCGCGGGATATCGAACAACATTTGGAACTTTTCAATAGAAAAAACACTTCCTTTACTCAAGAACTCCCAAAAATTGGAGGAATCAATTCTAACGAAACCTAACGACTCTCATATCAGGATACTGTACATGACTTTTCCAACCTAACTTAACATCAAGTAGAAAAATACGAAGAAAAACGAAAATAGAAAAAGAAAGGAAACCCAATCTGTCGTCACGTAATAAAGCTTGGTACCAAAACTGTGGAACGTGAGTGAGGAAGGTGAGCCCAAGCCGTGCCCACGACATGGGCTATACTCGGTAAGAAGTCGTTCTTATCCCAATTTCCCCAATTGGTATGAGATTTTATTTGTTCTAGTGTATTTTGGAGTTTTTTAATTTACCTAACCTAACCTAAAAAAAAAGAATCCGAGTGATAATGGCAAAAAGTCAGAAATACCTATTGGGATAAAAACGAATATTAGCATGGCTAAACAGCCTCCAAGCCTTGCTGCGTCGTTACTAACTAAATGATGACGTTTCGGAGGTGACAAACACAGTGAGGATAAGAACATAAGAACATAAGAATGGAGGAAACTGCAGCGGGCCTATTGGCCCATACTGGGCAGTCCCGTTTACACCCAACCCCTATTGCTCATACGAGCATCCAACCTATGTTTGAAGCAATTCAGCGTATTCGAGTTAATGATGATATTTGGTAACTTGTTCCATTCATCCACTACTCTGTTTCCAAACCAGTGTTTACCTATTTCACGCCTAAATCTAAATTTGTCCAATTTAAAACCATTGTTACGAGTTCGCTCCTGGTTGGATAATTTGAGTACCTTTGTAATGTCCCCTTTGTTTAGCCCTGCCTTCCACTTATACACCTCTATCAGGTCGCCCCTCGCTCTACGTCTCTCAAGGGAGTGCAGATTAAGATGCTTTAACCTGTCTCTATACTCAAGGTTCCTAATGCCCGGGATTAGTCTTGTCATTCTCCTCTGAATTCTTTCCAAGGATTCTATATCCATTCTGTAATACGGTGACCAGAACTGAACTGCGTAATCCAGGTGTGGTCTCACAAGAGCAAGATACAGTTTTAGGATGACCTCGCTAGTCTTGTAACTAACACTCCTTTGTATGAACCCAAGTACTTTATTAGCCTTGTTACGAGCAAAAACACATTGTTTACTTGGCTTAAGGTTCCTACTTATCATTACTCCTAAATCTCTCTCGCAGTCGGATTTCTCTATGGCATCGTTGTTCATCTGGTATCTGGTTTCCCTGTTTACATTTCCTATACTGAGTACTTTACATTTGTCGATGTTGAATTTCATCTGCCATTTTTCAGACCATTCGAAAAATTTGTTTAGATCCTCCTGTAGTTTTGCCGAGTCCTCGTCAGATTTGATAACACGTCCTATTTTAGTATCATCAGCAAATTTACTTATGTTGCTGTCTATGCCGATATCTATGTCGTTTATGTATATAATAAACAATAATGGTCCAAGTACTTAGCCTTGGGGAACTCCACTTGTGACGTTGCTCCAATGGGACTTAGTGCCGTTAATGCTCACTCGCTGTTTCCTGTCCTGTAACCACGCCTAATCATTTAAGGATATTACCTTTGATGCCATGTGCTTCTACCTTTCTTATTAGTCTTTTGTGGGGACTCTGTCGAAGGCTTTGCTAAAGGCGATATATACCACATCATAATTGTGCCCCTCGTCCACCGATTCGAAAACTGATGAAAAGAATGTTAATAGAATAGTTAGACATGAACGTCCGCTTGTGAAGCCATACTGGGAATCATTGATCAATGATCAATCTGTGCTTCTCCAGGTGATTTCGAATAGAGTTTAGGCGATTGCTTCCAGTAATTTACCTGTGATGTTTTTAAGGACATGTTAAACAACTTTGCTAAAGGCATACTAAGCTCTTCCTTACATTCCTTTAATACTCTGGCAAATATCTCATCGGGACCAGGTGACTTATTAGGCTTTAATTTGTCTATTTGCTTACTAACATCGTTACTAGTCACTACTATCTCACTTAATTTGTTTTCTTCACTATCTCTGAATAGAGTCGGTGCCTCAGGTATCATGTTTAAATTTTCGGTGGTGAAAACTGTTGAAAAATATTTATTCAAATTATTGCTCATTTCTCCATCGTTATCAGTGAGCTCGCCGGAGTCTGACCGTATTGGTCCAATCTTTTCTCGTGTTTTAGTTTGATACATTTGGTAGAATTCTTTGGGGTTTGTCTTCGCCTCCCTTGCTAGCCTTACCTCATTATTCCTCTTTGCTTTCCTTATCTCGGTTTTAACCCTACTCGCCAATACCCTATAATAGTCCCGGAGGTGAATTTCGCCACGATTTATCCTTCTACCTATAGCCTTCTTTTGGCCAATGATGTTCTTTAAATAATTATTTATCCATTTAGGGTCGTTGTTGTCTGATCTGAGTTTTTTGTATGGTATGTTCTGCCTTTGTGCATTAAGTAACTCACTATTTAAATTGTCGTGGAACTCGGCAATCTCAGATCTCGTTATCAGGTCGGTGTCATCTGTCAGGTTCACGGCCAAGCGCGACACCCCCTCTCTCAGCTGCCTCTTTAAACTGTCAAAGTTTGCCCTTCTGAAATCTGGTACTTTAGTGGAATTTTCCTTACGTCTGCCCTGAAAATCTAACTGGAATCGAATTTCTTTGTGATCGCTGTTTGCAAGTTCGTTCCCTACCTCGACATTGCTAATGAGGTTTTCTCTGTTTGACAAAACTAAATCCAATATATTATTACCCCGTGTGGGTTCGGTTATATGTTGACTTAGGAAACAGTCCTGGATCGTCTCGAGAAAATCCTCTGATTCTGAGTTACCCGTAAGGTCGGTCCAATCTATTTGGCCAAGGTTAAAGTCGCCTACTATACAGACTTTGTTGTGTATGGAAGCCCTGCGCATTTCATCCCAGATAAGTCGCTCATTGACGCTATCAAGATTGGGGGGTCTATATATTACTCCTGTGATTAATTTTTCCCGACCGTCGCTTAATTCTATCCAAATTGTTTCTGTATTCCTCTCAGTTTTTATTTCCTTATTTATTTCACACTTCAGATTATCCCTAACATAGATTGCTACTCCGCCTCCTTTCCTGGTCTGCCTATCGGTATGGAACAGTTTGTAACCCGCAATTTGGTATTCGACTGGTAATTCACGTGTGTCTAGGTTGATCCATGTTTCAGTGAATGCAATTATATCGATTTCTTCGGTACATACCAAGGCCTTAATATCATCCATTTTGTTTCTCATACTTCTACTGTTCGCGTAGTATACATTTAAGTTAGTCGTGTTCTGAGTCCTCCCCTTACGGCGTTTAGTTTTAAACTCCCTGTCTAATTTAGTTTTGTCATCATTCCTAACACTACTTCCCTGTAATCTTTCGCCTTGTTTACCCGCTCACACTGCAGTCTCCTCCACCCCCGTGCCCCTATGTTCTCTTAGCAGTTTAAAGACTTCGATATCTTTTGAACTGCCCCCTCTAGAGCCCCAGCCAGGGTTGCTACTCCATCCCTAGACAGGTGCACCCCATCCCTAGCATAAAGGTCCCTTCTGCCATAGAAGTTGTCCCAGTTGTCAATGAATGGGACTGATATTGACTTGCAATATCTGTCAAGACAGTCGTTAACACCAACTGCCCTTGACAACCATTCACTGCCAACTCTCCTTCTAGGCAGGACACCGCATATGATAGGGATCCCTCCCTTAGTCCTAATACGATCTATGGCTGCCTTGAACTTATCAAGAAGTTCCTCGCTCCTACACCGGCCAATATCATTGCCTCCTGCACTGAGGCAGATAATGGGTTTGTTCCCATTACCAGACAAGATATTGTCCATCCTGTCAACTATATCCCCCACCCCAGCTCCTGGCAAACACACCCTCATCCTATTTTTGTTTTTACCACAAAAGGCCCTGTCCATGTACCTTACCTGTGAGTCACCAACAATTAAAGTTTTTATACCTTCCTTGTCATCCCTGTCCCTGACTGTACTAACGTCCAATTCGTCTATCAAGGGACTGAACGGGTTGGTACACTTAGCTGTTGTTGTCGTTGTTGTCGTATCCTTCGTGTGCTTCTTCACCACCAGCTTTGTCTTCACACTACTCACAATTTTCCACTCGTTTGATTTTTCGTCAGACACTGGCTTTACTCGTCCAGCCTCTCCTTTTAACATCGCCAGCTCTTTCCTTAATTTCAAGTTCTCCAACGTGGCCCTCTCAATTTCTAACTTGGCCCTCGCCAATTCTTCATTGGACCACTCCAGTTTGGTCAACAAACTCTCATACCCAAGACCGCACATAGCTCTGGCCATATCTGATAATTATCCCTCCGGAGCTAACCCTGCCGTGACCTTTCCCCTAGTGAGGTTATCGAAGACCCTGTCCAGTGTCCAGGACCATACTGGAAATAAACATCTGATGACTTTGTTGACTATACTTCGTCAAATTTTGTTTTGCCTGTGTACATGCTGAACTATATATACCTGCTATGTCTATATACATACCAAATCAAAGTAAACTTATATAACGATTTTACCGAATAAATATCTATCTATATAACTTCGGCACACTTGGCCCCCATTTGACAATCACAACACCAGTCAAAAGCGTTACCAACTCAAACAGTGGACGACAAAATTTATAGTTACTAGCTAATGGTGAACTACAGTATAGCCTCAATGGGTGAGAGACGCAACCATTCAATTAGAGCAACAAGGCCCACATACAATGAAACCGTATGTATGCAAAATATATGTCTAAAGGGAGCTATGGGTCGCCATTTGGTACAGGAAAGTTTTATCGGCTGTTGGTCGAGTAAGTAGCACCGTGACCATTAGACTTGAGTTTCCAAGTGGAGCCCATTATATCAAGTTCAAATCTTGGTAAATTTTTACAAGTTGCTCAAAATGGTTTTGGACACGAAACTTACATTTTAGAGGTAGTTTTTGACGTGTTTTGAATGATTGGCCTTCATTTCTATCGCAAAAGACTCGTTTGAGTTTGACAACCTTGGGGAACCCGTGGGAAATCGGGGTTTTGGGGTTGGGGAAAGCAAAAACGAGTGATATGCTATATAAATGACCAAAGTTGGCTCGGATTTTCCGTTTTTAACAAGTAGAGAAAAGTCAAAATTTGAGAATCCGAGAAGTTTGGCGAAAGATTATCAAATTCGAATGAACTGAACCAAAACCCATCGAAAAAACTTAGGTTTCATCTCAAACTCAGTTTCTGTGCTCACCTAACCTGACCTAATCGCCATTGTCTCGAATATATATCTTACCGAACCAAGGGGCTGCGCCCCCTTGGAACCCCCGGCTGATAGGGGCTCTGCCCCCAGGACCTCCCAACAGAGCTATCACCGCAACCAACCAAACCTAACCTAACCAAACTAACCTACCCTAACCTAACCAAAGTAACCTAACTTAACGAAACTAACGTAACCTAACCAAACTAATGTAACCTAACCAAACTAACATATCCTTACCTCATTAAGGGTGAACTGGTAGTGGGTCGTCTAAGTCGAGGACACAGGTAACATCAACACTGGACTTGGAAAATATAAAATATTCGGGGACTCCCTAACAAATTAATGCGATTTCCTCGAAAACGAATCATTTGCGACGGAAACGCTACTAAGAAAAGTTAGAAATGACGAGATATACCGAGATCTGGGCCCAAAAATATTGTGGGACATTATGGGCAACTTGTAAAAAAATACCCAAATCCTAAACAAGGTTTTCTATAACATTAATATACGTACTCGGAAAATGGTAAATTTATAGTAGTTCACACAACTCTGTTAGAAAGTCAAAACTAAGTTTCTCTAGTGTGTTTTGATTGGTTCTGACCTTGATTTCCTTCGGAAATTGCCTGTTTTTTAGTTATCGCCCCCTTCTACCCCCAACAAGATAGGGGATCCTGTTGGGAACCGGGGTTTTGGGTGGGGGAGAGAAGTGAGCGTTTTCCGACAAAAATCATGGCCAAGTGAATACAAAACACCAAAAAACACTAGAAAACATCCTAACTTTTTTTTGGATGACCTAACCTAACCTGACCTAACCTAGCTCTCACGGTGTTTTTACGTAACCAGACTCTCACCATATGAGGGAATCACTCCATATAATTGAAGTGACACCCATTGCTGACTTCCGTGGTCGGAAATGAAATTGAATTTCGAAGCATGAGAGACCCAAAATCACAATCCAATCGAATCTGATTGGGCAAAAAATATCGCGAATTCTAAAAGCAGAAACCACAATTCATTTTAATTAGTGCCCCCCCCCCCCAAAAACGCCTTTGATTGGCCGCGTGACGTGTACGGGAACGCATGTGTATGACGATTTATGAAGGGAAGATTAATGGAATTAAATAGAGAAAGATTTGGCATGCGCTATCTCCATTATTATATATTTCCGACGGTAATGTAATAGAAGAAAATTATCTTAAAATTAGACGTCTTATTCGAATATGATAATAGATTTGGGGTAGGAATTTTGTGTGAACTACTTTAAAAATACCAGGAAAACTGTGTATCACATACCTGTATTGTAAAGGTTAACACTGTTTAGTGTGAAGATCCTTTGCAAGCTTGACGGCCATTGAGTATCAGCTTCACTTTCCCACTCCATGTAAACAACCGAAAAGAATTTAAAATCAGTCGATTTAAAACAGTTCATGTG
This sequence comes from Homarus americanus, assembly GCF_018991925.1. Lineage (NCBI taxonomy): Eukaryota > Metazoa > Arthropoda > Malacostraca > Decapoda > Nephropidae > Homarus > Homarus americanus. Next base: position 21,475,511 of record NW_024737097.1, on the reverse strand, counting down.
TAAACTATTTCATCGAGATTTAATTACTCATTAGTCTTAATTCTAAATTTTTCTTGTACTTTTAACAATTCACGTTTACTATGTCTTGTTTTAAAAAAAAATCAACTTTGTCTATGACTTTCTATGTCGAAGAATGTGGTCTAACCAATGCCAAATCCCCCCATTACCTGACTGCTCGGCCACCTGACTCATTCCTATAAACAACCACTTTTACACAGATTACAAGAACAGTATTCGAGTATTCACTCAAAATCTAATTGTTTATTTAGAATTTGACAGAAACTATGATGTGTGAAGACTTTGGGGGGAATTCGTTTCATGAATTAAATGTCCACATAACACGTCTTATTTCTGTCACAAGGCTTAATTTTATTAATCAAACAATCGTGTACACCAGGGCCTCTTACCTACTGTACCGTAAACTAGTAAATAAAAATAAAAATGACTTCATCACGAAGTTTTAATCTTATTTGACAATTTTAAAACATATGTATTACTCATTACACCAAACCTTTAGTTATTTGTTATACAGTATATGTATCTCAACCTGTCGTGTGTGGGTGTGTGTAAAAGCTGAAGAAAAAATATAAATTCATGCAAGTAACGGAAGATGCCAACTTTTGTCCTAAATTCCTTCCAAACTGGCGACAAAGGCCAAGAAATTCAGCTGCCATATGTCAGTATACAGTACCTATAGCCTTGCCTTGTGTTATGTTTCTTGGGGAGCACTTCATTCACTAGTACAGGTAAATTATTTTTTGTATAATTCAGATTTGCTTTGTGAATATACTTACTAGTTGAACCGGAGATTTCTAGATATATTTAATGCATATCCTTTTTTAAATGATAACATAAAGAGTTTATGTTCCTATTTAATTCAGAAATAATATTTAATATGAGTGTAATTATTATGGTGTTACCAGTTGCAACCTACACTGTTAAATAGTTGTGTTGTCTAATAAATTGCTATGTCAGCATGTGCAGCCTCTTCCAGCTTACACTTTATGTATCATTTCTGTATATGAGAGATAATCCACTTTCAGCTTCATCGTGATCAGCAGCCAATTACAAATCAAAATAAACTTCCTTCTCACCATTCTGTGTATTATCTAACCTTAAAATAACTTTTACAACAGCAACAACAACAATAATAATAATAATAATAATAATAATAATAATAATAATAATAAACGAAATTTGGAAATTGATTCCCTCTGTAAAATATTAGCCTAATCAAGAATCACAAACAAAGTAGTTTTTTTTTAATATTTCTCAAAAAAAATTAGAAATCAATTGCAAGTATAAAATGACATGCTATTTCAAGTACATTTACTGTATAAGGATAATTTCACTAAAAAGTCAAACTAATAAGAGACAATGGTATTTTGTTATGACCATTTTAACCCCCTGGCTGCTAGAGGTTTCCCCTAAGCTGAATAAAAAAACCGGCAGTAGCCTGTATAAAATTATAGTGTGGACGTCTTCCCGGGCCAGCAGAAGTTGTTTGGACACTCTTCCTAGTCCCCTTCGTCCCTGTTCACTAGCAGTAAAGTAGGTACCTGCTGTAAGTCGAAAGTTGTGAATTCGTATTCAGGGACAAATTGTTGGAGCTTCCAATAACTTGATGACATAAACCACTGACTCTTCAGGCTTCTACGCCCTTAACTCATGAGACATAAAGGCAAGCATGAACTTAGCATGCTTCCCTGTTGGGCGCTGTAAACGCTTCTGCGCTTCACCTTACACAAGGATGTAGGGGAGTGCCCAATAAAAAAAAAACTGTGGAAGTCGCAGTAAAGGGGTTGGAAGTGGAACTGTTTATCTTACTTTGATGGCAGTTCTTTGTTGAAGTACACTAGTCAATCAATTGAGCTTTTAACTCAATAGGAAATTAGGAATACCATATTATCCTTGATGTTGTGAAAAGGAAGTAAACTCCCGTTTGAAATAACCAAAATAGAAATGCATACAAGTGACACTATTCCCAGTATATTTTTTTCTGTGCGAAGGAATGGATAAAAAAAAAACATGATGCTGCATGGTGTAGTTTTATAACAACAGATGAAAACCATACTTTTAAGAGTTGTAAGTTTTATACGCAGTGCGGCAGTGGATATTCTGCTGTGACCGGCTAATTTCCTAATAATGTTATTTTACTGTGAGCGCGCTTTGATTGAATAAGTACTTTTTGTTTAATATGATGGGGAGGGGGGGGGGGTTTCCACCCCAAGGCTAGGAAGTTAGGTATTTTTCTTTGGTTGGTTAGGTCAGGTTCTGTTAGGTTCTAGTAAACGTCGCCTATTTTATAAATAAGAACATCTTTGTAAAAAAATGAAAAAAATTGAACAACTCCTTCTGGTGGCACTGGTCTCCTCAGACGTAAGGTTTTTCAAAGCTTTTTTTTTCCCAACATTTTCTCTCTACTGCCCACTCTGAACAACCAATATTGTTAGTAATTGAGAAGGTCTTATTGGTTAAAATACTCAAAAAATATAAATTTGCGCCGGAAACTTAATAGAATATTTTTCTTTCTCCCTATATGAATATGAAATTCCATGTTTGACCAAACGAATCTTTACCACTACAGTATTTTTGTTATTAGTTTCCATGCACAACAGAAATATGGTTTGGTATGTTTTTAGTTACACAATGATCGACTCATGGTGAAATGCCAAATGCCGCCAGAGTCACGGTCAAATATAGTTCTCACGTTCGCCGGTAATAGGCGATTAGTCAATCAGAGCACACTCTTGGTAAAATAGCGTTAGTAGGAATTTAGCCGGTTACGGCAAAATATCCACTGCCTAAGTTATATGTGGATGGAGAGCACACTCTTACCTATAAAACCTGTCCAAGGCAGTTAGCATGGCCCTTGAATTATTTCACTGTGATATGTGTTCATAAATTGTAAGGAAGCACACAGTATTCCCCTGGAGATTGCAGAACTGGGAATTTTATATGCAGATATGTCAGACCCAAAAAGAGCTCATCCAAGGGGTATTATTTTAGTTTTGGTCATCCGGGGAATCTTAGGAATTTAGGTTCGGTTAGATATACTGTAGTTCCTGAGTTCTGTGGCTAGGTTAAGTTGGTTCGGTCCGACTAATTACCCAAATGTACTCAAATGTACCCAAATGTAGCAAAATTTAGCCGCAATGAAGTCAAATAATGGTCCTACATGAATAAATCGGGCTGTGAATCACTTCTCGATTATTATTTGGTGTCATAAAGTCACAAAAAATTGGTAAACTTAATTTAATCTGAGTTGTGTTGTGTTGTGTTAGGTCAGGTTAGGTACATGCACTCGATCTATTAACTCAAATTAAATTAAGTTTACCAATTTTTTGTGAGTTCGTGACACCAAATACTAGTCGAGAAGTGATTGGCAGTCCGATTTATTCATGTAGGACCATTATTTGACTTCATTGCGGCTACGTTTGGGTACATTTGGGTAATTAGTCGGACCCCACGTTACAAACTGTTGGAAAAACATAGTTTAGATATTTAAATACAGGGATGACCGAAGCTAAAATTTTACTCATCCAAGAGTCCCTCGTCACCAAACCAAAATGTGGCTTTCGTGAAACCATATTTGGCTCACACCACAATCCACCCAAATAAGGGTAAGCCCTACCCAAATAAAGCTAAACCACTTGATAATGTGGACTGATGCACCAGACCATGGAATCAAGTCACAGACACTGGAGAAACCAAGCCCACTACATACATAAGGTTGGAGCAACACTCAAACAAGCATTACAATATGACATAAACAATGATAAAATTCTCAACTAACCTAAGTGATAACATCTGGAACTGTAGGCCACTCCACCTACTAAACTCCTGTATGTGCTTTAAGGTCGAGGAAAAACATTTAAATTGTCTGAATAATGATGTGATGAGAAATGGAGAAGGCACATCCAAGGCCACCAAGAAGAAGACATGGGTGTGGGTTTGTTGACGTCACTTGGGGTCAGACTGCGCTCGCTCGCTCTCTTGCTCCGAATCATATTTACGTAAACTGTGGTTTATGGCTGTAACATTCTTAATATATCGTTGAAGGAATTATATTGACTAAATATAGCACAGTAGTCTACTTTCTGATTCATGATTATACATGCAATCAACACTGAATTAGCTATAAAGAAAACATCAATGTATTCTATAAATAATTCATATTCACATTCTTATCACCATTATAATTACCAAAACTGTTAGTGCCTAGTACAGTCATCAAGTTATTTCTGCTGCATTGAATCATTTGTACAAATTTATTTATTAATTTAATGTTTATTACATTATGTTCATAATTTGGTTTTGCAATTGAAGTAATGCAAATCAAATAAATAAATCAACCTCTGGTCTCATTTACAAAATCAAATAGACTGTATGTAAGGCAACATCTTTCCTGACTGTACATACCTACCTACGTGAGCTTGGGGGAAAATGATGGATGCAGTGACAACATGCTCATTAGACAGAAAACGTAACATACTATTAATAACATCGGTACTAACATTTTATTTAAAATTGTTAAATCAATTATCAATTTAATGAAAGCCTTTTTAAGGGTGATTATAGTATTAGCTTCAGTACCAATGGGGAACCATTAAAATTGACATGGGCTACTACAGGGTACTAAATTAAAATAATACTACTTACTCCGTCTCTGAACACAACATAACATATTGATTTTCATCTGTGTATGCAGTATATAAGTTGCAATTAGGATACAATAATCATATTTTAAAAATTGATTTTTACTCTTTAAATGTTTCATATGATTTGATTATGATTATTTCCCAAAAAATTATTTTTATTAGAATATGATAATGGGGGTGCTGGTGGTAGAGTGGTACCGCTCTTGCCTTCGCAAGCAAGATGTCACGGGTTCGATTCCCGGGCCGGTGGAAGTTGTTTGGACATACTTGCTAGCCCCCATTAGTCACTGTTCACCGAGCAGTAAAGTAGGTACCTGGTGTAAATCGAAAGTTGCGAATTCGTATTCAGGGACAAATTGTTGGAGCTTCCAATAACTTGATGACATAAACCACTGACTCTTCAGGCTTCTACGCCCTTAACTCATGAGACATAAAGGCAAACATGAACTTAGCATGCTTCCCTGTTGGGCGCTGTAAACGCTTCTGCGCTTCACCTTACACAAGGATGTAGGGGAGTGCCCAATAAAAAAAAACTATAATAATATAATTTTCAGTAACAAATATTATGATTTGATTATGATTACATAATTATTGCCATGGAATATTATTATTTGATTAATAATCATGTCTGGTGCATATATGGTATAAACAACACGTGTTCATACTCAATGAAAACAAATACTAGTACTTACTTAAACCCGTGTAATATCTTTGAAACCATTTATATACGTTTGGAATTTGATATATTATATGTAAATCTATCCAATACATCACTGTTTGTGAGCTACCGAAAGCTAACAATGGCATAACAACGAAAAACATGCAGTCAATTATATTCATCATTTAACTATCCTGTACTCTAAATTAATGAATTCGGATCTATGGTTGTAGTGGATTTCTCCCCTACAAACGCTGTTTGTCGCTGAGTAGCCGACCCCGCGAATTCCACAGTATATGCCTCGTGGTCTAGGTCAACCAGCGCCGCCCACGGAGCGGGGGTCAACTATCTACCCACGCCTACCTCTGCTATAAAAGACCTGACCTCGTGGTGACCTCTCTCTTTTTCTAGCTACAGCCGCAGCCAGCAACACCACCACCTCCTCCACCGCTGCCTGGCGGCCCTCGCTCCCGCCGGCGAGCATGGCGACCCACAAGCTGTCCTCCTCTGAGCCCCCTCACCAACCAGCTCTCTCTACATCACGCTTGTAACCACGCTGCCACTTCCCAGCACCAAGCTGCATTGTACATCCAATACAACATGTATACAGAGAGCACATTGTGAGTTTCCTTTCTCCATCCCATCCTGGGTGTGAACCAAACATAACGTACCCCACATGATCATCTCTTCCCTTCCTACACAAGAAGATTGACACATCCAAGTCTTACCTTTGATGAAATCCAGTCCATAAAAAGGGAAATGAAAATAAAAGCAGACTGATTAGCTCCTCCACTCTCACGTGGTTAAGCGACTGGCGCTGTCGCCCTTCATTTACGACGTCATCATCAGATTTGAGAGGGAGACCCAGGCCTTCTCTTCTTGGTGGCCTTGGCACATCTCTCTCCAGATCATTGGTCAAGGCAAAATTAGGAGCGCCAGTCCAAGAATATAAAATGGCAACCCATCCGCTGTGGTGTGATGTGTTCTGGTTAAGTTGTCTCGGCTCTAAAAGATTTTCCCCTAGAGGGCAATCTTCACTCCCGATCTTCCTTTTTAGGCTAATCGTTTTGATGGTAAGGATGGATAATCATTAGCCCAGTCCCAATCATTAAATTCAAGGTTTTACCATCCTGATCCCACAACTTAAAAAGCTTTGTTATAAGAGCTGCCTAACAAAGGGCATTAAGCCATAAATGTACATCGATTGTTTCTCTTTGGTAAAATTGAGCAATGATAAACATTGTATTTCCATTTTGTAAGTGATATGTTTGGGGGGTTGGTCTTGTAGTCCCTCTGTTGAGTGTGGACTTTCTTAATCAATTGGCAGTCTCTGGCATATTTCAAGAGACCATGCAGAATTACAATACAGTAGCTAATGTTATTAATATTCACTTTTTCTTTCTTTTTTCATAATGATCCGAGAACCTCATTGCACTATCAATATAAACCTAGTCTTTTCACATATAGTTTCACTGAGAAGTAAATTTCCATGATGTTGGAACATATGTTACACTGTTAATACTACTATTACCTGTTGATTTATGATTAAATCCAGCATTTTGGGCATTTGATCACTACTACAATGGATTAAGTCTTAAGCCTGTTAGAACAGAAAGTTGTCTCTCAGTCTCTTTATGGAAATAATTTTATTTACATCTTCAGGCAATATCACCAGAATCAAAATTTGCTAAACATATACATTCTTAGCTGCTATTTTGTCATAAGAATACTATTTGTGATTCAAATTGGCAGAAATATACCTTACTTTAGGCCCTACTCAATTATGCCATTTTATGAGTCAAGAGATCAAGAAACTTTAAAATTTTGCATTTTTGGCAAATTAAAGTTCTTAACAAGTCATATGGAACTGAACGAGGAGACATGTTGCATCTGCTTGTGAATGTTGGCTTCTTTAACCCTTAAATGGCGAGTGAGGATTCCCTAATTAGCCCCAATATGCATAAAAACTGAAAGGCAAGGAACATTAAACATTCATTGATGTTGGCCACCATCCCTATAGCTAACATCAATTGACGTTTGCTGCTTTTCAAGGTTTACTTCTTAGTACTGTACCAGAAGTAACTACACCGACAGAAGGCTACACTTCATAAGAATTAAAAGCAAAACCTAATGTTATACATGTACTCTTTACAATACGATACTGAATAGACAGTATATTTAAGAAAAGGAAAGGATGGAATAGAGGCAAAGGACCAGAGTAAATGTGGTGAAAACATCAGTACTTTATTGACTAGTGGTGTGGGTGAGGGACCCCAAGTGGAAAGTGGAAAATGGACATGTGCATTCTACAAGAAAGGTGTTGGCAGTAACTAAATAATGTGCAACAAGTGTGGAAGGTGGGTACACAATAGGTGCAGTGGAGTAGATGGCAGACTCTGGGATGTTGCTGAATAAGTGAGCTGTAGGTGCAGGTAACCATGTATTCACAGCAAGTCTAGAGAAACTCAACATTGGGGATGTGTCCCCGGACTGTGTCGATGAGTTCTGTTTCCTGGGTGACATGATCAGTGCCAGTGGGGGTACTGAAACTTCCTATTTGCAAGAGTCAGAAGTGGCTGGGGGAAAGTTAGGAAGCTGCTGCCTTTATTGATGGCAAGAGGACCTTCCCTCCACATTAAAGGAATATACTGTATACAGATGATGTGAGAAGTGTGATGTTATATGGCAGGGGAATATGGACATTTAAAGAGGATGACAAAAGGAGACTTGAACAAGCTGAAATTAAAATGGTGAGGTGGATGTGTAATGCGACACTGAAAGGCAAGAGGCCATTCCGAGCCAAGAGGGCAGCTGGGTATTGAGAGTAGAGTATTGGCAATGGCAGAGTCCTGCATTGAGACAGGCTGAGGTGGTTTGGGCATGTGGAGAGAATGGATGAAGCCAATTGGGTGCATGAACCTAATTGTAGAGGAGAGGAGAACCAGGGGTAGTCCAAAAATGACATGGGGAGGACCTGCACCATGGAGAGCTGCCATCAGGTAACTACTCTTAACCCATGCAAGCATAGAAAATGGCTGTAAAATGATGCTAATGATGATTAATATACAGTACAGTATATGACTGCAGCTGTCATTCAGTGCAGTAGAACTCTCCTAGAAGCTTAGCTATACAGTAACTAGTTACTAACAATTAGTAAATCTCAGTTACATTGCTAAACTTTATGTCTTGCTGCTGGCCGACTTATTTGTCATGTTTCACTATACCTGTACAAGGGAGACAGCTTGGCCTGGTAGCGAGAATAATTTAGTTAAGCCCAAATCCTCTCCTTGTGATAGTATTCTACATAATTTTCTATATACATACCGACACCTCCCTGTTTTGCTAGGAATATCAAACAAAACTGTGGGTTTAATATTTCTTTTGCAGGTACTTGACAGGCAAATATGTTTGTTTCCTTTACAACTATACACAAAAGCAACCAAGCAAGAAGCTCAGCACTTGGAATACAAGAGCACAGGTATCAGGTACTCTGATTCACTAGGACTTCTCCTGTTTCAGTCATTAAGTGAAAAACAGTATTTTTGAGAAGAACTGTGGAAGGAGGAAGAAAAAAAAATGATTCTGGCCTATTCTGACCATGCTCAACATAAATAAAGTTTGGAATTATGAATGACTATTTCTTACTAACAAACAGTAGATGTCATAATTAAGATACTGGGAATATCCATCATATATTTTTGGGTAAAAATCTCCCATTCTTCTTTAATAAATGGGCATAACAATGCTCATATTATTAACATGATATTTATATCACCATAACATTGTGACTAAATCAGTAATATTGAGCCTATTATACATTTACAAGACCCTTCTTTCTATATCAACACAGCCATTTTGCTCATTATTACTGAAGAACAAGTGTAATCGTCATAAGTGATATTTACATATGACAAGGTATATAACCGTCAATTTATTAAATCATTTCCACTTCAACACCTAAATGAACAAGTCTTGACTGATGATGGATGCATAAAAAAATATTAGATATATATACATTTCATAGCCAGTTAGCAATTCAATGCAAAAAGGCCATATGTCATTTAGGTATACAGAATTGAAATGGAAATAAAATATTATTGACTAGATATATTTACAATTTTGTGCAAATTCAAGTTGTTTAAAACTTGAGCTATTCAACAGAATAAAAATATAAATAAATACATAAAAACCAGGATATTTCAATGACATACATCTTTAACGAAAGTTAAAAGTTTAATGTTTTTGTATTCTTCACATTTGTACACGACTATTTTCTAAAAAGTAAAAAAAAAAATAATAATAATAATAATAATAATAATAATAATGAAAATAATAATAATAAATATAAATAAATGGATTTTGATGCATATTTATTAAAATATGTCACTTGACTAAATGTGATGAAATAAGGCCTTATTTAATCAGCAGTTTCAATAGCAGTGTTAGTTAACAGGCAGAGCTGTTGGAATATTGTAACTTGCTCTGCCAGGGACAAATATGATATAACATTTTGATAAGACAAGAGACCTTCCCCATCTCCTTTTTCTTGTTCACTGAGTTCTGATGTCATCAACCTGAGGCGTAAAACATCAAACAACTTGGTCCACTCTGCTTCATCCGCTGGCAGAACATATTCTTCTGTATCTTCCTCTTTCTGAGTAGATTCTCCTTGGGAGACACTCATCATCCTATCTTGAACTACATATGTTCCAGGCTCCCCACTCTCAACCAACACTGCTGACTGACTATCACTGTCTACAAACATTGTGGAAGTTTCCAAAGCTGCTTCATCACCTTCCATAAGGACAGCAGATGTCTCATGTTGTCTTGTAGCTTGACGGACAGTGGATGTTGCTCCAGTAGCTCCACTGGTTGAAACTACTAATGATGTTCCATCAACCTCCCCTTCTAACTGTGTTTGACAAAACTCTTTCATATACTGATCTACAGTCAGGGCAGCACCTTCCTCAAGTTTCAGTGTCCCTCCTGTTACAACATGTTGACCAGAAACTCCAGTGTTCCCTCCTGCTGCAACTAATAATTCTTCTAGTCCCTCATCACTATTATTTCCTTTGGTTTTGCTAAGAGCCCCTCGTGACAGCTGTGAGCCAATTTGTTTGAGCCTCTTGCGGTTACCATTTCTTGATAAGTAATTTGATTTGTCTCTCGCATGCCTCTCCATGATGCGATTCATAAGGTCCTGTGGATGGTCCACCTCATTGTGAGTGTGCTGAGGGTAGTATACCATTTGTGTTTCTCCATCATAGTCCTGAGTTGCAGGATTATATTGCACTTTTAGGTGAATACGAGCATGGCAGTTGCTTGACCTTTGTATCCTAACAAACCATCTTCGTTTTTGTTTACTGGGGGAGTCACCTTCAGTTTCACCTTCTTTCTTCTCTTTTGACTGATCAATCTGTAAAATCAGATTATCACTTTTTAACTAAATACATATAAAATTTATAAATATTTCTTGCATGTAAACATTTTCTTGCTGAATTATGAAGGGGCTAGGTTACATTTGGTTAAAATTTTATCTCTAGTAATTCATTCTGCTCTTAAAAAAAAGAAAAAAAAAAGAAAAATATGAAATCTCAATTTAAAATCAATGGGAATTGAAGTGTAGCTTGTGATATGTCTACTACAGCGCCCCCAAATCAACCTACCCTTGCATGGAGCTCAACATTTTCTAGAAGCAGATTATACAATTTTGCAAGCATTTTGAGTTACAGTAAAAACCCCATAATTCATACTCCTCTAATTTGAAATCACTCGTAAGAACATAAGAATGGAAGAAACTGCAGCAGGACTATTGGCCCATACTGAGCAGTCCCGTTCACACCTAACCCCTATCGCTCTTACAGTATATCCATCCAACCTATATTTGAAGCTATCCAGCGTATTCAAGTTAATGATGATGTTTGCTAACTTGCTCCATTCATCCACTACTCTATTTCCAAAACAATTTTTACCTATCTTGCACCTAAATCTAAATTTGTCTAATTTAAAACCATTGCTACAAGTTCGTTCCTGGTTGGAAAGATTGAGTACCTTTGTTATATCACCTTTGTTTAACCCTGACTTCCATTTATACACCTCAATCATATCACCCCTCATTCTACGTCTCTCTCTCGAGTGCAAATTAAGATGCTTTCACCTGTCTCTGTACTCAAGGTTCCTAATGCCCAGGATTAGTCTGTCATTCTCCTCTGAATTCTTCTAAGGTTTCTATATCCATTCTGTAGTAAGGTGAGCATAACTAAACCGCGTTATCCAAGTGAGGTCTCACAAGAGCAAGATATGGTTTTAGGATAACCTCGCTAGTCTTGTAACTAACACTCCTTTGTATGAACCCAAGTACTTTGTTAGACTTCTTTCGAGCAAATACACATAGTTGTCTTGGTTAAGATTCCTAGTCTTTCTCACAGTCGGATTTCTCTATAACAACATTGTCCATCTGATATCTGGTTTCTCTGTTTACATCTCCTAAACTAAGTACTTTACATTTGTCCACATTAAATTTCATCTGCCATTTTTCAGACCATGCAAAATTTTTTTTTAGACCTTCCTGTAGTTTTGCCGAGTCCTTGTCAGATTTAATTACACGCCCTATTTTAGTGTCGTCAGCAAATTTGCTTATGTTACTGCCTATGTCGTTATGTATATAATAAATAGTAATGGTCCAAGTACCGAGCCTTGAGGTACTCCACTAGTAACGTTACCCTAATTGGATTTAGTGCTGTTAATGCTTACTCGCTGTTTCTTGTCTAGTTACCACACCCTAATCCATTTTAGAAAATCTCCTCCAATTACATGAGCCTCCACTTTTCGTATTAGTCTTTCGTAGGGGACTCTGTCGAAGGCTTTGCTAAAGTCGAGGTTTACCACATCATAATCGTGTCTGTCATCCATTGATTCGAAAACAATTGAAAAGAATGATGATAGATTTGTCAGACATGCACGCCCATTTGGGAAGCCATGTTGGGAGTCATTGATCAATTTGTGCTTCTCCAGGTGATTTTGAATAGTATGAAAATATTGCTTCCAACAATTTGCCTTCAATTGATGTTAAACTGATTGGACGGTAGTTAGAGGATAGTGATCTATCTCCCTTCTTGAAAATCGGTTTGCTATCCTCCAGGATTCTGGTACTACTCCCATTTTTAATGACATGTTAAACAAATTTGCAAAGGGCATACTAAGTTCTTTCTTACTTTCTTTTAATACTTTGGTACATATCTCATTGGGACCTGGTGACTTATGAAGCTTTAATTTGTCTATTTGTTTATTAACATCATTCCTAGTCACAACTAACTCGCTTGATCTATTTTCTTTACTACCTCTGTATATAGTCGGTGCCTCAGGTATCATGTTTAAATTTTCTGTGGAGAAAACTTGAAAAATATCTGTTCAGATTATTGCTCATTTCTCCGTCGTTATCCATTAGCTCGCCAGTATCTGACTAAATTGGTCCAATCTTATCTTGTGTTTTAGTTTGAACTTCTCAAGGAGCTCCTCACTCCTACACCAGCCAATATCTATGCCTCATGCACTGAGGCAGATAATGGGGTTTACTGTTACAAAATATGTTACAAATTTCGTAATAATTGGAAAATTTTCAAAATACTGTACGAAACATTTTGAAATATTACGAAATATATGTTACAATTTTCGTAATAGTTGGTATGATTTTGAATTATGAGAGACATTTACGAATATGTATGATGCACATGTCGCCATTGGATACATCCGTCTGCCTCACTGTAGACAACTATGTATACGTATGTCGGTCAGTTCACGTTAGTCATTCAAGGAGTGCACGTCTACGGTCTACCACATAAGCTTCTTCCACTTGTTTTTCCACCATTGCCCAGTGTTTGAGCCATTATGTCTGATAACCCTAAATCTGGTACTGTACTTAGAAATGTTTAAATTTTGATTGGGGCAGATAACGGAGAGGTACCGCTGTTTTGTTGGTTTTCCCTCAGGAGATGATGTTCCTCATAATTCAAAAGGGGTAGAGATCCTATTATTTCAATTTATAGGGGTTTTACTGTACAGTATAGCAATGACTTCCAGCATTCTCTAACAGTAAGCCAGGTGTACATGTATACAGGTAGTCCCCGACTTACGACCGACTCGACTTGCGTCCACCCGCACTTACGACCGCCTCAGTCGTACCAAAATGTGGTCAAATTATGTATTTTTGAGTCCCAAAGTCAGTACACAGACAAAATTTTCATCTGTAAATCATTTTAAAATGGCTGCCAAGCTTAAAAGTGGGTGTTTTGTGGTGCTGAGAAGAAAAAGAGACCCAAATTTTCTATTTTCTATGTGTTATTTAAGCATTTCCGACTTACGACCATTTCGACTTACGACCTGGATGTCGGTCCCTAACCCCGTCGTAAGTCGGGGAGTACCTGTATACTGTATGTATATTCTCCTTATTTGTTATTTATATTAATTATCCATACTTTGTATCCTTGTATTGTCCAACCCTGGCAAACTACTGCACAACCTAAACAACCGGAAGAGTAATAAACAATATTAACATAGTCTTACCAGTCAATGCATTGAGCACAATATCTGTCTACTGCTCTTACCTCTGTACTGATAACCCTTCAGCAAACTGCAGTGTCTCTTATTACTCATCAACTCCTACCCTATGGATTGATGCACAGTTCTAGCTAGAAGCATCTAGTCTCAAAAAAAGTAAAGACATAGAGCTGAGAATGAATTAAGTACAAAAGTGCTTCAACAGAAATATACAGTAGACGGAAGATGATTCCAATAAAGAGTAATTTAAACTTGTTAATATAAGTACAGTAAACAATACTAACTTTAGCTGTGTGGAATCTATGACACACCATCTGGATGAGCTTCATATCATTTTTCTCAATGCGAGTTGTGTCTCTTATGTAGCGGACATTATACTTCTTCTCTTCCCCCGTCAGCCATTGGTAGAAAAGGTCTAGGTTTTTAAAAGTTTTGAATTCTCTTGGCACAATAATATTGTGAACTTCTTCCATGTGCTTAAAAAGAAGTTTTACCTGTACAAAATAAAATATAAAATAACTATGAGCAACGAGTCTTCAAAATATATCTCTGTAAATGGAGATTATATAAACAAACTGATCTCAACCTTGGAGAACTTCCTTGGCACTACTCAAGTCTTATTACCTCACCATCTCTCTTTCATGAATAAGAATTATCCAAAAAGGAAAAATGCTGGCCTTGGAGATCAAGGTTGCCATATTCTAGCCCTAGTCAGGACAGTGTCTATATAATGAACATTACCACACAGCCCTCATTCAACCTTGGTGTAAATTGAAAATGAATATCAGTATTCCAGTAGGGTACCTGTAGGCCCGGCGAGTTACAACTTACAAAGGTTTCATATCTACAAGACATATGGATGTCATTCATTGAGTTTCTTCAAGTCAGATGACTACAGTGGTCCATCGATTAATGAACACAGAGGTTCCACAGAGGTGGTTTGTTAACCGAAAATTTTGTGAATTGAATCAATTATTTCAATGGGATATTGGGCAATTGGTTCCAACTCAAAGAAAAAGTATACATACGAAGTACTGTATACCGGTAATAAAAAAACATTGGAATACTGTATTTTAACTTACTTTGAAGTGTGTATGTCATTTTCCCGGCAGCTTTGTTTGCATATCAAACAGCTGATTGTAGAGGCAGTCGATGATGACATGCCATATTCTTTACAGAGTGCATTGGTTCTAATGCCTTCTTCATGTTTCATAATAATTTCTGCACTGTATATTATCAATATGTTAACAATTTCAGAATGAACAATAATTTAAATCTAAAAATGCAAAAATATTCAAGAGACCAACAAACTCGATGTTCACTCCACTGTAAACAAAGTTAAACTGAGAAGCGTTGGTGGGTGATTCGATCAACTCAAGGGCACACAACAATTGTTCCCTGTACTGTATATATTATCAATATGTTAACTAAATTTCAGAATGACCAATAACTTTAATATAAAAAATGCAAAAATATTCAAGAGCACAACTTTCTTGATATTTACCGCACTGGAAACGAATGTAAACATAGAACCAATTACTGTATTGGCGGACTAGCCAATCAGCTGATGCGCACAACAAAACGTGTTTCTCGCAAGGCTGTCGTTAATGGAACTGAAAATCCTTATGGGAGCTAATTCGTTAACCGAAATTTCTCTAATTGAATCGTTTGTTAATCGAGGGACCACTCACTTAGATTTTTCTACATCCACATTAATAACACTTAATACATTTCCTCAACTCCATATTTGATTTTCCTGGATTCATCCATTTAGATTACAGCATTCCTTTATTTTCTTAATCATAACCTAAGATCATCTGGAAAATTCTCCGAACATTCCACTTTAAGAATTGGTGAATGGTTACTATGTCTGACATGTCCACCCTATTTTTAAATTCTTCCTTATTGCCAACTTATTTATATATACTGTAGTCTCAAATTCTCTGATTTCACTGAAAATTTCTAGTACATCTTCATACAAGCTAATATCACATCATGATTACCCCTTTCTTTTAAAAATACAGAAACTGACTACCTTACATTCAATATCAAAATCCTCCTACTGTACAGTACTTCACCAAAATATTTAACAGTTCTACAAACCCAAACATCTGCACCTACATCCAGTTGGGTATCTAAATCTAAGGAGGTAAATTTTGAAACATATGATTCCAAAACCATTGAAAGACTCAATTAATACATATGAATCATCCGTATATATTACCATCTAATACAACACCATGATCCAGATTAACAATAACCTTGAAATTTAATCCTCATCATTATCCTTTGCCACATTTTCCTGGGTGTGCCTTGATTGGAATCAAATACATCTGCCTCTTAAATTAAAAATTCTCACATTCATTACTTCATCCTTCCCATCTTCTTTCACCACTTCTAAATACTAACACATCTACTGAAGGAAGGTCTACATTTTGTCTTCCATATATTTTAGCCACACAATCTATAAACAAAATACCAATATGTTATGGACAAAATATCAGTATGTACTCATAGTTTGAACTTTGAAGCAATACTTGAAGAAATTCTAATTTGTACATTTACACTTACCTTGATATTTGATTGAATCAGACCAAAATTTACTGGTGCCTAGTAATCAACTAGCCCAATTAACAATTAAAATGGCATAGACAGTTTCATTATTATGGATTAATGGGTACCAACAGACAAACAAAATCAGTGATAAACAGAGCCAAGCAAGAGATAAACTGTACATTTGTTAGGTAATGAGTATAATATATAAATAAACAATGAAAATGTTTTAGTTACACAGACCTGGTAAAATGAGAGATGACTACAACCTGGTTCTTGGCACTTGAAATTACCTCCCCTCGAGACAGTAGGCTTGTTACCCTGGCTCACCTCTGTACAAACCTCACGGACATGACGAAGAAAATCAAAATGCTTGGAAAATACTTGTTGACATTCCTGTGAATAAGGAGGAACAGAATATAAATTTTCTGAACTTTTGTCACCCCTCATTTCCACAATACAATATATATTTAAAACTCCCTCCTCCAGTGCTCACAAAACCATTACTCCAGTCACTGTGGCCACAAAATCGTGGGCGATCGAAACCGGTAGTGTGGGTCTTGTAGTTGAACCCAAGTGCTGCAACTGCCCTGTCACCATAATACACTCATGGTACTGACCTAAATGCCCATCTGTCCTTGATGAAAGACACTCTTACCAAACCACAACCTCACTCACTGCCTCCCACCAGGCCATCCCACTCAGCTGACCTCACCGCTCTCCCTGGCTACTGCCTTGGCATCTGCTGTCAACCCAGCCTCGACACAACCAGCTGCCAACCATCGAATCTTGATATTTCCTCAATTCTACTTTGACACTGCCAAGGCTTCTGAATACATCCGTGGTCCTAAACTCTACTCCAACAAGTCAAGTGTCCCATATCTTCTTCACAAACTCGAGCAATGCATAGAGGAGTCGTCAATTTGCACAGCTCCTTGTAGGCGACCTTCGTCACCATTCACTCACTCCCCTCCCATGGTTCATCTCAAGCTTACACTCCTGTGAACCATGCCTCCCCACTGCTGATCAATATTGAAGACACAGCCCCCTCTGGGTCTGTCCCAGCAGACCCTGCTTACTCTGTGCCTTCACACTTGCCACATGCCTAATTTGTCCACTCGTCGCCAACCATGCCTGTTCCAGCCCCTAAAGTAGTACCTTCTAATGGACCCGGGGATCCCATCCCGCCCGTCATGTACAGCTCCAGCACCCTGCCCCCTGGAACCTCCACTGATACTCCTGGTGCCTATTCATCAAAAATACATTGAAAGACATGTCCTTTAATAATTGTAAATGTTTTTGTGCCTCTCAACACGCCCATGCTCTCATGCCACATCCCTTCCTAACTAAATATCCCTCCTCCTAGTACAGGTAACAGTCTCGGCACTTGACATTATTAGGTTACTACCATGCTTTGCCATATACAGTCGAACTGTACAGGGAATCCCTACACTTATTCTATTTCACTACATATAACTTACTAACAAAACCAATGGCCCCTTAGACATCCTTGCCCACCCATCATCAAAGTCTAAGGAGGCAAGCATGACCTCTGCATGCTTCCCTGTTAGGTACTGTAATGCTTTTGTGTATTGCCTTACACAGGATTAAGGAGATGCCCTATAAACTAGCCCCTGCACTGGGTGGGTGTGGCAAATCTGAAATATAAAAACCTTTCCCATTTTATTGCAGTGTGGCTAAACCAAAAGAAAATGCAAACTCTGTCTTTATTTGCTGCCATACACACATTCTAACTGCAGTAACATCCCTATAATCTACTCTTTGCCATGCTCTCCTGCAATGTTCACATAGTACTTCACTACTACCTGGATGTCCATCCCCCTCACTTCTAGTGTCTTTCACATCATCCCACCTCCTTGTTCTTCCTATCATCTATATCTGTATTAAACACTTTTTAACAATCTTTCTTTTCCCATTCACTGGTTACCTCTGTCTTAACATTTCTGATTCTCACATCTCCTAATTTATTCCAATTTTCATTCTTTACTCTGCATCCTTTTCACCACATATTGCTCTTAACCACCATCTTGTACTCAGAGCCCAAGAAGCACCCCCATAATAATGTCAGGTCAAAGATTCCCCAATACATCCCAATCTTTAACTCCCTGGAAATGGTGCTTTCTCTCACATCTTATACTATTATTCTTATATTTACATTTCTGTTTGCGTTATACATGAAAATACTGGACAATCTTGGTCACATTACACATTCTTAATTTAGTCCTTCTTCCACTGGGAACCAGTTTCTATCTTTCTCTGTGAGAAAAAAATTGGATGGATGACAACTGAAAACTCACCACAGCAGTAACAATAAAAGTAAAAGAGCTATGCACGAATTTTACATTTACCTGAAATAGCAAATGCTTGTACAACTTTAAACTGGGACCATTTTAGAAACATTAGTGTTGTCCAAAATTTCAGAAAAATTCCCCTACTATAGTTGGCTTAAAATTAGAAATATGAAAACTTTAGGATGGACAGATGGCTAACAATAGAAAAAACTAATCTAGAAAAAAATAAAACTACTGTACTAGTAGTCCTGGGGGATCTCCAGCATTAATGTGATGTAAAGAATAACTTGTCTTTAGCTTGTCTACCACAGTAATATTCTAATTAAAAAGAAAAAAACTTTCAGATGTGGAGGTTTGGGCTTGGATTACCCCTGTGAAAAGGTGAAACTGTAGCAAGACTGAAAAGTACTGGTAGTTTACTTTTCAATTAGACAAGCTTACCTTACATTGCCAACTTTGTCTAGGTTTTTTGCGAATAAGGACGGTTTTCTCTGGGACACTGGCATCCATTCGACCATCAGCAAGCTGTAACAGACCTTTGGTATCCTTAACTCTAATATCCACATCTATACCCAAGTCCAGAAGGCAGCCATCTTCATCAGTTTCTACACCATGCCAATCAATGTAGTGCTCAACCTGTAAGTAAAAGCTCGAGATGTTTCTTTCATATTGTATCGTCATAAAAATAAAACTTGATTCACCCACTTTATACTTCTGAATGCAAGCATGCAGGGAAAACACACACACACAGACATTGATTTAACAGAAATGCATATTAAAGTGTACTGACTGTGTTTCAGAAAGAACTGGAAAGTAAAACATTTAAAAAAAGCAACAAAGCTAAATAAACTGAAACCAGCATTTTTAAATATTATGAATGAATCGAATTCCTTAATGACATAAGGTTTCTTTAAAGAAAATATAAATCATATTATTGCAGGTAAAACTTTTTTTTAATCCTACACACATGGTTTTTTTATTCATTTACAAAAAAAAATCATCCACATCATCCCATTTTTTCTGAACCAACTTACTCTGCCACTCTCTGTTTTTGAGATACTGAACTGCACTGTACTGTAATTCTATAAAATCTACCATACATTTTGTCTTGTATACTTAATATTAGTTTTACAATCATTTCTTATCACCTTTCATTTATAAAGGAGACCTAAACATATTCTCTGCCATTTCTTGGTAACAATAGCCTGTACATTTTTGCCATGCATTCTGTAAGATAAGATATAATGGGGAAACATATTAAGATCAGAGCATGACTCACCATATCTTCCTGAGTAGGTAATTCTTCACCACAGAAGCCACACTCTAAAGCAGAATCTTCTGCATTCTCAAATTTCACTTGCCCAGTGTTAATTACTTTAGGACCTTGAAAAAAGGAAAGCAATGAGAGAGAGATACAGCAAAACTACAGCTATCTTACAAAAAATTAACTAGACTGTAGTTTATGGATTTATATCTTAATATTTTAATATCTGTAGGGTGTGTATTCACCATAGTAATTTATGAAATATATTAATAGATCATTAATAAAGCAAAGTCCTTCTGGATACATACACTACACGTCTGAGGAAACACATGGCTACCAATATGTTTACAATGAAATTAAAAATAATTATCTAATAAAATAACAATAAAATAAAACAAGAAACACAACTGATAACCAACGTGTTACGTTCAACTTGATAAGCATGTAATGTACAGTAAAGGCACATACACCAGAGCTTACATAATTTAACCCTAATATTTGCTCCAGCACATTTTATTTAAAAAAAAAAAGTATATATACAGTCTCTCCTCTACTTAAGACAACCCGGACACATGAAGGCCATGGTAGTATAAAATATTTTACATATTACGTATTTTCGAGTCCCGACGTTAGTGATCGCGCTGTGTACTGACAAAATTTTCGTTTGTAATTGCCTTTAAAATGGCTGGCAAGAGTAAAAGTGAGAGTTCTCGTGGTGCTGAGACACCGAACTAACAGGACAAATTCATTACGATAGGGCAGTCAAATTGAATTTGTCCCGTTAGTTCGGTCCCTCAAGCTACTAAATATTAATGTTGTTTTCAAGTATGACTCAACCATTACCAATATGTTAATAAGAAATAGCCCAAGTTTGAATGTAAATGGAAGTGTTTATTGTATTCCATGTAGCAAATGTAATGGTAATTATGTAGGACAGACAGGAAAAACACTGCAGCTCAGAATCAAACAACATAAGTACAATATCAGAACAGCATCTGAAAGCAGTGCCCTGTTCGTTCATGTTAGGAATAATAATCATCCCATTGCTTGGGAAAAAAGCTTAGAAGTATTTAAATCATCTTGTGTCACAGAAAGACTTCTGGTTGAAGCTAGTTTGATTAAGGAATTAAAATCAATAAACCTTAGTGATGGTCAGTTCAAAACTGATAATCTGTTACATAAATTTATTTGTCAGTGGCCCAAGGTTAAAAATGCTCTGAAAACCTTTGATCTAGATGTAGGATAGTTATTTAGTGGGTCCCTTATTTTTTAACTGACCTGACTAGTCACGTCACCCCCTTTTCTTAAGCTCCTCTACGTGTGTGTTGGTGTGGGGATTAGTGGATGACATCATAATGACCTGACCTCATGTTTAATAAGGTCACCCTGTATATTTAAGCCTCTCTCTGTCCATGTAATCCAGTTGCCTCTGAAGATGTCTTGAATACAGACGAAAGCTAAGGTGCTCCGTTGTTTCCCTTTTCCCGTGTGATTTTATCAAGATTTATCTTATCCACGTTTTCATTGTGGATCTACATGATATATATATATATATATATATTAGGGTGGTCCAAATTATAGGGTGAAAATTTTAAAATTGTCTGAACCAAGCAAGCACATGGTGCCCTTGTTGCACTTCCTGTACACTAGTTTTGTATAAAATTTTGAAGAAATTGGATGATGTTTAGGGGTCCTGCAAAACGTTTGCTCTGATCACATAATTCAACTCATCCATCACCAAGGACGAGACCCAGAATCAGTACCCCCCGAAAGTTGTATCTCAGCACAGGAAGGATGTGCCCTCCATGTCAAAACATGTCTTCCTGAAATAAACTTAGAATCTACAGACAACGATGCCTTTCCTTTTCTGTGAGCTTATTTGAGATAATTGTGTAAATTTTTTGTGATAACCGTGAAGTTGAAGTTTTGCGGGACCCCTGAATATTGAGATAAGGAACTGAAATTTTGCCTGAAGACATGTTTGGGGCAAAGGTATTAAAATTCCAACTTTTAATATAAATACTATATGTAATATGTGATACCACATATCATAACACTGAAATCCCACTTTACAAGAAAATAAAGCACAGAAAAATAAGAGTGTTGTATATTTTGACTGTAAGCTATGGTCCTCATATTATACATAATAATGATAAAAAATACAAAATAAATCTGTTTAACTTACCTTGTTTATCTTCACGAAAACTTTCATTTCCTTTTTTTACATTAGATGAAGTTTGTGTTTTATTTCTTGCAACTTTTGATGCTATTTCTACATGTGTGTCTCCCTGGGCGAGTGTTTCCAGCTCATCTAAGTGAACCAGACTCATGTGTTCAACGAGGAGACTTTTTGTAAGTAGCACCAGGGAACAGAGGGAACACACATAGGTAGCCGTCTGTGGAGATAAAAGAATAAGAAAGGTAAGTAATTACTGTGGCTATGAAATACAGATTCAACCATTCATACCATATATAGTAATTATGGATCTGACACCGAGATCCTACAAAAGCCTTAATGATGTGTATGTTACAGCGGAATATTGTATGCATAACATTTAAATACAGGTATCCCTCGTTACATGAACATTTGCCCTGCAAATATTTGCTTTCACAAATATTCTAGTGTTACACCTCTTTCTCACTATACAGTAAAAAAATTATGATTCCTGTAGGTAATGCACCAAATAGATATTTCATTACTTCTTTATTCAGTTAATGATCACCGACATGAATTACCGTATTTTTCGGCTAAAAAGACGCACTTTTTATGACAAAAATATACCTCGAAAATTACCATGCGTCTTCCAGGATGCTAGTCGATGAGTTGTAGCAAAGGTTTTTGAAATCAGCCCCTTACAAAGACTGTTACCTAATTACAGTACTTAACAATTACAAGTATTCTTTATACAGTACTATAAAACTATTGATTTAACTAATAATGTTGATATATTGAAAAAAAAAAAAAACCCTTGCTGCTGTGTGGTTTGTTTACTAATGGCAGTGGTGCAGCAGTGCCATCTATTGAGGAATTGCTAAAGGTTGTCTGCTGGTCTCAAATGCAGGAATGTTTGTTTCTTTATATGTAGGCTCTCATATTTGGACACCTATTTACAGTAGGCTCTCATATTTGGATACCCATTTAGACTGTAAAAAACCCACAAAATTAAAATCTTCCAAATTTAAATACAACTTCGTCATCCAAGTAAAAACACACACACAACAACATTGGCTGTCCTTATGTTTTCAACTTTATTACCACTGAATACTCTTACCAAAACAGTGAAAGATGAGGAACAGCAAATAACATTATTCTTAGAAAGAAACTGGAACATTTAGATACTAAAACATAGGATTATAACATAGTGGTAAAAAATGGTGGGATGATAATACCAGATTAGTAATCAGTAGAAAGATTTATCAAAATAAAATTAATATACCGTAATATGTAGCAACAAATGTGACACTACAGGCAAGTCCTGCTAGTTTTTCTAACTGTACAAAAGTTATACAATTGTGTTGCCCAGCATATGAAAGTTTATTGCACAATGTCCAAATCATTGGCTGGTTATTCAATCTTAATGTTAAATAACATTGTGCTAAATTTAATTACAGTACAGACTGCACTGTAATATGTATCAAAATTATTTAAAATGTTATTACTAACATCTTTACTGAACCCTTTAACTGCTATCATCGTTTTCAGATAACTAATGATAAAACCACCATCATCGTTGTAAGACGATTGGCATTTGGCACCATGAATTTAACGCTGTCCACCAAAAATTATACTATGAATGGAAAGTCAATGATTGGTAGTTATTCAAGAGTGAGACACAAGACTGGTGGAGCCTCAGAATCAAGTTGCAATCATAATTTTGGAATGATTTATGTCTCATACCCTCCTTACCCCCTCCTCCTGTCCTCAGTGGCCCCTCACCCATGATGCCACAGCCTTGCTCACCACCTTCACAAGGGCTTACTGCCCATTTTGCACCACAAAAGCCTACTGCTGCACCACCACAACCACCACTTGTATCTCAACAACCACCAGCTCCCAGCAGTTGCCAGTTACACTCTGCTTCACTTCACATACCCGGTACTTATAACTCATCAACCATGAGGAGTACAAAAAATTTATAAGTTTTTATAGCTTCTAAATTCTTTAAAACAAATGGTGTAGCATCAGACAATACACAATTGCACTGCACATTTTTATGGTGTCCAAACCTTGAAAAATCATGCCAAAAATAACAATTGCAGGTTTTCCTAGTACACTTCCTGATATAATAACTTCAGGCATTATGGAGAAGAATTCCCAAAATCAAGAACTGTCAAATAAAGGCTGAACGTTATCCCTTGTTTTCACAAAAATAAAAGGAGATGGTAAACTTGCAGTCTTGAATATGTCAACTGGAGTATGAAATTCCATAGAGAAGTTTCAAGGGTATATTTATGTTGGGCTTAACAAATGCAAAGCTTACGACAAATTCTGGGTCACTCTATGCTACCACTGCCAAAAATTTGGACACCTTGCATTATGCTGTTCCAAGAAGCTTGATTCTCCAGTTCATGCCTTCTATGCAGGCAGTCATGAGTCTAGGACATGCTCAAATAAGACCTCACCCTGCTCTGCAAATTGTTCCACTCTTGTAGTGCCACCTGAATCAGTCAGTCAGTCATTTTGCTTCAAGTAAAGCTTGCCCTATGATGACTTGCTAATTTAAAAAAGTAATTGCGAACACTGACTTTACTTGTTCAAAAAATGTGTGGTGCCTTTCTTGAGCCTATTAAAAGTGGGTCTGCTTAACATCCATGAGATCCAAAGCAAAATGTGTCACCTTAATGAGTTTCTGAGAGAGTTTAGCTTGGCTATCCTCTGTATAACTGAAACATAGTTGTATGAATCACATAACATTATTCGTAGAGCTCTTTCCAAGACACATTTTCTTGTTCACGTTCCCAGACCAGCGGCAGGAGGTCCGGGTGGTGGAGTAGCGCCGATTTACTCTGTGGCCCTGCTCAACATTAGACTGATTAAATAGTGACTTTTTTCCTCATTTGAATTTATGGAGGCAAAAATAAATTTCCATCGCCAAGTTATTAGAATTGTTGTTGTTCATCGTCCAGGTCACTCAGGTACAGACACAGAGTTCATGGATGAATTTGGCTTGTTTCTTGAGATTTTTCTGGAGAAAAAAAAAAGAAAAAAAAAGGGGGACAATGGTTAACCTATGATGACTTTAATTATTGGGTTGAGAATCCATCACTGAAATTCTTTACCTCTGAGTTCTTTGAAATCCTTGATCTAAACACTTTTGTGAATCCTGTGTCATGCCCAACACATGTTTCTGGACACACTCTAGACCTAGTTTTGTCTCCTGTTGACTGTGACTGTCTATTAGATGTTGCAGTTGACCCGATACGATCCAGCCGTCTCTGACCATGCTTTGGTTAATTTGGGTTAATCTGGGGTCTCAATACTTTTTGGATTGTCTGTACCTCTTTTCAAGCTTAAAATGGAAGACACACATAATAAAATATTTACAAAAACAAGTAGAACACCGGGATTCCTAAAAAAGAATCTTCACAACTGTGTATCACAGGTAAATTTAGTGCTGTGCCTTTATTGCATTTGTACAACCTGAATCAAAAATACAGCTCCTCCCCGACTTATGACCACCCGCACTTACGACCTGCCTTAGTCGTACCAAAATTTTGTCAAATTACATATTTTCGAGTCCCAAGGTCAGTACACAGAGAAAATTTTCGTTTGTAATTCACTTTAAAATGGCTGGCAAGCTTAAAAGTGGTGCTGAGAAGAAAAAGAGACACTCATTTTAGATTTTCTATGTATTATTTATGCATTTTCGACTTCAGACCATTTCGACTTACGACCTGGATTTGGGTCCCTAACCCCGTCATAAGTTGGGGAGGAGCTGTACTGTGCAGTGGTTTGGGATCCACATACACACATCAAACATTCAAAATCAGAAAACATAAAACACAAAAGCAACAAGACTCAAGAAACTAACATAAAAACACCAGTATTACAAAGCACATTAAAAAAATAGATTTTCCCAAGCCAAATCCAAATCCTGTCTAATCATGATATCTGCATTCCTCGTTGTTCCACTTATATCTGTCAAATGGTATTCCCTTCCAAATCCAACATTTTGTCCAATTCATATCAATGTTCTTTTAGTTATGTATTGTTCAAAAAACTTAAAATCCTTAGATCTTGTGTATTTACCAATTCACTTTTTTCCTATGGCCTTTTCAATTCTCCTCTCATTTTCTTCATTACTCCTTCATACAAGCCTTATTGAAGTAGAATCCCACTCTCAAAATTCTTCTAACAATATGTTTATAGTTTTTAACCATTAAAATGTACTATATTATAACAAGACTATAAAAATTATTCTCAAATCCAGTATGAATGTTAATCTGACATTGTACCAGTCCTGCACTACAGCCTGATCCTTATTCTTTCACCCACTTAAAAGATGTTAGAGAGATTTACCTGCCCCTGAAGACGAGTAAATGTTTCCTGCAAGCGGGATGTATGTTGGAGGACCATGTGCTCTATGAACTGATCTTCAGTCTGGTAATTAAGACTGCACACAGGACATCTGAAAAAATAAAAATAAATAAAGAAACATCCATGGAAAAACAAAGATGATTTATATAATGTTTAATAAAGCTGAGGGAACATAAACCAAGCCCTCCACAAATGTACTGACACTAATCTCTTAATACATGTATATGTTAGTCATTCGTCCATTAATGGGAAAGGCTGACGTTTCATGGGATTCATACTTTCTGAATCATCAGGTTAATAATATTTAATTGAATTCTCTCTATACTAGCTACTGTATCAATATTCCAAATAGTATATTTCTCTCTTAAATTTAGTTGGGGTTTTGGTTATCTTACTCTATGTGAAAAATTATGCCTGAAACGATATTAACGTAAGAGATACTAACCTAAAGAGAGGCTGGTTGTCCTTGACCTTCCCATCAAGAATATTGCGAGTGTGAATCAGATCTGCACCATGTTCTGACATAACATGGTGTGCCAGAGCAGCTTTGGTAAAAAACATCTTCTGACAGAGGGCACAAACCAGTGACCAGGCTTGTGGGGGTTTCTCTCTCCCTCTGACTCCCTATTCAAGACATGAAAGATAAATTACATAGAAAATAAAAAATATATAAAATAATTAATTTTTCCTCCTTTTCTAACTAAAAGGTAGTAAAATACAGCAAAATGTCTGTCACCCAAAAAGTTTGGGACCAAGAGGCTTCCATAAAATCAATAATTATGTAAAGTGGATACAGTACTTTTATGAATACATATCCAAGGAAAGAATGTAATAAATCAATTTTTGGGGCAAATACCTGCATACTAACTAACTTCATTATTCTCTAACACTCTCTATGTCTCATCATACTCCTATAATCAGATTCGTCACTCACACCAGCACACACACAGTCACTGAACAAGTTAGATGTTTGTCTAATTTCTCTTCATTTGCTCTCATGTAGTACAGTATACAGGTATGGAAAATTATTTTTATATTCTTAAATTTCATATTTAGAGCGCCCACATCATTAATAAAAGATTATTTCATAGATTAGATTTTCAGTTGACAGATATACATACAGTGATATCCCTGCTAGTTGGAATAATTGGTGCACAGCTGTTCCAGGATTGAGAGATTTCCTAGAATGGTGATGAATTTTTTCATCCTGGAAAAAATCTCACAACCCTGGAATTTTTCCAGGGACAGCTTTTCGAAAGTCTCGCACAGAGAAGTACAGAGCTGTATTTACTTATGTAAACACACACAATATATTGTAAATAAACAAAATACACCATTGTATGCGGGTATACCACGAAAACCGACATCCCATTAACCGCCGCTTTGCATAACTGATGATTACATATTGGGGAAATACCCCACAAGTTTCATTGATACCCTATCGGTCGGAAAATTGGGGAGGAGCGGCACAGCTATTTTGAATTTAGTTGGTGGTGGCGTGATGCAAATTCTTGCCATGAGAGAGCTCCGAGAGCTGCCTCCAACCAGTGCCTTAGATAGAGAGAGTTCAGTACTTGGTGATATGCAGGCACCATGTTGTTACTCAGCTGATGAAGAAGTTTGTGCTCATGCTGTAGAGGGTGATGATGTTAATTCAGTAAAATTATCATATATGTTTACAATTTGATAAGCATATTTTTAACTACTACAATTCTGCTGTCACTCGGAAAAGAGTACGACTATCATTCAGCTATGATACAATGATATGAGTTAGTAAGGATGTCTTCATTGGTGAGTTTTGAGGTGACTAAAGAGGCCGATACGGGATCGGCAGAGTCGTTCACAGATGTTGCACATGTGAATGGCTCCATCCAGTGCGGGAGGGGCACCGGCAGCATCTCTCCAGCGCTGGTGCTTGTCTGCTTCGGTTTGCAGTTGGGCAAATTCGAAAGTATTGACACCTTCTCGTGTGGTGCTCCTTCAAGCGTTACAGTGTGGAGTGATCATCTCCCAGGTGAGGGGGTCGATTTGGCACTTTTTCAGGTTTATCTTAAGACTATCCTTATACAGTACAGAGCATCCTCGTATAACGACGTCCTGCTTAATGTTGTTTCGGTACTCGCTAAACTTTAGAGACCGCAAAATTCATTTAAAGTCCTGGGGATCTGATACTATACGTCGTTTTTCGTGGTCACGGACTACTTTCTACGGTGCATCACCCGCTCTTGTCTAGCTGCACTACGCTCTCTCGACTTGGCACACTTCCCTCACTCACGGAACGTCACAGTGTCCCCAAACGAAGATAAGCCAGTCTCTGTTACGACTTCACATCATACGTGCGTGCTTAAGTGCTTTTGCTCTAAAACTGTACTATAATCATTCGAAATGGCTTCCAAGTGCTCATCAAGTGCTACTGATGCTAGTGTAGTCAAGAGGAAATGTAAGACCATTACCCTTGCTATGAAAATGAAAGTATTAACCCGATTTGAAAAAGGGGGACGTGCTGTGGTCATAGATGCTGTGCTTGGTCTAACCCCCACAACGGTGCGTACTATCCAGACCAACGCTGACAAGATTAAGATTAGTGCTGGAAGTGGTACTACTCTCAGTGCAACTAAAACAACTCGTACTAGAAGTACTGTGAAAGAAAAAGTGGAAAAGATGCTGGCTATGTGGATGAAGGACCAGAATCAACACAATGTACCTGTGAGCCTTATGGTTATCCAGCATAAGGCCAGATCCTTGTTTGACAACATAGAGGAAGAAGAGGGTGAAGGATCGAAGGAAGAGACTTTTACGGCCAGTCGAGGCTGGTTTCAATGATTTAAGCGCAGGAATAACTTCCACAATATTAAGATGACTGGTGAAGCTGCCAGTTCAGATACGGTTGCTGCCAAGACATTCCCGCCAGAATTCAAAAGGATTATCCAGGAAGGAGGATACTCATTGAGCAAGTCTTCATTGTAGATGAGACTGGTCTCTTTTGGAAGAGTATGCCTGAGAGGACCTATATCTCAAAGGAGGAGAAAAGAACACCAGGTTTTAAAGTGGCAAAAGACCGCTTGATGCTGCTGCTTGGTGAAAACGCTGCCGGTGACTTCAAGCTGAAGCCTATGCTGATTTCTCGCGCTGCTAACCCACGGGCCCTGAAAGGTTACTCTAAGGATCACCTTCCTATCATTTACAAGGCAAACAAGAAGGCAGGGATAACCGGCACCATATTTAGCCAGTAGTTAAACATGTACGCCGTCCCTGCAATGAAGGAATTCTGTGCCAATAAGAACCTTGACTTCAAAATTCTTCTGATCCTTGACAATGCCCCAGCTCATCCTCCCAATCTCGACGACTTGCATGACAGTGTAAAAGTTGTATTTCTGCCTCCCAACACGACAGCACTGATGCAGCCTATGGACCAAGGCGTCATTGCTGCACTCAAGGCATATTATTTATGCCGTACCATGGCCCAGCTGCTCAAGGCTACAGACGGAGAAAACAAACCCACGACCCGAGAATATTTGCATGGCTTCAACATTCTTCATGCAATTGACAACATTGGCAAGGCATGGGAAGAGGTTTCAGAAAGTTGCCTGAATGGTGTGTGTGGGGGGTAAATTGTGGCCCGAGTGTGTCAATATTTTTACGGGATTCACGGAAGTAGTCCCAACTGTGAATAGGGATATCCTCAGCTTGGTGAGACAGACAGGCTTTGATGAACTGGCATCAGAGGACATTGAGGACATCCTGGCATCCCATTCAGAAGAGCTCACCAACGAAGATCTGCAACAACTAACAGAACACAGTCCCGATGAAGACAATGCCGACGAAGAACCTCAATGTACGCTAACTTCCAAGAGGGTGGCAGAATCGTTCAACATGTTCCAGCAAGCAATACAAATCCTTATAGATGATGACCCAAACAGAAAACATAGCACAAAGGTTCAACGCAGCATTGGTGACAGTCTTGGTTGTTACACTGAGATCTAAAAGGAGAAGAAGAAGAGTAGAACCAAGCAGTCAACACTGGATTCATTTGTTCGTAAAATGACGGCAGAAGCAGCATCTTCACAACAGCTGGCAGCCGAGGAGGGGCACACAGCAGCCGAGGAGGAGCAAACAATAACAGAGGAGGAGCAAACAGTGGTGGAGGAACCCCAGTCAGCACAGGAGGAGGAGGAGGAGGAGGCAGCCGCAGAGTCTCAGTGACTCACCACCCTCCTCCTCTCCTGCTTGCCTCCGCTCCCGCCCTCCTCCGCTCCCGCCATCCGCCTCCTCTGCTTCACTACCCACCACACACTCGCTCCACCACCTTCACCCATCGGTGAGTACCAATACAAACTTAATAGTCCTATATATGCAGTATATACTATTTTCTAGAGAAATTGCAATGATTTTCTGTATATGTAATGTTTTTCATGGGGCAAAGGGAGGATCAGGAACGTAACTCCCATACTTTATCTATTTCTTATGGGGAAAATTGATCCGCTTAACGTTGTTTCATATAATGTCGCGTTTTCAGGAACGTAACCCCGATGGTAAGCGAGAACTTACAGTACCTTTTCAGTTGCCAGCCAGCATTACGTTTACTGTTCGTTAGATGACTGTAAAGTAGCTACTTTGGCAGTCTACTGTCGTCCATGAATAATGGTAGCATCCATGCTCCCACAGTTGGTGTCAGCGAGAATACTGGCATTTGTTCTCGTCTTCCCAGCGAACTCGGAGGATGGAACACAGACTAAATTGGTGAAAGTTTTCGAGTGCCTTGCGGTACCTCCTGTATTTGACCCGTCTCACTGCCATATAGCAGGGTGGGGAGGACCACTGCTCGATATACATGCAACTACATAGATAATTTCAGCTCCCTATAGCTGAAGACATGGTTTCGGAGTCTGCCAAAGGCTTGAGATGCACATCTGATCCGATGTTGAATCTCTTCATCAATGTCCACGGTGGTGGACAGGTGGGAGCCGAGATACTGAAAGTGGGAAACATTAAGAGAGAGTATTACCATTAAGCTGGATGGATGGTGGAGGTGTGACTGAACCAGGGCCGAAGTGTGCATCTGCATAAGAATTCAGGATCTCCTGTAGGTCGAATTCAGTGTGAGCGACAAGAGTGAGGTCGTCTGCATATTGAAGTGCAATAATGGAAGCTGCCAACACCTTTGTTCCTGCCTGGAGGCATCATATTTTGAAAAGATCCTTCATTCCGCCTGCTAAATTGGCACTGGCACGAATAAGGAAGGCAGCCATCAAAATGGAAAAGAGAGTTGCTTCATAAACTATGTACGAGACAGCCCAAGAAGACTTTTCACCCACAGAGTAACAACATAGTATCCGGGAGTAACAACATGGCGCCCTATTGGCCGAACTCTATCTACGGTTCCGCCTCCGACTCATTCCTGCCTCTGCACTTATTTACATATACCATGTGTCTACAACTTCACGTTTCTTTTGTTAATTCCAACTTCATGTGTCGTGAAATCTTGCCTAAACACCCCAGTGATAGTTCCTCTTGTGCTTGATGTGATGTGATAAGGCATAATAAGAGTGGTGATGGACCAGCAAAGATTGGTAGACTAACTTGCCACCCAAGACTGTCTCTACCAACATCAACATAGGTAAATAACTCTCTCAATTTATGCTTTACATTCCTTATTTAATGCTTATTTTGCTTGCTTGATATGTCTGCTTTATTTTCTTGCTTGACAGTGTGCACGACAGAGATATATCAAGGGTAGATGGAAGTTTTGGAGGTGGCCGGTACCTAAACTCCCAAATTTGTCATATTCTTGCGAGATTAATTGCTTCGATAACCATTGATTCACTAACCAACGACTTTTCACAGTCCCTATATGCGCTGGTTGTAGGGATTTACCTGTACACTATATTGTACTTACAAGCAGATGCTGTAGTCTTGAGCTTGTAATGCAGGCAGGCCAAATGGTGATATGATGATATAGGATGGCCTGCCCTTGTCCTGCACCATCTACTCTGACAAGTGTTGCAAACTGTCAGGTTCTCAACTGGCTCAGCCATGTTAATATTGTTATTATTATCCACTCTGTATCTGTATTTTTCTGGCTAAATAAACTGTTACAATTCAATTCAATTTAATTCAATTCCTCTCCCTCCGTGAAGGAGGGATTGTACATGCACTATATACAGTACATACACCCTCTACACTCCAGCATACACTGTTCACCCCCCTGCTATGTACAGAACAGTACTGTATATATGGTACTTTCAGTTACTGAATGTACAGTACAGTAAATTTAACTGTAATCACTGCTTTAATGGTATTCTTAGCTGATTATGTGCTGGTACAGTAATGTACAGTACTGCACAACACAGACCGTATGCAAAAACAGCAGTTAGCGAGCAAGCAAGCAGACCACCGTAGGGTCAAGACCTATTCAGGCGCTGCTCCTGCTGAGCAGCTGCCTCCCTTGGCCAATGTTCGGCCCATTCCCCAAGTCCCTCTCCCCGACCCATCCTCACCACCGGGATATCAACATAATCAAAAGTGACAATTTCGTTTCAGAAAGAAGTGGGACCAGTGTTGAACAGTGTTTAAGCCAGAGAATTCAGCACTTGACAGTACCAGTGAGAGCCGTGGCCCACCAGTGAGATAAGCACCCCTGGGAATTGACAACCATCTTCTGACAAGGAGGTGCTAATCAGTTCACCCTGGGAACAACAGTGGGTCGGCTTCACACCTGACTTCGAAATAACACAACACCACCCAGTAGGGTGGGGTACTGTGACACCACCTTCATATCAACACCTGAGGACGAGTTACTGCACCTTGTGAACACCACGCCACCTGGTGTCTCCATGACCAGTCCAGGCCCAGGCCATCAACTATAATAATTTGTATGTTCAATTCATGGTCCTTCTTCTTTCAGTAATGAAAGCTTGTGTTAAACGACACACCCACCCCATGTCTTTGTACGTAATAAGTCATTTTTGTCCTATGTATATTTTCAGCCTTCGGGCTGCAGAACTTTTTCAATAAACAGTTAATTATTATTATTATTATTACAATGAACTAACAGTGGCATGATGCAAGAGTTTGAGGAGATAGACTGCAAGATACATCAGCCAATCATATGCATCCCATGTAGATCACAAGACAGTAGTGGCAAATTGTAGCTCTCAAGCAATCTGAGCCTACCCACCCAAGTGCCCAGCCCGAGGCCTTACATCGGAAAACATGATCCAATCCTTGGAAATTTGTTCCCATACCCATATTGGCTATTGGATAATTCTGGGGATCAAAGATTCCAGCTAACGGAGAGATCACTGTACTTTACAGTAATTAGTACCAAATGTGTATGAGAAAACATTTCTCATCATTGCCTCCACTTTCCCAAAGATTATAATTTTTTTTTTCGTGAATCACCACTGAAGACATCATTCAGTGCACTCAAATTGCTTAAAAATTTTCTGAAATATTTCCTAATTCTATACTGTACAGTGTTACAACTAGGAAAATTGTAGAGTTCTCATTTATCTAAACTAATGTATGATGTTTCACTTCTCCATGAGGTCTCATCTGAGGGGTTGGCCAAAATTGAAGAGCCTCTTCCTCATATCCCCTCTCCTGTTGTTTCCTTAATACTGCATAGTGTTTTACCTAATACATTGCCTTTAAACCTCTTCTTCTTATTCATTCTCTCCTTCATCCTTCTCATATCCAATAGTGAGCTCTGGAGGCAAGGGATGCCATCACCTTTTAATTATCTACCAATATGTGTGCTTTTCAGAAATGGAACCCATGACTCAATGAATACTTAATGATATGTCAATCTACTCTGATAAAAGACTGCCATATTCACAGGAAGTGATAGCAGTGAAATGTCCTGACTTTTTCCCAATTTGAGCAAAAATCTCTCTAGTGACATGTTTTCTCCTGGAGAGGTTGATGAATAAAGTGAGGAGCTTGTTTCTGCATATATGGTTTATGACACACCCAAGCAGGCAGTGAGTTAAACCACATGGCAATATTTGAGGTTTGTTGTGGAAGAGTAATGAGCAGCCAATACAAATGCCAGCAAATGATAGAGCCTTTGCACCACTCTTGGGTCCAGATATCCTACACTCAAACACAGAAAGACTTGCAAGAAGAAAGGGAGGAAGTAAGACTGTGTAATAGGGGTTAATCTTAGGAAATACAGCTGCTCCTCGACTTACGACGGGGATAGGGACCCAAATCCAGGTCGTAAGTCGAAAATGCTTAAATAATACATAGAAAATCTAAAATGGATGTCTCTTTTTCTTCTCAGCACCACAAAACTCTCACTTTTAAGTTTGCCAGCCAATTTAAAGTGAATTACAAATGTAAATTTTGTCAGTACACAGCACAATCACTAACGTTGGAACTCGAAAATACGTAATTTAACAAAATTTTGGAACAACTGAGGCGGTCGTATGTCGAAGGTCGAGGAGTAGCTGTAGTCCCTTTTTAGTCTTAATAAAAAGTAAATCAATCTGATGATTAAATACCTTAGAATCTGCTACTAGAGCAGTTGGCTGTGGTTGACCTTCTTGACATGCTGTCTCAAGACTAAGCTGTACAGTGTGTGCTAAACCTGTTGTGCTTCGTACCAAGCCCTCATTATCAGCTACGAGGAGACCACGGGAGTTTGCTACAGGATATGCTGGAAAATACAAGTTGCAGGTAAGTGATAAAAACATTAACAAGTTCAATTTCAAGATACAGCATATTAAATTTTTTGTCTAGAGCCATTTTATATTTTTATAAAAAATATAAAAATAACTTTAACTGAACAATTTCATTCATGTAACTTTGTGCCTGAAAATTAATAGCATTTTCATAAAAGTTTTCTAGCACTTAAAAGTGTTTTCTTGCTATGTTGTAGGGTGGATGTCATCCAGCATAAAAGAATATCTTCCCTCACTTGCCTCAAGACATTCATTCTAATTGCTGTAACAACCCAATAAACCACTTGATACCACACTCTCTTAATACACATGTATTCTGCTGCTTCCTTAAGAGGAGAGTCTGGTTTTTGGTGTAGGTGCTTTTAATTTTGGTAGATTGTCATGATATTCCTGTCATCAATCAAGGATCATATGTACAGTATCGCTCAAGGTTTTTTGAAAACCGCTGGAGACAGCTGGCAACTCGAGGCCG
Organism: Homarus americanus; assembly: GCF_018991925.1. Taxonomy (NCBI): domain Eukaryota; kingdom Metazoa; phylum Arthropoda; class Malacostraca; order Decapoda; family Nephropidae; genus Homarus; species Homarus americanus. The sequence goes on along the minus strand of NW_024737097.1, from coordinate 21,439,813 downwards.
TTTGTTTACTAAAGTACGTAGTAAAAATTATGAATGAATGTATTAAGGTTCTCGGTGATTGGTTACTTAGTTCCCCGTTGCTTAATTAATGGTTGGGCTTTGTTGTTTCGATTTATATTATACTACGTACTATAATAAACAAATGGCCTTGAGTTGCCAGCAGTCTCCAGCAGTGTTCGAAGAATCTTAAACGAGATTGTACATCAATTCTAAGCCGATCTAAGCCAGACGCTCCTCTTGAGGTCTGTTCATCTAATTTCTAGTGCTGTTCACAGAATTTTCTCTTACCACCTCCAACTCACCATTCCAATTTCTTCTTGGTCTTCCCCTCTCCCTCTTACCATCTACATATGAATTATAGTCTTCTTCCCAAGCTTTCACTTCCTATTCCCTAATGATGTCCATACCACTTTAGCAGACCTTAGTCAGCTCTGTACAACACTTCTTATGGAAGATGATTACCACAGCACAACACATCTTTGACAACACACACACACACACACACCATGTGAATATATATATATACATATAAGAATTTTAAAAGGATTTAAATACTTTTAATATTGGAAAAAGAGGAACATGGACATAATGTTACTAATACTACAATACTGTACATTTGAGAAAGGGGATGGGGACTGCTAAGAATCCATAATATATTATGATACTGCACCATTAAGTAAAATAAGGCTCAAATATATTAAATGATATCAACAATGTAATGAATTAAATCTAAGGCATTTTTTAGTTTTCTATGAGTACGTTTAAAAGAAGTTAAATTGGAGAAATTTAAAAAACATTCTTAGAAAGCACAGCTATATACTGTACTCGATCTGTATCTCATTTTGACTTATCAAGAAAACAAATTTAATGAAGATAGAAATTGCTGTACAGTGGTCCCTCGGTTAACGAAATTTCGGTTAACGAATTACCTTCCATAAGAATCTTCATTCAGTTAATGAAAAAAAATTCGATTAACAAAATCCTTAAGAAAATCTCGCTTTGTTTTGAACATCAGCTGATAAGCTGAGGAGGTACTCAGCCAATTCAGTAATCTCTTCTATGTTTACATTCGTTTCCAATGGAGTAAATATCAAGAAAATTGTGCTCTTTAATATTTGTGCATTTTTTTATACAGTATCAAAATTATTGGTCATTCTAAAATTCAGCCATCTGAGCTCTGTCTACATAAAGTTTTTCAACTATTATTTTTGGCTCAATATATGTAATTTTATTCATTTATTGAAACTCATTTACATGCACACACTGTCCTAAGGGCAATGCTGAACTGTACATGTAATCAGAATTGATTGATTGATACGTTTATTGAGATACAAAAAACATTAATACATCTCAAAGGGATGAAGTGACATAAGTCATCCCCACCCGTCCAGGAATGTCCCTCTCAGGACTCACATAAATCCCTAATATTTCATATAATCAGTTATAGTACATAGTTATATTCTAGATGCAAAATTTCTATATTTCTTTAATATTTCATCTATTTTCCTATTTTTAAACATCCACTCCATTTGCTTGGGGACATTATTTATATGGGCATTTCTATATACATTAAGCAATGGTCATTCCAGTATATAATGTGGCAGGGTATGGGATCTGGGTGTTCTACAAACTCTACATTCTTTATCCTGTTCACTTCTCTCAGCTCCAAGTTCCCAATAATATTTATATCCTAATCTTAACCTCATATACACTGAAGCTTTCCACCTACTCCTATCTTTCCCATATGTAAATTTTGTGTTCATGAGAACATGATGGTAATGTTTCATTGTTAATCAGAATAATGTACAAAATGATTACTAAAATTTTTGTCTAGTGTAAACTATGGCATGCTTACATTCAAATTAATCACTATCTTATAAGAATTCCAGCAATGTAAATTATATTCTCCCCGGTCACTTCTATGAAATTTTATAAGTAAAAAAACAAAACCTCAATCTAAAAGACATAAATAGACAATTAAATACTTCACACCTCTGCGCCAACTGTCAAACATGTCACTGTCACCCCTGCCTCCCCTCCTCCCAGCAAGGGTTGTTTGGTGGTTCAACTGTACCTACAGTAGTAGGCTTTAAATTTTTATCTTATATAATATTACAGTCTAAAGTTAGGAGAATGTAATTTGCATTGCTGGAATCCCTGCAAGACAGCAAATAATTTGAATATAAACGTCATATATTTTGCACAAGAGATAAAAATTTTAGTACTGTACTGTACATTGTTTAGTACATTTTATAATGTAAAGATTTTCAACTGTATTTTTGGGTAGATTTACATAAATTTATTCATTTATTTTCATTCATTTACACACACACACACCATACTAAAAGAAACGTAAAAGAAATAAATGACCTGAGTGCAAACCTGGAGTGTACATGGTACAAAATGATAAAGGTACTAAAATTGTTGTCTAGTGTAAATTATAGCTTGTTTACATTCAAATTTATCACTATATTATAAGAATTCCAGAAATGTAAATTATATTCTCCCCGGTCACTTCTATGAATTTTTATAAGCAAAAACCAATAACTCAATATAAAGGACTTAAATAAAGAAAAATACTTCTCAAGACCTGGGCGCTAAAAGTGTCAAAGTATCACATCACGGCACCTCCCCTCTCCCCTCCCTCCCTCTCCCCCATCTGCCCAGCCAGGGTTTTTATCTTGTATAATACAGTATCTCAGACTAAAGTTAGGAGAATATAATTTGCATTGCTGAAATCCTTGCAAGACAGCGAATAATTTGAATATAAACGTCATATATTTTGCACGATAAAATTTTTTGCCCTTTGTAAAAAAATTCTTAAATTAGATCTAAAATTTGTATGTCTAATGCAAATTATAGCTTGTTTATATTGAAATTAATCACTATCTTTTAAGAATTCCAGCAATGACAATTATATTCTCCCCGGTCATATCTATGGAATTTTATTAGCAAAAAGAAACTAAAAAAAATTAATACTTCACCAGACGCACTAACTGTCAAAGTACAATTCACCTCCCCCCCACTTTTCCCACACTTGCTTGCTCCCTCCCTCCCTCCCTATCCCTGCACCTGCCTCAGAAAAAGGTTTGGGGCTTTCCTGTAGGCTTACAGTATTTATCTCATATAATATCTCAGACTAAAGTTAGGAGAATATAATTTGCATTGCTGGAATCAATGCAAGACAGAGAATAATTTGAATATAAACGACATATATTTTGCACAAGAGATAAAATTAATCACATTTAAGGGCGATTTAGGGGAATTTTAGGAGTGTTTCTGACTTTATAAGTTTTTGGCTTTAATTTGTATATACTTTACTGTGAGCTGGAACCAATTACCCAAAATCCCATTGAAACAATGGTTTCGGTTAACGAACGACCTTCTGGAACGAATTGTGTTCGTCAACCAAGGGACCACTGTATGTAAAAAAAATTTATTGCAAAATTGGTGTAAGTAGAAAACATATGACCAAGAGTGATTTTGTGATCTTCCTAAGCATTTCACAGCTAGGTTGGGATGAATTTCCAATGAAGATAAAAAAAAAACTCACCACCTTAAATAATGACTAATAAACATTTACACATTTTTCGATGGGCATTCCTAGAAAATTTTAGCATAAAGTATAATAATTTGATTGACCCCTCAAACACCCATAGAAATATATATTATATTCTAACCTCCTTCAAAAAGTAGTGAAGAATTTCTAGAAGCTACCCTATTGTTTCCACCTCTCCCTGGGGGCCGCCCTCTCCGGCCAGGTCCACGGCCTCTCCTAGTTGGGGGTGGCAGGGGATCAGGGTCAGCAAATGGATCATCCTGAGATTCGGGTTCGTCTTCCTCTTCCTCCTCACCTTTCACCTCCACTTTTGCCCCAGATAGGTCATGCACAGAGAACTTGGTGCACTTTTTAATATGGCTGGAATATTGGCGTTCTTTGCTGAAGGTACGATCACAATCCTATAAACAATGATTTCATATAAAAGAAATAAAGACCTAAACATCATTAAAAATAATAATACAAAAATTTTAAGTCTGGATAATTTGAATAAATTTATGAAGTCAAAATTCCATGCAATCTCATGACAAAATTAAATTCATTCTATTGTCTGAATTAAAGTGAATCAAATCAAAATCTCTCAAATGATGACTGGGTGCTTCTTCCATCCATGCATACAGTTTGGTGCATGGGAATGTAGTTCCAGCCTACCTAGTGGTGTGCATTAAATCTTGGCTTGTTGTGAACTTTTATAAATAATTTTTTGTTAAAATACACTCCACTGGAAAGTCTGATCTGAGGAGGGTCAGCACCGTACCTTTCGTCTGAAGATGCCCTGAAAGGCTCTCCCCACCAGCTCTACTGTCAACCTCCTACCCTGCCCATTACCTCCACTGTCAACTCAACCTCCTACCCTGCCCATTACCTCCACTGTCAACTCAACCTCCTACCCTGCCCATCACCTTTCACTGTCAACCTCCTACCCTGGCCATCACTCTCACCGTCAACCTCCTACCCTGCCCATCACCTTTCACTGTCAACCTCCTACCCTGCCCATCACCTTCACTGTCAACCTCCTACCCTGCCCATCACCTCACTGTCAACCTCCTACCCTGCCCATCACCTTTCATTGTCAACCTCCTACCCTGCCTATCACCTTTCACTGTCAACCTCCTACCCTGCCATCACCTTTCACTGTCAACCTCCTACCCACTGTCAACCTCCAACCTCCACTGTCACTCAACCTCCTACCCTGCCCATTACCTCCACTGTCAACTCAACCTCCTACCCTGCCTATCACCTTTCACTGTCAACCTCCTACCCTGCCCATCACCTTTCACTGTCAACCTCCTACCCTGCCCATTACCTCCACTGTCAACTCAACCTCCTACCCTGCCCATCACCTCTCACCGTCAACCTCCTACCCTGCCTATCACCTTTCACTGTCAGCCTCCTACCCTGCCCATAACCTCTTTTTGTGCCCAAGACTCCTCATTGCCATCCTCCCGCCCTGCCCACCACCTCTCTCTGCCAACTTCTTGCTCTACCACACCATCCTTGCCTTCCTCACTGAGTGTGCAGATATTGACATATCTGGACAGTGCTGTATGCATCAATATTTGTTGAGTGGATACTGTACCCTGGAAGACATACACAAATCTTACTCTTTTATTTTTAATCACTGGCAAATTCAACCCATCCTTACCTCAAAAATGTTCAAATTAGTGAGATTTTCCTATATATATATATATATATATAAATAGCATCACTGAACATGAAGTCTTAACTAGTTACCTGTGAAACCAACATTTAGATAGATAAATATGAAGACTGGCAGGATTTTTTTTAATAGTGTTCTGATGTGCTCCAATGAATACTTGATAAAATAAATTTATTCATTCTAAAGCCATAGAAATTACTCTTTCTAGCACATAAAAAATATATCCCACAATTTGTTTACACGGGAGGATACAAAAAAGGAGATGCCACAGATGTAGCTGCCTGACTCACATCTGTAGCATGCATGTTGATTCCTATAACGCGATAAATGTAAATATAGAAGTAAAAAGAATTAAGCAAAATAGACTTGTAAATGCTTTTTGTACAGAGTAATACAGTAGATCATTAAGTTGATTAAATGCTTATGTATGTACCTAGTAATTCAGATGAGTTGACAAATTAAGTGAATTTGAATGTTCTGCCTGAATGACTAGTAAGTCAGGAACTTAGTTTCAGCATGATGTGGGAAAATCTATCTCCTAAACTAAGATTTGTTTAGTAACCAAAATTTAATAGAAAAATACCTCATAGTAAAATAGTAAAATTAACAAATATAAAAATTTTCATATTTGTTATTTACAAAAAAGTCATATACTGTAATGCCTAAGTAGTTTTTACACGTGAAACGGTCACATGATGAGGCAAAGAGGGGGGACACTGTGGTACCTAGTGGTCAGACCGCCTTAATCATTCAAGGGAGCTGGACGATTCAAATCCTATCAGACGTATCGGCTACTTCCATACCTTTTCAAATGATACAAAGCCTCCAAGCAATCAATTCTACACTTACAGTAGTTATTTATTCTGTACATAAGACAGTAAAAGAATGATCACCAACCAGGCATCTGAAGTTATGATGTTATAAGAGATCCAGCCCAGCGGTCCAGAATACACCACCGTCTCAAGTTAAGATAAAGTATCATTGTTATATTGTCTGGACAGAAGTTTAGACTATCTAATCCTGACTGAATACTGTCACTGGTGCTAATCTGCAGGACAATTTAGTTGGGATATTTGTTTTAGCCATAATATTTACAGTAGTATAAAAGCATCCTTAAGGTATACAATAGAGAATTAGGGTTCCATTCAATATCATCTGCCATCAAGTAATTTAGTAACATGGTTAAATTTTAGTATAGACCTTTTGTTATTTGCTTATACCAGGGCATTCCATTGAATCAGTGCGCAGACTACTCTCTTTAATAATTACATAGAAAGCATCATAAATTTTCAGAGGATTTGATAGTGGCAGAGGTGAAATTAATTGGAATTGTGGTAGAGCAAGACCTTGCCTTTCTACTTTGCATACAATATGTGTATGGGGTCACAATAGTTTCACTAATAAATGATTCAAGCATAAATCAATATTCCAAACTCATTTTTCTGACACTAGATAAAACCTTAATTGTATGTCAATAAGTATCATGAATTAATCTTTTAACTGTAGCCCCAGAACAAGGAAGATGGATAAAGAATAAAACAAAAATCAATCATAACTTACTTGACATCTGAACTGCACAGCCTGTTCCAAAGCTGGATCTATTTCCAGTGCCTCCATTTTTCCTCTCTTTGGTGGAGCAGTCTCAGGCTCCAGGTCATCACCCTTTCTCTGAAAGAAGTGTTTTAAAAAGATACAATTTTCTTTCCTCAAAAAATTACATATTACAGGTGGAGACCCATTCACCTAAAATTTCAAGCCCTAAAATGATGACCAAAATAAGTTGGCAAATAGTAAACAAGAGATAACAAAGAGAAGACATTATTCCAGTGGTTGGCTGTACAGTATGTTGGCAAAAGTTTTGCAAGACTTTAACTTATAATTACAAGGGATTATAGATTCCTCTTGTTTTCAGAAACTCTCTCCACAGTCTGTCAAAGGCAAGAATCTTAGCTTATAGCACCTCCCTTTTGTCAATCTTACCTGTATCTCTTTTTTCTTCAGACAATGAATTAAAACTTTGCTCTACACCTTCTTAACTAACCCAAGACAACCTTTCTCGGTAATTCTTGCATTTAAAATTTCATTCTTTCCTTATACACACTAAGATTATCACTATCTTTGTTTGATCATCTGGCATGCAACCACTTTGTCATGCAACCATACAAACACCTGCTACTTCTTATCCACTCTTTAACATTTCTAAGAGCTATTCCATCCCTAACACTTGAATTTCTCTAGTGTCAGGTACTATCATGCATTATTTTCCTCAAGCTTCCAGTCCCATCACCTCTAATCACCATTTGAAAATATTACCACAACCACCACAACTACCTCCGTCACCAGTCATCTGACATCCTACACAATATTTCTACAGCCTACTCATTTTCAAGCAGCTAGTAGTTCAATCTGCCTTCTAAATATTAAGATCAAAAGTTTATTTTTACAGTTACAATAAAAAATGTTACATCTGTATTAAATTTTACAGCATTTGTGTCTATTACCCAATTGCACTAGACCCTCGCTTTATGCGCATTCACTATACAGGTGCTCCTCTACTTAAGAAAGTTCAACTTACAAACTTTCAGATACAAACATCATCACTGGGGGTGGTTACCTGCCAGAACAGGTGTTTAATGTCGATGAGACTGGATTATTTTTAACAAAATTCCAGATAGAACAAACATTACCTGAGAGGAGAAGAGTGAGCCAGGTTTTAAGGCTGTATTAAAGGGCATAGCTCTACTAAATTTCCATAATCTTTTCATTTTTTACAATGTTTGGTATCTACAGGAGTAAAGTTGGACTTACAAACAAGCCTCAGGAACGTAACTTGTTCGTAAGTAGAGGAGCACCTGCATGCGAATTCGCATTTATGTGGCGACCCTATTTCTACCCACAATTCGTTTTATGTGGAAAAGATTCCCCATTATGCGTTCTGTAGAAGATATGGTGCACTATATTAAAGTATTTTAATTATTTTTCTACAACTTTTAGAGCATTAATGCTCCAGAAATGGTTGTGAAACATGGCACAGTGTGTGTGTGTGTGTGTCTACTGTGCTGAATGTGACATCACGGGATGCAGCTGGAGTGGTGAGTCAGCTACTCCACACACTTTCCACACAAACACCCATGCTCTTCATATTTCTTCGTTTATAGTTTTATATTATATTTTATAGTTTTATATAATATTATCTTTATTTCTAACCCACATTAGAGTATTGTAATGATTTTTTCACAACGTTTATAGCATTACTGTTGCTTTTAGTAGATGTGGAACATATCCTAATTTTTCCCATAAGATTACCGGTAAGTATTCACCTCATGCGGAATCCCATTATGCTGTGTGTTATCACTGAACGCAACCATAGCATGAAGCGAGGGTCAGGTGTACTATATATGTACCTCCTGCACCTTCACTAGGAAACAAACCCCCTACACCATCTACATAGAAGGCTGAGTCTTCACTGTACACAAAGGTCTCTGTCCTACATTTATTCATTTCAATCCAGGAGTGCCAACTGTTTTCTCTGAGATTTTCAATACAGTGTATTCTTCTTCCAAAATCTTCCATCACTTTCCTTATGAAAACATACATCTTTAAAACTTGGTCACATCCTTAAAAACAGTTCTCTATAATCCACTCATCACTGGAGCAACCAATATCTCTCTATTTTTCTTTTTTCTCAATTACTTTTCATATTCTCATTCCATCAAACATTGAATTAAAACTCCCTAAACATCAACATTTAGTTACAAACCTTGACTGGTCCTGTCTTTTTCCGGTATGGACTATGATAACATTTTAGAAAATGTTGAGAGATCTGAGGTCGAGTCTTGAACGTCATCTTGCAGAAAGAGCACATATATAAAGGTGTTTTTTCTACCTTCACTTCCTCCTTCTTACAGCTTCTCATATGTTTCCTGCAGAATTAAATGATTTACCATCTAATTTTCAACTTTCCTCAAAATTCAAAAAATTTCCACACTAAACAATACAGTATATAGGCATATTATTGAAAATATATAAAGAACTTCAATAACATATAAATATAATGAGGACTAATAATCATCATTTATCTAAAAGTGACCATGTTTAGAAACAGTTGCTATAAACTGACTAGGTTGAGTAATCCGGAGATGTAAGTTTAACCCTTTAGAGGGCACATTATCACTTAGGTATTTTATTCTGGCTAAAGCCAGATGATTTTATTCAGCTGAGGGGAGCCCTTGTCCACTAAAGGGTTAACTATGATATACAGTACAGTATATGGTATCCCTTTCCTAAATTACAGAATCTTAACAAACTACATTCATTGCCACACATAAAAAGTCACCAATAGTGGTGAGAAAAAAAAAAAAAAAAATGAGCTGACTGTTATATTATGAAGTAACTGCTGACTGCTTGCAATCATAAGAAATGATAATCTACCAAACCCCAATTCTTATCTATTAAATATTTGTGTTGATTAACATTACCCCATCAAAATAATGAAAAATAATCTATGTTCATAGCCCTACCTAAAGAGTTATTACACATCCTCTCGAAGCATGGGAAAACCTTAACAGTTCACCCAATGTGAGAACCCTAGTCCGTGCACTGAACATTCATAAGCTCAAGAATTTATCACTGAGATTCCTCTCCCACTCATAAAATAAGTTAATCTTCATTATATAATCATACTAAATGGATAATTTAAATAAAAATTTTAAAAACCCATGAGAAAATGTACTGTACTTCTGCTCCAAGGAAGCAGAATGAGACTAGGGTCACATCAGAGTGTCATTTTCATGTGTTATGTTTTTACAGTACAGTACAGTACAGTACAGTACTACAGTACAGTACAGTTCAGTACAGTATAGTACTACAGTACAGTACAGTACAGTACAGTACAGTACAGTACAGTTCAGTACAGTACAGTACAGTGTCGTATATCTATAGAGGCGTTCAAATATTTAAAAAAGGCCATTACTGTACTGTACATCCTAAATATAAATCTTTCTTATGCATTCATCAACCACCCCTACTCACTGCATCTGCCCCATGATTTTGAGATAGGTACAGTACTGCTTCTAAAAGTCCAAACAATGTTCTAATACTGTACAGTAATCTATTTACTGTATATGTTGGTCAAATTAAAAACATGATTAAAATTGGTCAACTACCATTTTCACCATATCTTGATTACATACTACAGGTAGTAGTAAAGCAGCTCTTACTCACCCCAGTCTTTTAATAAATTTAAGCAAGCAATTAGCATTTGCCTTGTTTATGTGGTAGACAAATAAACCATATATGGTAGCAATCAACATGCAGAATTACTAATCCAAGAAATATCTAAAGTTAAATTGTTGGGTCATAGTCATCTGATAAAAGGACAGTACCATGAGAGAGTGATGATTTTTTTTTCCATATGGTAAATGGTATTATTGAACCAACGTTAGAAAACAAGGTCAGGTTTCATAGGGTTTGTTCTTGAGTGAATTTATCTCATTATACAAATAGGGCTGCATCCGTAGACCCTCAAAATTTTTGCATGCATAATCCAAAAAATTTCTTTAAAGACTGTACACTTTCAAAGCTCATATATAATCAATCTACACTTCTGTGATCCACACAATGAATTTAAATACTGTATCTCCAAAACCTCCAACAATATGTACTCATTATTTTTGTAGGCTTTGAGAAAGAATTTGACAGGGTACCACTTGAAGTAGTAAAGTAGGTAATGAGAAAGCTAGACATAGAGGATTACCTTGTTCGAGTGGTTAGGGTATTATACGAGGGCTCAAAAAACTCTGTAAGAGTAAATAGTAAGGAAAGTGAGGAATTTGAGGTGAAAGTAGGAGCCCATCAGGGGTGCGTCTTGGGCCTCCTTCTATTTATCATGGTGCTGGAGGCAATTTCATGGGACTTTTAGGAGTGCCTGCCCTGGGAGTTGTTGTATGATGATGACTTTGTGCTGAGAGCAGATAGTATTGAAAAGACAGTGGAAAAATTTAAGAAAAGGAAGGATGGAATAGATGCAAAGAGACAGAGAGTGACTGGTGAAAACAAAAGTATTGATAGTGGTGTGAGTAAAAGACCTGTGGTGGGAAGTGAAAAATGGCCATGTGTTGTCTGTAAGAAAAGTGTTGGCAGCAATTCAATAATGTGCAATGAGCATAGAAGGTGGGTACACAAGAGGTGCAGTGGATAGAAGGCAGACTGTGGGATATTGCTGACTTAAGTGTTCTGTATGTGCAAGTAACCATGTGCTCACATCAAGGCTGGTGAAACCCAACATTGTGGATATATCCCTGGACTGTGTCAATGAGTTCTGTTACCTGAGTGACACAATCAGTGCTGGTGGGGGTACTGAAGCTTGCTCAGTTGCAAGAGTCAAAAGTGCCTGGGAGAAGTTTAAGGAGTTGATGCCTTTATTGACAGCAAGAGGACCTTTTCTCCGAGTGAATGGAAAAATGTATATGGTTGGTGTGAGAATTGTTATGTTGTATGACAGTGAAACATGGGCAGTTAAAGAGGATGACATAAGTAGACTTGAGTGATCTAAAAAGAGAATAATAAGGTGGATGTGTAAAGTGACACTAAAAGACAAGAGGCCTTGTTCCGAGCTAAGAGGGCGGCTGGGTATTGGGAGTACTGCATTGGTGAAATCCTCCGTAGAGGCCCCTTTACTCTCAATCTTGGTCTAAATTACTGTAGTACACTAGACAAATATCTGGTACTCGACCAAACAGTTCGTTAAACAGTTACTCTCAATTAAAAGTCTTTTATACAAAATGAATGAGATAGTTTATGTTAAATTTTAATTTTAAAGTAATACACTGTACTGCACTATGTTTATGAATTGATACTAATAAAGCTCAGTACAGTATAAATATAAATTTTATTTACAGTAAGATCTTGTATTTCGCGAGTAATATAAACTGGAAAAATTGCGCTAAATTTAAATTTGCCAAATACAAATACTGTACATAAACTAATGGGAAAAATAACAATATAGACTGGCCACTCTACGTCAACCTCTGATTTTCCCATTTATAACCACCAAATGATACAAATTCTGCCTTTATTGACCTGATTGTGCTTTCCGGAAACTAGTCTTTAGGCCTTCCTCAAGTAACTTAATCACACGCTGCTTATCCTGCATCAAATACTTGGCAAACTTAACTCCCTTATGATAGTCCCAATTCTCCTTTTCCTTATTTGGCCGCTTACGTGGGTCTGTCCCACCCCCACCAGCAGGACCCCTAGTAGAGGTAGAGGCCATTATCTTGAATCGACAGGTGATAGCACCACCCAAAAAAGCACACAATAGCAGTCTGGGCGGTCACTAGGATGACACGGGCTGCAACGTGATAGTAGCATTCTTGTAAACCTCTTTTACGTTCACAACCGGCTATTCGATCACCAGAACGCTTCTTGGAAACATTCTTCTTACCTTGTCTTTCCGTATTCATCGCTAACACAACAAAATTGGAGTAAACAGCAAAAATCAAGGAGTAATCAACAGACACCATACGATTCAACTGATCACGTGATGTAAACAGAGAGCGCTGGTGTAAACCGTTATTAGTCCTCACTGCGAAACATTCTTTTTACTTATTCTTTTCATTAAAGTATTTATGGGTAACAGCTAAATTTGCAAAAAAATAAATAAATTATCAAGTACCTCTCTAAAAACACTTCACAAACAAAAGGCACTAATCAATTGAACATGTGATGTCGAACGTGAACTGTAAACATTGCATAGCCCCGCGCCACGCTTAAAACGTTGAGGATGGAATCAAAACATTGAAGATGGAATCACGCTATAGCCAAAATTCGTATGCAAAAGTTCACATTTTACAAACAGCATTTCTCTATTCATCAATCGCGTTACAACCAACTCACGTTGATAAAACACGCGCTGTAGCAGAAATGACTGTAACTGGTATGAGGGCTGTAATGTCTTTCAAGATGGTGGCCAGCATTCAGCTTGCTGGATCTCGCGAAATTCACGATATTTTACGCCAAATATAAGACTTAGCTACATTAGGTAGTGCTCGCGAAATTAAAAAATGCGAAATATGAGATCTTACTGTACTAAACTTAAAAATTTCCTTCTAAGTTGAAAAGGTAGTTATTAAGATTGTAAACAACTTGTGTAAACTGCCATAATGGTACAGAGAAACCTGCTAATCTGGCTACCCATATACTTAGAGCACTTACACATTTTGACCACTCAAAATTCAGGTCCTCTATATTTATACGGACTTATTGCATTTCTGGTTGCAATTTCTATTTTTAAACACTCAGGGAATGAAGTAAGAAGTAGCCTCAGGCCATTGTCCAAGAGGTGCCAATTATCACTTACGTCATTTCTAATATTTACTGATGATTCTCTTTGGAAGTTGACTGGGTACAAAATTTAAATGCATACAAAACCATGACTGACATGACTTGTTAGAAAGTATATAATCAGTATATTGTAGTAATCTCCCCGTTAGCCAGAATCTCCGGTCCTTGGAACTCTCCAATAGCCAGAATGAATTTTGTGCCTTCCGGGAAAACTCTCTTCATTCCGGGCATAGGAACGAGTTTCCAAGGATGAAATTGAGCGCATTTTCTGGAAAATTTCCAAGAAAATCTCTCCGTTCTGAGCATGGGAACAAATTTTCCGGGAATTATGAAAGGTTGCATTATGCTGGGCGCTTGGGTGGGCTAACTACTTAGGTAACTTAGGCTGTAGGCTCATGTCCTTAGTCCATATTGTGCTGCCATTACTGTATCAGGACACAATCAGCCAAGAATAGTGTTAAAGCAATGTTAAGATGTAAAAAGAGATTATAGTTATGTATACTGTACTGTACGTAAAATATGAAAAAACAATAAATAATAATCATCATCATAAGGTAAAAAACAAAGGGAATAAAAATTTTCTTGATTGTAAGAGCGGGAGGGGAACGTTGCTAAGTGTAAGCAGAGGTTGCTCAGCTGCGTTGCAATGGCAACAATTCAGGGCTGCCACGTGTGAAGCAGCCAGAGTCTATGCAAATGGCGGTTAAATTTTGATTTAGCTTTTCCTTAATAGTTTTAGCTACACACCTTCATCTAGATAGTATTTGATTAACATTTTTAATGTGTTAGGTAGTAAATTACAGTAACTGTACAGTAGTTGTGTACAGTACTATTTTACGTTAGGTTGGGTTTTATCGGGTTTGTGAACCAATTTCTGTTTCTGAGGAGAATATTTGCCATTGGGGAACCAAACCCCATTTTTCTCATTTGTTCTGTTATTCAATAAATGAAATTTCACTTAAAAGATTTTTTTTTTAACCTAACCCATTCACATATATCGAGGGATAACTGTATTGTAGATAGCAGTGGGCAGTATAAGCCTACTGTAGGCTAGTTAGTGTGTAGAGGTGTATGTACAGTATACAGTGTGTGTGTACAATCCCTCCTACATGGAGGGAGAGGAGCGTAATAGTAACAACTGCGACAATAGATGATACAGGACAAAGGCAGGCCATCCTGTATCATCATATCACCATTTGGTTTGCTGGTGAGTACAGTGTAATGTACACAGTAGTATATTTTGTTTATTAACAGTATATTGCACATGTACAGTGGTGTTTGCGTAAATAAATACGTACAGCTTTGTGCCTGTCTGTATGAGATTGTAGTTTAAACTCTTGGAAAACTTCCCCCAGCACCCAAAAACATTCTGGGAATGTGCAATAGTGTCTGTCCATGAAAACTTACCCCAGCACCCGGAATAATTCGGGGGATGAGAAATTTGTCTCAATATCCGGAAATCTAATTTCTGGCTAACGGGGATATCACTTGTATGCACACTATATAATAATAAGTGGGGTAAAAAAATGCAACGAATCAAGAATAGCAAACACTTGTACAATGCAGATCCCAGCACTATTTTTGGTCCATATGGTATTTGTTGCACTGTAAAACTTGCCACTACATTGTTATGCACCATGCAGGACCCATACTATACATTATCAAGGCAGATGGGAAAAGGTCAAATAAAAACCAATGATTTACATCAATGGTAAAAAGACACAAGGCGTCTTTGAGAACGTCTCAGAAGGGAGAAATTTTCAAGGAACCACCCCAGCATGTGAAGGTCACTAGGTTATGCTTTTGTGAGAGATCAAGCAGGAAATTCTGGATTCCTTATGCAGTGACAGGTCACTGTTTAAGTTCTGTGACTACAGTATAGCACTAGTGATTAATTTAGATATAAGGCTATTTAATGGAAATGATTGTTTTACAGGCACTTGTAAATATTGAACCCCATTGGTGATGAATTAAGAGAATGGTTTTAAATCTAAATATTGTATAGTGATATAAAGTACAGTATGTAGAGAAATACTGTAATGTGACTTTTATATGTACAGAACTGTCTGTGCTTTCAATATGCCAGAAACTAATTTTCCTAAATTAGTTAACTACTGTATATTTTCATGTTTGATTATAAATTACAAATTTCATATTAAACTGCAACTGAATACGTACTACAGTATTTCACATTTCATAAACCTTTTGTTCTAAATGCCATTGTAACTTGCAATGGAATGGTTCAGTGGTATGAATTTGTTATGATCAACTGGCTGTCTCAAGAGTGGTCTGATTACACCAGGTTTCACCACACGGTAATACAAATATAGAATAATATACTGTACAATACGACTCAGTGTTATTGTAATTATGAGAGGTGTGATAAAAGTAATAAGAAAGTGTTGTTGTTTACTAAGTGAGGAGATGATGGCGCCATCGTCTCGGCCCTAGACGATACTGAGGCAGTATCGGCCAGACCTTTTGAGTGAACACACACTAGCCACCACAGGAGTTACTTGGAACGATACCAGGAGTTAAGTGAAGCGATAAGCCCGCACACGTGAGTGAAAAAACAGTGATTATTTGTGTTGTGGTGAAATGTTTGGGATTAAGGCATAATATACAGAATATTTCTATTAACTGACGTATAATGTACAGCTCCTCCCCGACTTATGACCTACTCGACTTATGACCACCCGCACTTACGACCTGCCTCAGTCGTACCAAAATTTGGCCAAATTACGTATTTTCGAGTCCCAAAGTCAGTACACAGACAAAATTTTCGTTTGTAATTCACTTTAAAATGGCTGGCAAGCTTAAAAGTGAGTGTTTTGTGGTGCTGAGAAGAAAAAGAGACACCCATTTTAGATTTTCTATGTATTATTTAAGCATTTCCGACTTACGACCATTTCGACTTACGACCTGGATGTCGGTCCCTAACCCCGTCGTAAGTTGGGGAGGAGCTGTATACATATAATGGAATGTAATCAGTAGTTAATGACTGTCTCGTTCTTTACAGGTTTTGACCATATCTACCAATAAAGATTGAGTGCGTCAACGTTGTGGGTTTCTCTCACCCTTAATATGTGACATCATCTAATTGTCGAACCATTCGGCAGTTAAAAAGCACGTTGAACAATTTCTACATTGGAGCGAAACTGATAGCCGTCCTTGCTTTCCAAACCGTCTACACTGTTAATATTGACAACAATACAACCAACACTTTCTCACATACATCATACCCCTATGGTACAGTTCTACATAGCTCTAGCAAATCTAAAATACCTATTTAACCAATATGTTTAACTGTTGTTTTTGGATCAACAAATACAGTACTACAGGTATATAGAATACATAACTAAATGTAGTTCAATCTTGTACATCCTAATGTAAACAATTAAAAAATGCATAAACTCAGTGTACAAGTGGGATACATACCTTAAGTACAATGGTCTCATGAATTTACTGTTGCATGTTGGACATTCATAAAACCTCTTGCTATCAGTGGCACCACCAGGTCTGATGTCTTCCTCCTCATAGCCCCCCTGTGTCTGAGAAGTATGAGACGTATATCTCCCTTGTTTTTTCACAGTTCCATCTGAAAGATTGATTTGGACATGTTTCCTTACTTGTTCATTTTGACCCACTGGAATTGGGGCTACTTTTGTGAATTTGGTAGTCCCTTCAGGTATGATGACCTTGAAGATGCTGCCTTGCCCTAATCCATCAGATTCCTCTTGACATATAGGAATCTGACCCACTTGGTTGGCCCCAGCTCGAATTACAATGTGGTTCTTGTTCCCCACTGTTACTATTTGTGGCTGGGCTACACTAACTGGAGTACCTCCCACTTGAATAAGAAAGTGACCAGCATTGGCTTTAACAGGGGAATCCTGATTAGTTTGTACCACTATTTTTGTCGGGGTGTTAGTATTGGATAAATTAACAGGTATTCCTGAGATGTTATTTACTGCTGTTCCCTGTATCACATTTGAGGATGTAAGAGGCTGCTGAATACCCTGGACAGGATTGGTGGTGATCGTGCTGGTAGTAACAATGATGTTGTCAGGGCCGTGAGTAGTACTTGGAGATGAGTGGAATGTCTCACTCACCAAGTTTCGCAACAGCATCTCACTTTCTTGGTTTGTTGCCAATGTATTTTCATCTGCAATAACACCACCCATTTCATGGTCAACAGCAGCATTTTCTACTACCTCATCATGTACAAGTCCTAGTATCTGTTGGTTATGGCCATACTCGGTATCTTGTAGATCTTCTTCTTTAACAATTACAGGACCATCTGCAACAGTATCATGACAGGGAGAGTCTTGCAACACTGAGGCCCCAAATTCTGACTCCTCCAACATAACTTGGGATCCTTCCATGACTGTTGGAGAATCTTCCATCACTACCTGTGAACCTTTTATAACGACTTGTGAACCCTCCATATCTACAGCCTGTGAAGCATCCATGATCATTTGTGAATCATCCTCCATGACTCCTTTTGTGGCAGGCATAACCACTTGTCCATCCAACAAGACTGGTGATTCAATTTCTTCCTCCACACTTTCTGTTAGATCTCCTGACACAATCGACGAGGCAGTACCAACCTGCAAAATATGACAAAATTGTTGATTCCACAGAATTAGACTAGCATACATACAGCTCCCACCATTGTAAAAAAAAATAAAAAAAATAAAAATAAATAAATAAAAAATAAATAAATAAACATATACAGTATACAGGTAGTACTCCTCGACTTACGACCTACTGTACGATCACCTGGACATACGACCGCCGCAGTCGTACCAAAAATTTTTCAAATTACGTACATATTTTCTTGGACCAAAATGTTTCCGTCCCGTACCAGAGCGTCGCGTGGGCTGGGTCGCCTCGTGGTGTACAGCATCCACGCCGTAGTGCGCTCAGTTGGTGTTTGGCTATCGTTGTTGTCGGTAGTGATCGCGCTGTGTACTGACAATATTTTCGTTTCTAATTCCCTTTAAAATGACTGGCAAGCGTAAAAGTGAGAGTTCTGGTGGTGCTCAGAAGAAAAAGAGACACTCAATTACTTTTGAGATGAAAATGAAAATAATAATGCAATATGAGAATGAAAAAACGGTAGCAACCATTTCACGTGACCTTGGCTTCTCCCACTCGACGATATCAAAAATTTGAAGGACAAGGAACGAATTCGTGAGGTAGTGAAAGGATCAGCAACTATAAAGGGAACAATAATAATGAAAAAAGACAAGGTCCTCTTCATGAGATGGAAAAATTACTTGTGGTGTGGATGGAAGATCAGATACAAAAGCATGTACCCTTAAGCCTTCTAACCATACAGGCTAAGGCAAGAAGCCTTTTCAAAAGCCTGAAAGCGAAGGCAGGAGATGAGTGCAACCAAAACTTCACAGCAAGTCATGGGTGGTTCCAAAGGTTTAAGAAACATTACAGTTTGCACAGTGTAAAGGTGAGTGGAGAGGCAGCAAGTGCTGATGTGGGTGCTGTCGAAGCTTTTAAGGAGGAGCTAGATCGTGTCATCGTGGAGGGAAATTATTTGCCTGAGCAAATATTTAATGTGGATGAAACTGGCTCATTCTGGAAGTGCATGCCAGAACGGACATACATCCACAAAGAGGAGAAAACCATGCCGGGATTCAAGGCATTCAAGGACCGAATCACACTTCTGTTGAGGGGAATGTAGCTGGTTTTCAAGATTAAGCCCTTCATGATATATCAGTTAGAGAACCCAAGGGCTTTTAAACATGTCAGCAAGCACACACTGCCAGTGTTTCATCGCAGTAATAAGAAAGCATGGATGACCCTAGTACTGTTTGAGGATTGGTTTCCGAGTTGTTTCATTCCACGAGCCAAGGAGTATTGTCTGCAACAAGGGATTGCGTTCAAGAATTTATTAATTTTGGTTAATGCTCCGGGACACCCACCACACTTGGACGACCTGCACCCTGATGTTAAGGTAGTCTACATTCCACCTAACACCACCTCTATCATCCAACCCATGGATCAAGGTGCTATTGTTGCTTTTAAAGCAACGACCTTCGCTCAGGCTGTTGCTACTTAAGGTGAGAAAACGCTCAAGAGAGTTTTGGAAGGACTAAAACATTTTGAAATGTATAAAGAACATTGCTGCAGCATGGGATGATGTTACAGGTTAGTGCATGAATGGAATTTGGAAGAAAGTCCTGAAAAGATATGTGAACAGTTTCAAAGGATTTAATGAAGATGAAGCAATTTCTGAGATTAGTAACAAGATAGTGGAGTTGGGTAAACAGCTGGAGTTAGAAATTGATAATGAAGATGTTGAGCAGTTGGTTGAAAGTGTAGCAGAAGACTAAGTAACGAGGATCTTATTGACCTGGATGCACAGAAAATTGCAGAGGAAGAAGAGAGACAAAATGTAGAAGAAGAACCTGCACCTGCCAAAAGGTTTTCAGTGAAACAAATGGCAGAGGCATTTGCTACTATTAATAAGGGGATGCAAATGTTTGATGAAATGGATCAAAATGTTGAGCGTTTTGCAAAAGTTGACAGACTAATCCAAGATGCACTTGCTTGCTACAGGGAGCTTTACAATGAAAAAAAAAGGGCAAACTGTGCAGTCTAAATTGGACATATATTTTAAGAAGTCCCCCACTGCTGTCTCCTCATGCCCCACCAGTGCTGCCTCTTCACTCCCTAAAGATGATCCAATACCTTCAACAAGCAAGTATGTTAGCTTGTCTGAAGAAAGCAAAATTGATGACCCACCCAGCCCTGTCTCCTCCTCTGCTACATCCAATTAATGTAGTCTCCATGTTTAATTAAAAAATTATTGGGGCCCCGTGTGTATTCAGCCAACTACATTAAAGGTAAGTGCACAGTAACACTTGATTCATTTTTCATTATTGATTACTTTTACTGTACTGTATTTCATTTTAGATTTTCTATGTATTATTTTTTGCATTTTCGACTTACGACCAATTCAACTTACAACCTGGATTTGGGTACCTAACCCCATCATAAGTCGAGGAGCTGCTTTCATATATATATATATATATATATATATATATATATATATATATATATATATATATATATATATATATATATATATATATATATATATATATATATATATATATATATATATATATATATATATATATATATATATATATATATATATATATATATATATATATATATATATATATATATATATATATATATATATATATATATATATATAGTCAACCTCACTTTACGCGGTTAATTCAACCCACAGGGTACCGCGGAAAGTGAGAAACGCGTAAAGTGAACAACATAACATATGGGATTAATTGAAATAGAGACCAGGCCGACCCCCAAACTCCACTTTTTGACGACACACAACTATGTTGTAGTAAAAATATTATCTTAACTTTATGATGGTATGCACACACAAGTAATAATTAAGAGAAATATCAATAATATTAGGTTTTTTAACACTTACATTAGCAGAAAAGATGACTGGGCACACGGGGATGGGCGGTTGGTTCCGAGGCAGAGGGCAGATTATTGGCCCTCACCTGTATCACTTGTATCAATTGTATCACTATCCACCACAGAGGCTTGCAGGGCCTCTTTGTCAAACCCCTCAAAGTCCATATAAGTCCATATCCTCACTATAATTATCACTATCACTGACTTGGGCTGGCTATGGTGGGTGGCAGGTGAAGAACTCAGTAATGTTTTGATGACTGGGCGACCTTGTGCGCACCATGCTCGCACCACTTACACAACATGGCAGATGGCGGGAGAGGGCGGGAGAGATGGCGGGAGGTTTGGATCCAAAAATGGCGCGGCTCGCCAGCCACTCTCCGCGTAAAGGGGTACACGCACCGCGGAATACGAGCATTCCTGTTTCGGCAGGGTACCGCGTAAACGTGGAAACGTTACAGTACATTAATATATTATACTGCATACATGTATTTCTTAGTAATATTTGCATATCATTTTTGTAATAAAATGGGTATGTAACAATAAAAACATGTATAAAGTTTCTTCATGTCTTGTGGCTCTCGAACATATGAAGATTATCATATGCGGCTCTTGGGTTAAGCAAGTCTGGCCACCCCTGCTACATTACCTTCCAATAATTTACAGAATATTTGTTCATACAATTTTACCTCAAGTTGAGTGTAAAAAATTATTTTACTTGGAGTTACATTATAAATAAGTTTTCTTCTAATGCCAAACTAATGCTTTCTAAGAACTTCTGATAACATTTCATATACTGTTGGCTAATTTTTACAGCAGAGCTAAAATGAGGGATCCACAAATAATTTATTTTAAATTTTCATATTTTCCCACTACAGGTACTGTCAGATGTTAATTTTAACCCCTTGTTTAATCAGTGGGTCTCTCTCTGTGCTGAATAAATTCGTCTAGTGTTAGCCAAATAAAACAATAAAAGTGGCACTCCGTAATGAAGGGATTAACACCAAGAATGTCCAAAACCAGGTGGAAGAATTCCAACATCCTCAACAGTACTAACCACACAAAATGTGAGTACAGTAGAACGTCGATATAACACGAGATACGTTCCAAGAGAGGTCGCTTTAAACCGATAAATTCGCACTATATCGAAGTGTTGTTTCAATGGAATAATTTAGTTTGGTACTTGAGAGAAACACAAAATACTAAAAAGACTGAGTGTGCCCAGATGCACCTCAGTCCATCTCCTAGAATAAACTAAACATTCCTTTTTGTAGTATTATGTTAAAACAAACACTCATAAATCAACACAGCTAAAATTATGGGACGTGAAATGGTCTGTTTACTAGCGATCAGTTCATGGGAAGATGGGGGGGGGGGGAGGTGATATGCTTGACAGTTGATGCCATGTTCTAATTAATTTTATTACAAAGGGCTAAATTTATTATCTCGTTGCGCAAAATAAATGACGTTTATATTCAAATTGTTCACTGTCTTGCAAGGATTCTAGTAATGCAGATTATATTCTCCTAACTTTAGTCTGTGATATTATATAAGATAAAAACTGTAAGCCTATGTGTAAGTCTGGGGATGGTTTACTAATTCCTTTAAAGTAAATTTGATTATATGCAGAAAATAATTAAAATAATGGTATTAAAATTAAGTGTAAAAGCAGTGGCCACAACCCACCAGCCATCACAGGTGAAACGTAGTGAGGTACTTGAGTATACAGTATTACCTAACCTGAACTAGCTGGTTAATTCAAAGTTAACCAGGCTGGTACATTTATATTATATTGGGCTTTAGTAACGAAACCCAATTGTAACAAGGGCCATTACAAACCCTTGGTAAAAAGAAAATATTAATAAAATACAGGTAATAATAAAAAAGTAGAATAAATAAATAAATTAAATTTACTTTTTGGGAAAATTTTGATTCAAAGCAATTTTTACTTTAAATTAAGTACTGAAGATACAAATGAAGATAAACTATCATACTTTTAACTTAGCCACAATTTTAACAAAATCTGTTAAGTACAAAGTAACTTTCCCAAACATACGGGAAAATGCATGTTCTTGTTGTACAGGCAGTTCTGCTATAACGCGATAATTGTGTTCTTGTAAAATATCGTGTTATAGAAAATCGCGTAATAGAAATAACAGGGCTTATGGAGAAAATAGGGTTAAGTGCAGATTACTCGAAATCAAAAAAACATGCGTTCGCGTTATAGCAAACAAGCGTTCGCGTTATACAAATATCGTTCCTAATTCATAAATCGCGTTAGAGCAAATTCGCGTTATCAAAACACGCGTTATAGCAGAACTCACTGTATACTGATATCACTCTCATGACTTAGGCACGCACTTCTCCCAGCCCTGCTACAGTCATTCACTTTGTTTGTAGCAGTTATTTGGAGAGGTTAAAAATGTCAGCTGTGATGGCAATCAAATCTATCATTAACTCTATGGGTACCAGAAATAAGGTAATCATAGTTGATTATACTTGTTCAAGTACTGTACAGCACAGTAATTGTAATCAATTCTACTGTATTTATTTCCTTTGGAAAATAAAATGATTACACTTGAAATATAATTGTAATCATGATTATATTCAAAATTACACTGTCTATTCCCATTTTGTATATCTAATATGTAAAGGTCACACATTTCTGCCAACTGATATACAGTACTACAGTAATACCTAGATGGGCCGCTTGTTATCTTTGTTCAGTACTGTACCAGGAATAGTGACCTATCAACTAGGTGCACACAGTCTGTCTCAGTTATGATATGGATGTGACGTTTGTCAGCTTGTTATTACCACTGGCAATTTCTTTCTGACAATATTTTCCATCTGGAGGGGGGAGACACAAAAAATAAGATAAGGAACAATAGTCTTTTGTTGGAGAATTTTTGTCATAGGTATTATTGCAGGTTACATTAATCAGTTTACAGTGAATCTAACAAAAATCCTTCATGTAATGAGACTGTATGTAGCTAATGACTGTGCAAGCAAAGTACAGTATGTACAGGTATATATCCTACCATATACAGTATGTCAAATTTACATATGTCAAGTGTTACCTAACCCAAGGAATCCTTGTACAGTATACTGTATATAAATTAGCTACATTTCATGTTCCACATACCAGGTAAAGTGAATTAAAAAACTTTGAGCACTTGCATATGTGTGTTGTGAGGGATGAGGTTGCAGTCCTACTGCTGCACGAGACAAAAATATTTTGCCCATGGCTAATTTTGAATCATTCATTGTTATGAGTCTATTTTTAAATGCCAAGGACTGTTACCTATCAATGTAGTTACAATGCTATTTTTTACTTTTAGTAAACGCACTTGAGCACCTGATACTGTACAGTACTTTAATCTAGAACTTTTTTACTCTAAAATGAGTACAATTTAGGAATACTGTATGTGGTACTTTTTCTTTAAATTCAGTACATTTTTCTCCAATTACAGTACATATGCAGTACAATACTGTACTTCAACTTAAATAAAAAATATTAAATGCTTTTTACACCACCACCATCTATAACTCAACCTAAAGTGTTAAAAAGTTGTATTTATGGGACTGTATTGTATTTGTTTATAGTGTAAATTATAGTCTTCTGAAATGAACTTGACAGTTCATGTAGAATCCCCCAAAAAAGTATCGTTAGCTATAAGGTCGATATGATTTGAGGCTTTCTGAGCAATGTTACTAGACCTGTTTCTACATCCACAACCTTCGAGCAAGAATAAGCAGTGCATTTTTGAACGATGTGAATCCTCAAGAGTGGATGTTGTAAATGGATACCAATGCCATGTCAGTCATCAATGGTATCTTACATATACAGTATTCTCTTGATTTAATGAACAAATTCGAGCCACCCCTTTCCATTAAATCGAATTCCACTAAATTGAATTTCCGTTATATTCACTAAATTTAGCAAACTAGTTTGCTAAATCGAGCTTGACTCCATTAAACTTCTGCTAAATCAAATTTCCATTATTTTCACTCGATTCAGCGAACTAAATCGAGCGTGATTCCGTAAAATTCTGCGCCAAATGCACAGCTTGGCACATGGGGTTTGTTTACTGCACATCTGTTCAATCTGTGTCCTGCCGCCACTTTGTATGTTGCTCACTGCTACCTCTTGGTCTACATCTCGGTCAACTAACCACTGCGCTTAGACATCATGCCATAAGTCTCTCAGAAGTCTCAGAAAGGAAGTGGTGTGGGGGAGAAAATCAAAAGTTTGGACATTATAGAAAAAACATAAAACAAACACCGAACCCCCTAGTTTAAGGTAAGCCATGAATAATGTTTCTAATGTTTCTATGTACATATCATGTCTGAGGTGTCTCCATAGGTGTGAGCGTATTAACGGTATTTTAATCTCGATTTAGCGAACAGGTTCACTAAACCGAGTGAAAAATAATGGAAAATTTCCTTCCGCTAAACCGAGAGTTCGCTGTCGGATTCCGTTAAATTGAGAGTACAGTATACAGGTATACTGTAAATGGAGCAAGGAATTATCGAGGAGACATAGTAAGATGTGAGAAGTGCTATCATTGTCCTTCACAACGAGGGTATACCTAACACTGAGATAGCACAGTGTGAACCCACAATTATCACAATGGGTAAGGCGCCATGAAACAACTGGTGCCACAATGAAACTTACAACCACAAATGCCTTACTATAGGTGGATGGGGGGTTCTGTTGCCCGCAAGTCCCTGGATTTGAACTTTCTTTTTTTGGGTGTCAAATCAATGCAATTTACATACTGTATCAGTAGCATAGCAGATCCCATGTAGACCGATATACAGGTATTGTATATTGTTGTAGATGTTCACTCTAATATCAAGTACTATTTGCTCAGTCACTGTTCATAGATCAGACATACTGTATAGTATACAACATGAGTATAGGCATATTGTGAAAATTAGTATGAATGAAACTTCGTTAGCACGACGTAATGATGAAATGTCCGTTTTGAGGTCTCAGTCTCCGTTATGATGTTCCAAAACACTTCCATTTAATGTATATTTCAGTGTAATTGGCTTGTTTATATATGCCTTCCTTTTATCCAGCACAATACATACATTAATACAAAATAGCTTAATGGATTTCTTGTTTTATTGAAATACCCCCTTGTATATTGCATGCCATACAAGGATGATCCCCTCCCCCAATTTCTAGCTGCTGCAGATATGACACACTAGGGATCATATCAAAGCATTTCGTCTAGTTTCAAATTGCAGCAATGAAAATTCTACCGATAGTTTTTTGGGGGACTGTAACTTTAAAAGCTTATTAATATACTTAAAAACTAATAGTGGTACTGTATTAGGTTGTAATGTGTGGATACAGTATTAACAAAAGGTTGTGCTGTAAGTGAGTGGTATCATGCATTTTCAAGGCACCACAACAGGAAGTTGTATACGTAGTGTACTGCCTGGCAAAAAATTCTTCTCATTGTGTTTACTAAAGTACTTACTGCTAGCAAAGTAAGTCTTTTCAGAGTTTTTAAGGCTTAACCACTTGTGTACAGGGTCACCGCTCTGCTAAATAAAATCACCTGGCATTTGCCAAATAGTAAAAGTGGCTTCCCTGCAGTGAAGGGGTTAATAATGATCCTTATATTTTTACTCCAATATAAATTGGTTCTTTGATTAGAAGCACCTCTCTGTCAGGGCTGTAACGAGCAGGATGGTTGTCCACCGCTCGTTTGCTTGTTCGCGTCCCCCACTAGAAGGGGTAGACGAGGTGAGAACGTAACTGCTGCCTTGTCGCACACCAGACACTACCCAGCCATCAACACAGCTGTACTTGCACCCCGCTGTTCGTTCAAATTTTGGTTGTGTGCTCATCATAGGTCCTGGACTCATGGGCTGATTCCCCAGACCTTCACTATTCGAACGTCAATCTCCGGACACCTACCCCAGCTACTACCGCGGCTGCCACTTCCTCCACGCCCTATCCACTGGCAGTGCCCTGGTGTCTCTCCTGTGTAGCAAGACATCGCCCGCCGGTGCCAAGTGAGAAAGCTGCCTTGACCTTCCCCGAGAGCGGACCACTGTTTTACGGAACCTTCCACCGGACCACCGCCATAGGAAATATTCTATACTGTATATTGTTTGATTCTCGTAATTGTTTGACTCCATTAATTGTTGAACTCCCGTTAATTGTTTGACTCCCTTAATTGTTGAACTCCCGTTAACTGTTTGACTCCCATTAATTGTTTGACTCCCGTTAATTGTTTGACTCCACTAATTGTTGATTCCCATAATTGTTTGTTTGATATTTGTGTGAGTGGTGGCAGTTTTGTGTTATTTTCATAGTAAAGAGATGTCAATCTCTAACGGTTGTTTGTTATCCCTCGGAAAACCATGGTTCTTGACTTTCCTCTTATAAGATCCTGATTAGGCCGGCAAGGGATTTCTATCCCTAAGTCCCAGGCCTTTACACTCTCTTACAATTAGGGCACATAGTACTGTAGTCTCCAACAGCAGTTTATGACACCATTTGGTGTCACCATCAAACTTGAGAAAAATAATTCCCATATGATGAGGCTGTACACAAACCCAAGTAAAGAGATGAAAGAGCATATAAATCTTGCAACTTATTATACCATGGACAAATGGAAAACAATAAATGCAATTAATGCAGATTTCTAAGATTATAATAAAATATAGTTTCCAACCCCCAATTTCCCATTTTAAGCTCTATAGGCCCAACATCCCACCCTTTTGTATTCAAGAAATGCCGAGTGAAATAAGCTAAGGTGCCTAATCTTCAGGTGATCTTGTTTTTTTATTAAATGCAAATACAGTACAGTATAAAAAACATGGATGGCAAAAAATTCTCCTTGGGGGACTGTAACTTAAATTTGGCTTGGATTTGCATGATCCAAAGTTCTGTAATACCAGTACTACTGTACTTTTTATTCACAGTACTGTACAAGTATCTATCTTCAAACCAGAGTTGTAAGAAGTACAGGACTTTGTTACTCAAGAAAAAGTATTTTTACATTGGAAAAATGTTACAAAAATTGAAGAAAAAGTATCCAAAGCTCAATGCACTCAAGTAGAAGTAAAACATTACCTCATTCATAAAGTACTCAAGTACTGAAGTAAAAAGTAACAACAAAATTATCAATTGCCTCAAATATTAAAATAAATCCACAGTAAATTATACAAAGCTAGTTAACTAAAGATAAAAATAAGACAGCATTACACATGTTTATTTACAAATCTTTCTACTGATATTGGAAGCATAACGTGTTTTCTAATGGTAGATTCTGCTGCCATATGGCACCACAAAAATTGTGACCAAGTCCCAGGTTGCTGATCTGTCATTTCTCACTCTTGATTTTTTTTTTTTTATTATTTATGGTTATCATTTTTATTATTACTGTACTGTAGTACTATTATCTTATTTATTAAATTTTTATTTATTATTATATCCCCCCCTCCCCCAGGCCCTGATGTAGGTCAGTGACCTGTGTCCGGGTGGGCAAATCCCTGTTAAAAAAAAAATAAAATTCTTGAAATTATGGCTGACCAAGCAGGATCTTTTAGGCCTAAATATAAGCCCAGCATGACCTACCGAAAGAGAATACATTCAGTCGCTCATCTCCCAACAATACATCGTAGGGATAGTGAACCGGCTGAAAACATATCCATCCAACACTAGGATCACTTTCTTCCTTATCCACACTAGTATAGTCGATGTGGACTTACGATCCGCAGATATAATGTTGTATCTGCTCACATTAGGTTAGGATACAGACCTATCTGGCAGGTATGTGAGGCGTGGGATGATCCACACTACACTTCCTGTACACTCTTTAACTGTCCCAATGCTAAAACCCTTCAACACTATTGCCTTGACTGTCCCCCTGTCAGGGACATCCTACCAAAGGACAAGTCACTAACCACTATATGTCACCACCTACTTATTCATAATAATTTAGATTTAATTCTTGTACACTACCCACACTTTGATGGGTGGTAGCTCTCATTGTCCTTAAATCATATCAATATTGTCTCCATATCACAAGTCATAGCGTGTCCTGCGAGACACAAATAGCAATATACTGTATTAGTGTCTGACTGCATGGTCTTGTCACCAAGATTGTCGCTCCCTAGAGTGTAAAAAATTAATTCAATAATAAATTATAAGCCCAGCATAACGAAATAAATGCTCACAAGCAGCAGATGCAGGTAGTGGGGTGTTAAGTTTCAGAGATAAGTCACATAATGTCAGGAAAGACCTCAGTAGTTCCATTCCATTCTCAGGGCAAGCCAAATAGCTATCAAGCTCTTTCAGTTGAGGAGTTTGTGGATGATTGTTGCCTCCATAGTGATTGACTCTGACTAAGACTCACCATGAAATGCCCCTCTAATTGGTGTGTGGCTGTGGTGACATCACTTTTTTATTCTAATTGATGAGTGGCTGAATTTTTCACACCACGTAACATCTGGCGGATGCTGGGGGGCAGCGATACTAGTTATTTAAGCAGATTTTTAAATACACTCAGCCTCACACATGCTTAGATACAGTACAGGCTTTATATCTAAGACGAAATTATGTAACGCATTTTAGAATCACAGCCTCCTTGAAATTCATTTTAGGCACAGGTATATGCAAAGAGCAATTAACGTCAAACGAAAAGATCAAACCCCCTGAAGGAAAGGTGGGGGAGGGGGTATAAGAGAGTACCTGTATAGGCTACCGGGTAGGTGAGGTGGGTGGTCAAGGTGCTAATGGACACAAGAAGATCAAAGGGAAAGTCTGCTGTCATGGCCACTGCCACACAGTACACTTTGTGGCTCCAGCCACAACTCTTTTACTATGGTTAATAATGAATTAAAACATTTACTGTATTATTAGTTTGCATGTAACAAGCAACAATTTTTTTTTTCAATTGTATTTGAGTAAAAGCATTAGAAAACCATACTTAAGTAACTGTAATAAAAATTTTGATTATTTTTTATAATGTAAATACAAGTACCCAAAAATTTTACCTGAGTACTACAGTACTTAAGTAAATTTATTTAGTTACTTCACAACTCTGCTTCAAACTCATATTGTGCATGTATGTTTAATAAGCCTACCTAAAAACATATTTAAATTAATGTTATAAAATAATTGGGATATACAGAACTGTATATATTTTGTAAATGTATGATATCCTAACCTTGCCACCACAATAATACCGGTAACATGTTTTCCTTGTGATTTTGTCAAAATGGTTTTCATGCATAATGGTGGTGAAGCCATGAAAAAACTACATTGAGCTTACTAAGACAACCACTAGTAAGCTGCATGCCTCATTCCATGAAAAAATAACTCGGTGATTTCACCATGAAATGACAACAATCATTCAGTGGTTTGCTTTGACTAAACCAAAAATATTTCTGGTTGTTTTTGTCAACTTGCTGAAAGAGTAAAGGAGTTGACTTACTTGCCATTGTTTAAGTAAATGCAAATTCATGTTTTCCTTCCTTCATCATCTGACTTCCATTCTTTACAATAAAAAATGCAAGTGGTTATTTGTCAGATCACAGACCTTTACAGTACTGTACTTGCCTCTGTTATTTGTCCAGCAGTCATTCTGACTGGTTGAGGCAGAAGACGCTAATGACCTAGATTACTGAATTCGGTCGCTTGCAAACACGGTTTGGTTTGGTTAGGTTGGCAAGTGACCAAATTCAGTAATCTAAGATCTGTCATCAGTTTCAATCAGAATGAATACCGGGCAATTAGCAAAAGTAAGCACAGGTCCGTAACCAGACAAATAAATACAGCCATACACAAGTGGTTATTTGTCTGGTCATGATGTCATTAGCCTTGACCAATCAAGAATGAATGCAGAACAAATAGTGGAAGTCAGTCAAGGTCCATGAATGAACAAATTAATCAGAGTACTGTACTGTCCCATCCTCATATCAGCAGGGTTGGCAACCATAGTTCTCCAATCTAAATGTTCTCAGGTTGTTTTTACCAATTCTTTAAGGGTTTTTTTATCTCTCTGGGGACCCAGTTTTTAATTTCATTCATCCATCTCAGTCTCTGCCTTCCCTTGGCCCTCCTGCCTAAAAAATATGCTTTAAAGGAAATCCCCAAAAAGCAAATAATTATTAGAATCTAACCTAACAACTCTCAAATACAGTACTGTACCAGTATTCTTAGTTTTCACGTGACGTCACATACTCCAGAGATCATCAGAAGGACCCGACTTAATATATCCAGGGGGTTCTGCCACCTGTATCCCCCGGTGTGTGAACCTAATCTAACCTAACTAGAAAGTATTTATATTTTATGATGAAATGTTGTACAACAGATTCCACAGTAAAGGCGTGCAACTGGTCTTGCCTACTACCTTACACTTGATCCCCAAAACCACTAGTTTAGGAATGCTCACAAAGACTTCCCAGATTGGCAGCATTAAATGGTATTATCATCGTTTTGGTCATCCAGTGATTCTTAGGATTTTAAGTACTGGAATCAGTAATTTAGACAATTCTAAGACACTTTTCTTTTATGGTATTTTTCCCGCTCGTGAATACTTTAAGAGAAAATTGCAATAAATTTTAGGGAACTCTTCGTATTTTTTTTTAAGTTCTTGTTATTGTTACCACCGTCTCAGAGAGCTCCTGTGTGTTCGTTTATTGGTTACTATGCTCATTTCGCATGTGCTAGAGTCTGACACATGCACAATTATTCTTTAGATGTTGAATGGTGGGTATGGTTTTGAATCAACCAATCACAGCTCGGCATAGCCCCCCCCCCCCCACCTCCTCAGTCAGAGAAAGCAGCCAGGCAGTGCGCTAATGTGGATGACGAGGAGTAGGATCTCATGACCCCAAATTGGAGTCTTCTGAGTCTAGTTAAGTTAAGGTTTAGGGTTAAGTTAGGTTAGGTTTTGGATTACGATGACCGTCATTTCAATCGCAAATTACTCCTTTTGGTAATTTTCCCCAACCTAAAACCCCATTATTTGTTTTTCTCTGAAAATAATCATCAGCAGAAAAATGACATAGAGAACAAGTGTTTTAGAATTGTCTAAACTAGTGATTCCAAAACTTAAAATAAAAATAAATCGCTGGACGACCAAAATGATAAATTTATTCGTTAAACTGCCTCGTCATACAAAGTCTTCTTCAATATTTCACACTGAGCTTGTCACTAAAGCAAATGGTAATGAAAACCTCCTCAGCAGTATTTCCCACAAACTTCGAAATAATTCCATTCCTTCTTAGAAGCAATAAATTCCAACCCATATAGTGACAGACTTAAACTTACCCCATGTCTGCCAACACCCTCATCAACCTCCATCCCTAAGGTTTACCCCTCTTAACAACCTCCTAATCCCCCACTTTTGTTATGCCCTAAAATTATCAAGATTGGGATGTGTCAATCCCTTGTGTGTACACTGGCAGATAATTATTATGAACAGTTGACTAATATCCACCGGTGAAAGCATACCACTCATTACCTATATTATCTGAGTTTTTAAAAAGTAATAATCAAGTACCTTGTATATGAGAGACATATAAATCACGTGAACAAGTCAATTCCTACACCACTTTTCTTGGGCTATCCTTGGTTCAATCAACTTTGTCTATGTGCACTGACTATGTACATGCTGAAGCAATGTGGCCTTGTATTACTATTTAACTGAATTAATATCAAATCATCATTTATGTGACACAGTCTATGAGTGTATCTGTCTTCAGGCTGTGGTGTTGGAGATGACATGACAAGCTCCTTCCTTGCCTCACCCACCTTAACTTATAAACAGTTATTACACAAATTAACAAGCGATTACATTAAATTTGATAAATACCTAAGAGACCCCATACATTATAGTAATTCTCATAAGAGTGTATGTATTATTTATGGAGGTATGGGCATGAAAGAGGAACATTTGAAGTTGGCGCCAGGCCCCAACACCCGACGCCAACTACGACGCAGACAACGAGTGAAGACATGTCGATATTTTCCAGTGTCATTACCCTGGCCACAACTCAATTTAACCTGTCGACCATAATTTTCTTATCTATGAAATTCTAAGATTTTTATAAATACAAATTAAACTGACAAACCTCACTAGACTCGTTGAAACTATCCATTATTTTGGCAAATTTCAGCCTCTTCCCGCTTCATGTCGAGGAAAAACAACATGGCGTTAAGTGATAGACCAAGATACCACACCATGGTAAATAAATAGTCCATATATTCTTCTTGGTATATACGAAAAATATATTACTTTATGGTACTTACATTTTGAGTACCTTACATCATTTATCATTAACTAACATTGCAATATTCAGCTATATATATTATGTTTATAATGGGCGTTCACACACGAACCTCCTGTTGAGCAATGACGCTTGTGATTGGTCAATATCGTGACGGCTCGTGACGTCATGATACAAATGTTCCTGTAGCTACACGTTCTTCGCATGTACTTTGGTAGTTATCGTAAACGTGCAAAACTGGTCTGAGTTTGATTGATCAGACTATTTTTGAATAGTTAAACTAATTAAAAAATAATGACCGAATATTGGCATAATCAAACAAGCAGCAAGAATTTCACACAAACGTTTTCATCAACTTCAATTTCGGATTCGCACACTTTCTTATTCTTTTAAGATTTAATTTTATGTTGGTTATTTAAAGCCTTACTTGTTTGATAAAATAAAAAAGATGTTTTATATAATTAATATTAAGTATAATAAATACTATGTTTTGTTTTTTCATATTTTTTGTAATTTCTATAATGTGCTGGGCCAAACTGTAAGCTTAAAAGCATGGTCTCTGAACTACAAATGCATTTATATCTAAGACGTACGATACAATTTTGAAAGCTTAATTTGCACATAATAACAATGATTTTATTTCGTTTCTGGCAATTTTATCAGGAAGGAGTTTATAGAATTTGTTTTTTGTTTTTATATATATATATATGAAATAAATATTAACAAAACAGTGCTAACACAAGTGTACGAAGACTTGTACAGACTTCATGGCATCAGTCAATCTCCGAGAGTCAGTTTTAAGTTGGCTGTAAACTTGTTGGGTGTGAGGCGGCGACTGTGTGCAGGACTGACAGATTATAGACAATGGTTGAGGTCGCCGGGGTGAAGGGGGCGATGTCTCCAAGATCTGTTCGGCAAACATCAAGTACTATGAATGGAGACGTAGCTTCACCTGGTATGTGAAATAAATAGATGGTAACTTAATACATTATAATGTGTGTGGCATGACTGTAATATATTTAGGTTAAATATTTCTTAAGTGTTTAGGGCAAAAATTTATTATCCGTTCACCTGTGACTTTTATTCATCTCATATCTGAACCAGATTAATCATCGCGATATTCAGAAAACATTGTCATATTGGAAGAACAAATAGGCCTACTGATAATGTATACAGCCTTAACAACATCAACCTAGAGAAGTCGACTTGTGAAAGAGACCTAGGGGTACTTGTAAGCCCGGACCTACGGCCTAGAAAACAGTGCGTTAATGTTCGAAATAAGGCAAACAGAGTATTGGGTTTTATATCTAGAAGTGGAAGTAACAAGAGTGCAGAGGTCTTATTGCAACTATATCTTGCGCTAGTTAGGCCGCACCTCGATTATGCGGTTCAGTTCTGGTGCCCTGAATGGATATCAATTCACTAGAGTCGGTGCAGCGAAGAATGATGAAAATGATTCCAGGACTTAGAAACCTTCCATATCAGGATAGGTTAAAGAAACTTAACTTGCATTCCCTAGAAAGACGAAGAGTGCAGGGAGATATGATAGAAGTATTTAAGTGGGTGAAAGGAATCAATAAAGGAGATATAGATAAAGTTCTTATAATATCCGAGCAGGATAGGACTCGGAGCAACGGATTCAAGTTGGATAAGTTTAGGCTTAGGAGGGAGATCGGAAGAAACTGGTTCACAAATAGGGTGGTGGACGAGTGGAACAAGCTTAGCAACTTTGTAGTAAGTGCGGGAACTCTGGAAAGTTTCAAAAGGAGGCTAGATAGATTCATGGATGATAGAGAGTGGTAGTAACTCTCGACAGGAGCTGCCATGCACAGGCCAACCGGCCTATTGCAGACTCCTTATTTTCTTATGTTCTTATGTATATAATCCTCTTGGTAGTTGTGGAAATGTGCTCCCTGTGGTAACCTGTGTCGCCAAACGCCAACGTCGCGGTAGTAGTAACGCTATTTATAAATGAATAGGTATTGGTCGTGTAACGACTGACGTGATTGGTGGATTGGATAGGGTTGATATAAGTGGTACCTACAAACTTTGTAGGTTCATAACTTCATAACCGGTAACTTATGAATGCTGGGACAGACGGACAGTTGTTATGCAGTGAGGTAGTGATTAAATAAAGCGGAAAACAAGATTTCATGTGAAAATCAGGCTTAGCTGTGCATGCTTCCTAATTAACATACAACAGTGAAATATGGTATGCTGAGCAGGTATATCAAAATATTCGGCTCACTTAGAAGAATCCATTTCAAGATGTGATTGGCTATTCTTACCCCTTTGAATATACTAATGTGAATAGGCAAGATGACTGTGGCCTCTGCACCTTTGGCACTTAAGTTTACATTTTTACTTAAAACATATAAACAGACGTAGCCTATGTCCATGATTACACTAGCATCGACGCTACGTCAACTACACCAGGGGTACTCAATTACTATACTGTATGTGAAGGTCCAGTCATACAATTTTTCTAGATGGCCAAGGTCTGGACTATACAGCATTCAGGGCGATACATAAATGTGGCTAAACATGAAGGCTGATGCTGGTATTGCCCTGACTGTTAAGTCAAAGTAAACGAGGCATTTGCAAGCCATAGGGGAATGAGATTCCTAGGGACGGAAATAGATGAAGCAGGATCCTTGCTGGTTGCCAAACTAGAGCAAGTTGAGAAAGAGATTGGTATTATTGTGTTTACACACCGTTCATTCCTACCACTAATCTATTATCATATTCGAATAAGACGTCTAATTATAAAATAATTTTCATCTATTACATTACCGTCGGAAATGTATAATAACAGAGATAGCTTTTCCAAATAAATTATATTTTCTTCCATTATTTCCCGCCATTATCGTCTGCCTCTCACCCAACACTGCTGTCTCTCGCGTCTCCTTCATAAATCATGACACGCATGCGTACCCGTACACGTCACGCGGCCAATCAAACGCGTTTTTGCTAATTCAGAGTATATTTGGCCCAATCAAAATCAAGTTTTATTTTGGGTCTCATATTTTGAAATTCAAGTTCAGTTCCGACCATGGAAGTCTGCGATGGATGTCACTTAAAGTATATGGAGCTGATTGCGAGTTTTTGGAAAAAACGTAGAAACTATCGCATTTTTTCGATCGCATGGTGTTCTTCCAACCTCAGTAAAGTGTACTAAGAACAAGACGGAATGTAAATATCGCAAAGACCAACATATGTGGTTTTGGGTAAGAATCCCAGAATGCAACGACGAACAAGAACCAGGCCAATAAGGTAAGAAATGCGTGATTCCATCATATGGTGAGAGTCAGTTAAGTTGGGTTAGGTTAGGTTTTTGTTTTTCTAGTGTTTTTTGTGTATTTTTTAGTCGCTTAGCCACTTTTTTTTCTCAGAAAACGTCAAACGAAAAGAAATCGCTAAAAAACCCGGCTAATTTCCGCCAAAAATTAAGGTCATATTCAGTCTAAACATACACAAATACACTCGAAAAATATATTTTTTTTTACTAAAAGTGAACGGTGTGACAATGCAAATTTACCAAGAGATCCTTGCTAAGACTGGGGAAGTAGCTGATGGAATGGAGGGAGTAGTGAAGAAGAGTTATGCTCAGGCTTTAGCAGGGCCACAGAAAGAGGCAGAGAGTAATGCAGGATCCAAACAGATTCTACAGCAGCTAGGGACTCCAAAGAAGTGTGTTGAAGAGATGGCAACTGGTTAGGGGGTGGGGTACAACATAATAGTGTTTGGAGTCCCACAGAGCCAGTCAGAGGAAGCTGAGATTAGGAAAACACACGATAAGATGGAGATTGAGAATATTTGTACACTGAATATGTCAGCCCCCTCCCCCCCCCTCAGGATGTGAGGAGGTTGGAACAAAAGTAGGAGGACAAGCCTCGCCCCCTCAGGATCACACTTGTGAGTGAGGATAACTGTAACTGCCATCCGGGCGGTTAAAGGATTTAATGAAACTTGTGACGTTGAACTCGAACATTATAATTCGATCAAACCTGTTGAATACAATTCATGGATCATACGAAGATCTTCCCCCCCAAAGTATCCAACTGAAGATCCACCCCCCCAGTCGCGCTCATATGAAGATCTTCCCCCCCAAAGTATCCAACCTAACCTAACCTAACCCAACCTAACCTAACCAATAAAAAAAAATAATTATAAAAAACAATTAATTATAAAAAAGTAAGTATAAAAACAAAAATTAATTATAAAAAAAATTAATTATAAAAAACAATTATACAAAAAATTAATTATAAAAAAAACATTAATTATAAAAACAAGGTCAGGTTTGGTCATTGGTCAGGTCAGATCCTCCCATCCAGGCTTGATTATATGAAGACCCTCCCCCCAGGCTAGATCATATGAAGATCCTCCCCCCCAAGTAGGTTTGGGGGGGTGGATCTTCATATGATCCCAATTCATTTTTGTATTTAAACTAAATCATACATGACAATCGTAGCTATGTAATTAGTCTAATCTTAACACTTACAATGCGTACTTAATTCGTCATATTTTGTTGTCACAATGATAAACGATGCAATGGACACAGTCTACCTGTGTACACAATAAGTTCCAGTTAAACTTACGTGTTGAAAGTCTCAAGAGAAACCAGGTTAGGTGTTGCCTCTGTGGTCTGAATAGCTACAGTGCCAATGTACACTGCTGTCGCCTCCCCAATCCTCTCTCGATGGGTTAGGGCTGCTGAGTCAGGTGATCATACACAAACAAACGAGCATGGCCACCCACAAGCTGGTCCTCCTCTGAGCACCCTCACCAACCAGCAAGCAACACCACCTCCTCCACCGCTGCCTGGCGGCCCTCGCTCCCGCCGGCGAGCATGGCGACCCACAAGCTGTCCTCCTCTGAGCATCCTCACCAACCAGCTCTCTCTACATCACTCTTGTAACCACGCTGCCACCAACACCAAGCTGCATTGTACATCCAATACAACATGTATACAGAGAGCACATTGT
This sequence comes from Homarus americanus, assembly GCF_018991925.1. NCBI lineage: Eukaryota > Metazoa > Arthropoda > Malacostraca > Decapoda > Nephropidae > Homarus > Homarus americanus. The sequence goes on along the minus strand of NW_024737097.1, from coordinate 21,401,520 downwards.
GAGTTTCCTTTCTCCATCCCATCCTGAGTGTGAACCAAACAACCCGTACCCCACAGTACCTCCCTGTTTGAAAGTTACCTACTACCTGCTACCTAGCTTTAGGTTGGGTATTGGATTAATCTGACCTTCATTTCTTTTGCAAATAACTACTTTTTTGTGGTTTTCCCCCCACCCAAAACCCCATTCTTTCTTTGCGATTTTCTAAGAAAGTAATTACGAGCGGAAGAAATGACAGACGAAAAGTGTCTAAGAATGGTCTTAACTACTGTTTCCAAAACTTACAATTCTATAAATCACTGGATAACCGAAACGATCATTTTACCGAATATTGTAGCCTGTTATAACTACAATAGTGTGCATTGGTTAACTGTCTGCAATATTTTTGTTCATATTAAATGGTGTAAAGCTGTAGCTACCTCCAGCGCTTTTACTGAAGAAGCGAATTGTGTAATTCCCTAAAGTAGGCAAAATAATTAATTATTTATACTACAAAATAATCAATGTGTTACTTTGATAAATTATCCCTGGATATTAAAAGTGGGATGTCAATAACCAACGAATTATATTCATGTAAGCTGATAAGTGGTGAAAATCATATATAAAAAGTTGTATGCAATACTTAAATGTAAAGCGCAATGGGGTTAATGTATTTTTTACTTTCCTGCCACTTAGCAACGCCACCGTCGCTGATAAAAAAAATAACATTGAGTGAGCTATTGTCTCAGAATCCTTGTTAGTGTACTGTGCTGTGTAGGCGGTTCGATATAATTAAGTAGGCTGCATGTATATGAAATGACAAATGGATACTGTGCAATATTTGGACTAAGTACTGTACAAAAACTTAGATTTCAGAAACTGTCTGATTCTCAGCACAGTAATGTATTGGGTAAATAAAAAAAAATTCAAAGCAAATGTATTTTTCTTAAGATAGCTTAATTTAACTTTCATACTGATACGCCATTTACTGAACAATGTTACCTTTCTTTACTTTGTACAGAAAAATTTAGTTTTTTAATATTATCAGTTCATAAACAAGTACTTATCTCAACAAGTTAGATAATTCTGTACAACACATGGTTGCATCACTTGCCAACCAACGTGTGTACACTACGGTATCACTTATAAATTTAATGCTGATGTTTACAGTATATTCATAGATAGTTGATTTACGCAAGAATCTATATTTGTTTCTGAAAACGCGATCGTTTGCACACAATTGCAGGGTCTCAATTGTTTCTCTTACTATTGGCAACACAACATACGTATATTGTTTCCCACTTTATTATTTTTATTTGTTTTATTTTTTATTTCTTTATGGTTCTTTATTATTATTACTACGGTGTTGTTATTATTATTTTATTTTATCTTCAATTTTGTATTTGTAGTATATATTTTATTTACTATGAATTATTGTTATTATTATTAAATTTTAGCCCCCCAGGCCCTGATGTGGGTCTGTGACTTGTGCCCGGGTGGGCTGAACCCCGTAAAAAAAAAAAAAAAAAAAAATATATATATATATATATATATATATATATATATATATATATATATATATATATATATATATATATATATATATATATATATATATAAAATTTGGAAATACTCCCGCATCTGAAAACAATGATTTTAAAAACGAGAAAATGTAACTTTTGGGCAGTGGTGTAAGGTTGTGTACTGTATTTCATGGCGTCTTGACTAGAGGAATGCCGTCCTTTCATTCAATACAACCCTCCTGTAGAACATCATCTAATAAAATTTAATTACGCGTAAGAATTTGAACCGACAAGCGTTTGGGGATCCCAGTCATCTTGGAAAAGTATCTTTCAGTCTTAAGTATAAAGGAAAACCACCTGGGAATATCCATTTCAGTGAGGTGATGTGTCCCGACATTTATTTTTTTCAGTCCGGGAATTTGATTACTGTAATATGTTACTGTATTGATATCCTCATAAGATAATTTTTCTTATTTAACGTAATTGTTATTAACTTGTAGGTGAGTGATAAATTAAGTTGCGTATGTGAAGCTACCACGTGACTGTATATTGTTATCTTGTTGGCATCCAGATAATATTTTTCAGTGTTACAGCAATGGGGATGACGCAACCATATCTCAATCTATAAATTGATAAATAACTCTGCCCACTATCTGCAGAGTTGCCTTTGCAGTTCAGCCTTTCCATTAGTTAATTAGTTCCCATCGGGAAACCCTGGTGTTTCTCAGGTGTTTTTAATAAGTGAAAAAAAATTGGGATAATTATCTGTAAGAATTTTGTTGGAGGAGCTCCGGAAATGGGCCTGTAAACATTTATGTCGGTTTTAACTTTATGGTGTGTTCAGTTTCCTTCCGGTGCAGTCTTCTTGTTAACTCATGTACAGTCTCACCCGAAAGTTCGTTAACTCTCCCAGCCAACTATTGCTGCTCTGCCTGCTTCAGATGTTTGAAACTGTCTCAGTACCAACCAGAACATGAATCCGATACGAATGAATCTAAAGGTTCCAAGGAACAAATTCAAGTTCATACAAGCAGGCAGTGCAGCAACAGCTGGCTGGGAAAGTTAACGAACTTTGGGTGAGACTACCTGTAGGCCACTTCTCAGTCCTCTTGGCAGCGACCAACTTGCAATATGGAGAAATTAAATATGAACGTTTTGCAACTTAGGCCATAATGTGTAATATATTCTTTCTTTTTCTATTTTTAATTTATTTTTACTCTTATTTTTTCGCTACCTAGGCTCCGTTGTGGGTCGATGCGATGACCCGTGCCCAGGTGTTTTTTGGTTTTCCCTGAGGGCTTCCATCATTTTCAACAAGCACCAACGTCGCAGTGTTTGAAGCGCCGCTCCACTGTACAATCAGCTGGTAGCAGCAAGAATTCGTTCTATCTTGGCCGTGCTGGCTCGGTTAAGAACATAAGAAAATAAGGAGTCTGCAATAGGCCGGTTGGCCTGTGCATGGTAGCTCTTGTCGAGAGTTACTACCACTCTCTATCATCCATGAGTCTATCTAGCCTCCTTTTAAAACTTTCCAGCGTTCCAGTACTTCCTACAAAATTGCTAAGCTTGTTCCACTCGTCCACCGCCCTTTTGTGAACCAACTCCTTCCTATCTCCCTCCTAAACCTAAACTTATCCAACTTAAATCCGTTGCTACGAGTCCTATCCTGCTCGGATATTATAAGAGCCTTATCTATATCTCCTTTATTGATTCCTTTCACCCATTTTAATACTGCTATCATATCTCCCCGCACTCTTCGTCTTTCTAGGGAATGCAAATTTAGTTTCTTTAATCTCTTATCTTCTTTAGAACATCCTCTTTTCCGATAGTGATATTCTTGGATTTCTCTTCTTCATTTCCCCTAAATATCAGTTACATCTCTGGCATTTCCTCATGAATTTCTTCTGTGAAAACCGATAAGAAGTAGCTGTTTAATGCTTTGCTTATTTTCTGTCATCGATCACTTCCCCTCTCTCTTACACCGTGGTCCCACTTTGTCCTATATACCTGGGAAAAATCCCTTGGGATTCGCCTTGGATTTTGTTGCTATCCTGATTTCGTAGTCCCTCTTCGCCTTCCTTAACATTCCTAGATAGTTCATTATACCTATTTCTGAGATGCTCCTCCCCTCCCTTTAATTTCTTATAAATTCCTTTCTTTATTACTTTTACTTTTTACTTTTATCCTCTTCGCCACTGATCGGCTTGTTAACCGCTTGGGCCCTATGTCAATTTTAAGTTTTTTGGTCATCCACCTTGGCTCATTCTTATTTGACCCAATTTTAAGTCAGGTTATTATTTGTTTGTGTTAGCATTACACCAAGCATAAATGATCGTCTCTTATTCTCTCTTTCTTACGGACTCTGAAAAAGTGTGTCGAAGAAATGAAAATTAACGCACCTACTGTTAGGGGAGAGGAGGAACACCAGGAACGGCTCCAGCGCAGGAACAATGTAATAGTTTTTGGAGTCCCAGAGAGCCAGGCAGAGGGAACTGTGAGTAAGGAAACACACGACAAGGTGCTGTTTCAAAATATTTGCACAGAGGTTCTGAAGATTCCAGCAACCCCTCAGGATGTGAGGAGACTGGGACAAAAGCAGGGGGCTAAGCCTCGCCCCCTCAGGATCACACTAGGGAGTGAGGAGGAGAAATGGCAAGTTATTCGGCAGGCAAAAAACTTAGCAAGGAGCGAGGCATTTCGGGATGTATTTATTCACCCAGACCGCACGGTAATGCAGAGGGAACAGCACAAGAAGTTCCTGCAGGACTTGAAGCAGAAGAGGGAGGAGTCGAGGAGGAACGGGGACAGGTGCACATGGGTTATACTCAGGGGGAGGGTAGTGGAAACAAGTGTGCCGACACAGGGCCAGGGGGCAGCAGTGCACCCTCCACCCACTCAACCCCCCACCCGGGAGGCGGCACCAGCTCAGCCTACCGGACAGGAGGGAACGAGCGCCGTGTAAACAATGACATTTTTAACCACACCCTGCAAAATACAGCTTCTGAGAATGTGGGTGGAGCGGGTTTATTACTAAGAGCAGAGACGTTACCGAGAACAAATTCTGGCTTGAATGTCATGTACACTCATACTGACACGTTCCTTGATAAGAGAGAGGAGTTTGAAACACTACTAAGAGTACACCAACCAGATGTTGTAGGAGTTGTAGAACTGTTGTACAAGAACAGGAGAATCAACCCAGAGGAATGTGAGTTCAGTATTGCTGGATATGACTCATTTACGAACCTAACTCAAGAATCCTGCAGGAGGGGTGTGGTTATCTACGCTAGGCAAGACCTTAGAGCCAGCCAGGCGAGGGTACAGGGAGAGGATGTTTTTGAAGAGTCCAAGTGGTGTAAAATTAAATTAAAGGGAGGGGACTTACTTATCGTCGGGTGTATCTACAGATCCCCAAACTGTGGCCCACTAAATCAAAGGAACTTAAGAACCTTAATAAACAATGCGGCGATGCTCAACCCCAGCCACCTCCTTATCATGGGGGACTTTAACTATGGCGACATCGACTGGAGAAACGAGTCCACCCCGAATGACTTGAATAATCCTGCTACTCTTTTTGTAGAAACTCTGAGAGATAATTTTCTGTTCCAACATGTGAGAGACCCGACACATTACAGAGGGGAGCAAACACCCAAGCCACTTGACCTCATCATAACAAACGAGGAGGGTATGGTGGCCAAACTGGAACACCTTGCCCCAGTTGGCACCAGTCACCATACAGTGTTGTCATTCAGATTTAACTGTTACCTAGTTCAAGATAAGGCCAGGCCAAGGTGCAAATATTACAAGGGAAATTACAATGGGATGAGGGAAGAGATGAGGGGTATCAACTGGCCTGACTTATTTAGGTACAAGAACGCAGACACTACGCTGAATATCATAACTAGTAAAATGACCCATTTGATCGATAAATATATACCCAAGACCAAACCCAGTGCTTCTAGGAATACGAGGGGATCCCTACACATGAACCATGCGGCGGTCGACAAAATTAAGAAGAAAACCCAGAAATTCAAGACGTGGGTTGGGTCAAACGATGAGCAAGACAGGAGGATGTATGCAAGAGCCAGAAACCAAGCAAAGATAGAGTGTAGGAGGGCTGAAAAGGAGTTCCAAAGGCTGGTTGCACGCGAGGTCAAGTCAAACCCAAAGGCGTTTTACCGCTATGCAAAGTCGAAATTGAAAACGCGAGTAGGAGTATCAGACCTGAGGCTTGAAGATGGTAGTTACGCAGATTCTGACCAGGATAAAGCTGAGGCATTGAACAGCTTCTTTTCCTCAGTGTTCACAAGAGAGGATGCAACTAACCTTCCTGCGTTTGAGGACAGACGGTTCGACACAGCACTGACCCACATTGTGTTCACAGAAGAGGGTATTAGAAATAAACTGTCCAGGCTAAAGGTCCATAAGAGTCCTGGACCTGACATGGTGCATCCTAGAGTGCTAAGAGAGCTGTGCAACGAGCTTGCAGAGCCCCTGAAGATTCTGTTTTGTAAATGCCTGGATGAACAAATGGTCCCCAGTGAATGGAAAGTGGCTTATGTGAGTCCTATCTTCAAGAAGGGCGATAGTCACTCCACGAACAACTATAGACCGGTGAGCCTGACCAGCATAATATGTAAAGTACTTGAGAGTATTATCAGAGATGCCGCGATGGAACATCTACTACGAAACAACCTTGTAAAAGATTGCCAACACGGTTTTATGCCGGGGCGCTCTTGCTTGACACAATTGCTCAAGGTATTGGATATTTGGACCCATATTCTAGAACGGGGTGGTAATATCGACAATATTTACCTAGATTTTGCCAAGGCTTTTGACAGTGTACCCCACGAAAGGCTGAAAATCAAACTGGAAGGGTACGGAATTCGGGGAAATGTCCTAGCGTGGATAGAAGACTTTCTACATGACCGCAAGCAATGTGTGGTGATTAATGGCACGAAATCGTCATCTGTACCTGTAACAAGTGGGGTACCGCAGGGTAGTGTACTGGGCCCGCTGTTGTTTGTTTGTTTCATAAACGATATGCCTGACGTTGTACACTCCTCCATACAAATGTTTGCCGATGATGGCAAGTTATTTCGGGAAATTAAGAACCAAGCGGACTGTGAAGAGCTGCAGAAGGACCTCTGTGGGCTCCAGGAATGGTCGAAGGAATGGCTGCTGAGATTCAATGTCACGAAGTGTAAGAGGATGCACCTGGGGCGTACCAACGGTAAGGAGGCGTACCATATGTCCCAACGGGATGAAGAAAATGTACTAGTTGAGACTGTGTGTGAGAAGGACCTAGGTGTGTATGTTGACAATGAGCTGAAGTTCTCGGGCCATTGTGAGAAGAAGGTAAATCAGGCAAATAAATTATTGGGTCTTATAAGAAGGTCGTTCAGATATCTAGACGGTCCGTCCCTCGTGACGATCTTCAGGAGTGAAGTGCTTCCCCATCTGGAGTACTGTCACCCCATCTGGTCCCCGAGATATGCTAGGGACTGTCAGTTGGTTGAAAATGTTCAAAGGAGGGCCACCAAACTGGTGCCTGCACTTCGGCACCTCAGCTACCCTGAGAGATTGGAGCGCCTGAACTTGCCTAGCTTATACTACAGACGGGCAAGGGGGGACCTAGTTGAGGTTTATAAGCATCTCAGGGGGCACTACTCAGTTGAGTGTCCTTACTTGGAGCTGGCGGACGCTCGCCCCACAAGGGGTCACAGCTCAAGATTGAAGAAGCCGCAAGTCCAGAAAACCGTGAGGGCAAACTTTTTCGGAGTGAGGGTTGTAAACTCTTGGAACAATCTACCAGAGAGTGTTGTGACGGCACCAAGTGTGAGCTCTTTCAAGAGAAGACTTGACCAACACTGGAGCGGGTTCAGGTACATTCAGGAGCCGGTGCATGCCCAGTATTTGCCAACAGTGCGTGACAGAGACGTGACCGATCGCCCGGGCGGCTAGCGAGCCGATCTTTTGGTGAAGAATATAAATGAAAAGAGACGTGACCGATCGCCCAAGCGGCTAACAAGCCGATCAGTGGCGAAGAGGATAAAAGTAAAGTAAAAGTAGTAGTGCCGCGCGTCAAACTCTGCGATGGTGTCGCTTGTTGAAAATGACGGAAGCCCTCAGGAAAAAAAATCGCTGCCCGGATGGGCTATTCCCCGTAAAAAAAAATACTTTGTCACGATTGTTTTTATTTATATTCAGTATTTCGACTGCAAGACAATTATGAATAACATAACATGTCGTGATTTAGAATATTTAAATTTCGACCTACTGTAGAAAGATGTTAAAAAAAGGGTAAGTTCATGGTTTGAAAATAAGTAGTGGTCGAGTGGAACACGTTACCAAACATCGTTAACTCTAACATTCTGGGTAGCTTCAAATATAGGTTGGACGTATATATGAGCGATAGGGGTTGGCTGCAAAACGGGACTGCCAAGTAAAAGCAGGTTTCCTCCATTCTTATGTTCTTACTCCGCCAAGACGGTGGCTTATGATCTGGTGCTGCTGCCTTTCTTTGTGACTGGCACTACGACTGCCTGATCTCTTGTGATACATACTGTATTATACTGGATAGACTTTTGGACTTATCGACCAACACATGATTTACTCCACACCCAGCGTGGATAGAAAACTGCCTACATGACCGCAAGCAATGTGTGGTGATTAATGGCACAATATCATCATCTGTACCTGTCACAAGCGGGGTATAGTGGATACTCTCCCCTACAACTGCTGGCTGATCACTTGTCCGCTTACCAGCCAACCAGCGGCGAGTTCTGAATGTGATGGGCCTCACTTTCGGACTGCGCGGTGATTGGCCCGTACCGCCTTCACCTGAACCAATCAGCAGCGCCGCTCACTTCACACCTATCTAGCTAATCAGGCAGAATCATGTACAGGTAAATATCTCTTAGCCTCGCCGTGAAGGCCATTCTAGTCTCCGCTCTCAAACAAGACCTTCTATCAACAAGCTCCCTAGCACTGCATTGTGTGTATATATATATATATATGTATGTATGTATGTATGTATGTATGTATGTATGAGCCTAACAAATACAAATTTGACAACTGGCCACATACAACACGCTACAGGGGTCCCACAGGGCAGTGTATTGGGCCTGCTGTTCTTTGTTTGTTTGTTTGTTTGTTTCATAAATGACATGCCTGACGTACACTCCATACAAATGTTTGCGGATGATTTACCACAGATGCCAGCAACAAACATGAAGCTGAAGCCAGCTTCGGCTTTGAAACCAGAGGCACGACACGGGCATGGCTTCGAATTTTCCTCTTTACACAGATACACTGACTATCGTGACGTTAGAGCTAAGCTGATATCTCATTTTTTCTGTTCCCACGATGACCTGCTTGCCAAGAGATGTGTTCTACAGTCTCAGTGATGTCGCAGCAGTACCCTCCTATTAATATTGGTCTAATAATAATCATAGGCCCAGGGGTTCCTAACCATTTTCCAGTGCGACCCCTGATCATTATATATATATATATAATATATATATATATATATATATATATATATATATATATATATATATATATATATATATATATATATATATATATATATATATATATATATATATATATATATATATGTATATATATATATATATATATATATATATATATATATATATATATATATATATATATATATATATATATATATATATATTCACGGTGTCACGCGTCATATTCGTAATTTCTTCACACAAACACACACTAAACCACGTGTGAAAAAGACAACAAGAGTATTGTTTAAGCTCTCGTATATTTAACAAATCTTCAGAAGCAGATTACATAAATATACAGTCAGAGAGAGCTACCTATTTTCTCTGTCACACCCTGGAGACCTTCACCAGGTAGCTCGGTCAGGTCAAGGTCAATGTAGACCTTGGGTCAGGTCTACCTGACCTGTTCCCGCGGAGTTGGCTGACATTTTTCAGAGGTAGATAGCAGTTAAACCTTGTTTGACTAGTCCCTGGTACACAAATAAACAATTAAAAAAAGGTAGGAACACAATGGTTAGAGACTCGATGAAAATGACTACTAATCAAATGTGACAATATAAGTAGAAGGGGAAATTCTTCAGATAGGTGCGCTCTGGTTGGGTATTATTCAGTTGATGACCAACCCATGACCTAGCACTCAGGTAATGCGGTCAGTGACAGGTTACGGTGAGGTAGGAATTATCTTTACTTACTGGCAGGTTAGGTTAGCCCTAACCTGACCAATTCTATATTGCAACTACATTCACAGTGCTTATGTTTTATTTTCGCTTTAATGAAATTGGTGTATTTTTGTTTCCTGACACATATTACATTCATTAGTTGACTTAATATACCAAAATATAGTGAGGGAAAGCAATTCGTCAGTTTGAACAGGGTTGGGGGAAGATTCTTAAATTGGCTGCTCTGGGGGGGGATAAATAATCCAACAATTGAAACAATGGATAAAATAAAAGTAAATAAATTGTTACGATAAGCAACCTTTTTCAGTCTATACGGAGATTCTAAACTTACCCCCAAGAACAATCAGCTTAAAATTAAGTCGGCTTATTTCAAAACCTTGCGACAACTTAGAATACCATATGTATACCCATCAACATGTCACCCCAGAGTCCGGCAGGGTGTCATTTCTTCAGGTGGGGTTAGGACCCTCCACGGTTGTTAATCTTCAGGCTAGTGGAGTCAGGACCTTCCAGTCAGGTAGGAGGACTACATAATAGTAACTCATGAGACATAAAGGCAAGCATGCTTCCCTGTTGGGCGCTGTAGACGCTTCTGCGCTTACACAAGGATGTAGGGGGAGTACAATAAAAAAAAAAGTGGGCTCAAAATTTTTAGTCATAATCATCAGTCGACCATGGCACGCAATCAATACCTGTACCTTCCAAACTGTCGTCCTACCACTGTTGTGTGATGATTCCTCTAAAGTTATTCGGTGGCTTCAACAAAACAGACTTTTAAAGCGTGAAGTGAAGTATGATACTGTGAACCACTCGGTCAATTTTGTGGCTGTCCACAAATTGCTGTATAGTACCCTTTGTAATATGCACCACAAAGATGCATAACACAAAGGAATATATTTATGTTATCCTAACTATACAAATTATATTCACTGTGGGCTGGGGTGACGATTCTTCAGGTGGAGCAGGCTGGGGTGACAATTCTTCAGGTGGGATATCCCGGGGTGACAATTCTTCAGGTGGACATTCTGGGGCGACGATTCTTCAGGTGATCCACTCTTTCTGTTATTCAGTGCATATATTAATATATCATTGCAATAACAAGTATACGGTGCTACTATAGTGTGCAGTCGGCAAAGATATCTTTAGTCTAACCTGACCTAAGCTAAGTAACTTAACCTAATTATTTAGTAGACCACACGCTATAATAGCTTTCGTCTTTATTCAAGACATCCTAAGGTGCCTCTGAAGATGTCTTGAATGAAGACGAAAGCTAAGGTTCTCCATTGTTTCCCTTTTCCATGTGTGATTTTATCAAGATTTATCGTATCCACGTTTCCATTGTGGATCTACATGAAATATATATATATATATATATATATATATATATATATATATATATATATATATATATATATATATATATATATATATATATATATATATATACATACATACATACATACATACAAGTTGTATAAGGATCTCCTTGTGAGGCTTGTAACGTGTGGTAGCAGGGTTGCCAGATAGCCGTTTCCACGGCCAAATTATCTAATTTGGCCGTAAAAAATTTCACCTGGCCGTGAAAAAATGGATGGTCACGGCCAAACTATATGGCCGCCGAATTTTGTAAAACACGTATTAATTCCTCATCTAGTGGAATTTGAAGAAAAGTCTAGCAGATTTTCAAATTTCACAATGAAAATGCTGTCTCAGTGACCTCACCTAATCAGTGACCTCACCTCTTCACATGTTTACGTGACCTACTGAGCTGACTGATCTTTCTAATTACTACCTTAGTTGTTTGTTCTCATATTTGAGTTGTTCAGGCTGAACGTGTCCAGCATATGGGTTAGCTTCAGAGCTTACAAAGCCATTCCGAGTGCTAGTTTTCAAAATGTCCACTAGTAAATGGAAAGGGTCCTACGACAGTGGCAGAAAATATAACAAACCAGGGGACGATGACGAACTAGACGTTTTTGCTTACGCCAACTAGTGTTATCAAGTTCTCCACCATTATCATGCTCCACCACCATTTCAGATTAAGGTAAATCTTCACTGTAGATTATAGATATGTTTATGTAATTATTGGGCTCTCAATTCTAAGTGAAAATTTGGCTTTATTACGACATTTTAAGTGGATATTGTAGGGGATACTTTTATTTTGTGTGGATTGCAAAATAGCCTTGTGCTTCCCATCCAAAAGTTTTGGCCTTAAGATGGCGTGAAGTTGGCCGTGAAGCTTGTCGTACATCTGGCAACCCTGTGTGGTAGTGGTAGTCGTCGTAACAGAGACTTACTTGTGGAGGAAGGGACGAGTTTGCACTTCAGCCTCGTGGCGTGTACCTGAAGGGCTTCCAAGGCTTAGGATGGCAGGTGAAGCTCCTTGTTGCATGCGCGCTGCGTGGCAACATTTAAGAAAGGCAGACTCTACACTAGGTAATAATTATTATTATTATTTGGAATGGAAATATATCCATACACTAACCACAGAAGCACATAAATATGGAAGTTTGAAGTAATAAGAACATAAGAATTGAGGAAACTGCAGCGGGCCAATTGGCCTATACTAGACAGCCTGGTGGGCTTGTAGTGGATTTCTCCCCTACAAACATGTTTTTAATGACATGTTAACTTTGCTTAGTATTCCCTTAGCAAAGTTGTTTAACATGTCATTAAAAACAGGTGTAGTACCAGAATCCTGGAGGATAGCGAATGTAATACCGATTTTCAAGAAGGGGGACAGATCACTATCCTCTAACTACCGCCCAATCAGTCTAACATCAATAGTAGGCAAATTACTGGAAGCAATCATTTCAAACTCTATTCGAAATCACCTGGAGAAGCACCGATTGATCAATGATTCCCAGCATGGCTTCACAAGTGGACGTTCTTGCCTAACTAATCTATTAACATTCTTTTCATAAGTTTTCGAATCGGTGGACGAGGGGCACAATTATGATGTGGTATATCTCGACTTTAGCAAAGCCTTCGACAGAGTCCCCCACGAAAGACTAATTTGAAAGGTAGAAGCTCATGGCATCAAAGGTGACATCCTTAAATGGATTAGGGCGTGGTTACAGGACAGGAAACAGCGAGTGAGCATTAACGGCACTAAGTCCCATTGGAGCAACGTCACAAGTGGAGTTCCCCAAGGCTCAGTACTTGGACCATTACTATTTATTATATACATAAACGACATAGATATCGGCATTGACAGCAACATAAGTAAATTTGCTGATGACACTAAAATAGGACGTGTTATCAAATCTGACGAGGACTCGGTAAAACTACAGGAAGATCTAAACAAATTTTTCGAATGGTCTGAAAAATGGCAGATGAAATTCAACCTCGACAAATGTAAAGTACTCAGTATAGGAGATGTAAACGGAAACCAGATACCAGATGAACAACGATGCCATAGAGAAATACGACTGCGAGAGAGATTTAGGAGTAATGATAAGTAGGAACCTTAAGCCAAGTAAACAATGTGTTTTTGCTCGTAACAAGGCTAATAAAGTACTTGGGTTCATACAAAGGAGTGTTAGTTACAAGACTAGCGAGGTCATCCTAAAACTGTATCTTGCTCTTGTGAGACCACACCTGGATTACGCAGTTCAGTTCTGGTCACCGTATTACAGAATGGATATAGAATCCTTGGAAAGAATTCAGAGGAGAATGACAAGACTAATCCCGGGCATTAGGAACCTTGAGTATAGAGACAGGTTAAAGCATCTTAATTTGCACTCCTTGAGAGACGTAGAGCGAGGGGCGACCTGATAGAGGTGTATAAGTGGAAGGCAGGGCTAAACAAAGGGGACATTACAAAGGTACTCAAACTATCCAACCAGGAGCGAACTCGTAACAATGGTTTTAAATTAGACAAATTTAGATTTAGGCGTGAAATAGGTAAACACTGGTTTGGAAACAGAGTAGTGGATGAATGGAACAAGTTACCAAATATCATCATTAACTCGAATACGCTGAATTGCTTCAAACATAGGTTGGATGCTCATATGAGCAATAGGGGTTGGGTGTAAACGGGACTGCCCAGTATGGGCCAATAGGCCCGCTGCAGTTTCCTCCATTCTTATGTTCTTATGTTGTCGTTGAGTAGCTGACCCCGCGAATTCCACATTGTATGCCTCGTGGTCTAGGTCAACCAGCGCTGCCCACGGAGCGGGTGTCAACTATCTACCCACGCCTACCTCCGCTATAAAAGACCTGACCTCGTGGTGACCTCTCTCTTCTTCTAGCTACAGCTGCAGCAAGCAACACCTCCTCCTCCTCCGCTGCTGCCTGGCGGCCCTCGCTCCCGCCGGCGAGCCTGGCGACCCACAAGCTGTCCTCCTCTGAGCATCCTCACCAACCAGCTCTCTCGACATCACGCTTGTAACCACGCTGCCACTTCCCAGCACCAAGCTGCATTGTACATCCAATACAACATGTATACAGAGAGCACATTGTGAGTTTCCTTTCTCCATCCCATCCTGAGTGTGAACCAAACATTCCATACCCCACAAATGGTGACCCCCGGAGATTCGCACTCACACAGGATGGAGGAGAAACAGATTATGCTCCCAGTCTTCAAGCAACATGGAAGACTGGCTTATCCACCCAGAAGCAGCTCTCATCAGCTCTACAGCTACTGTCTCTAAACCGCAGGTTAGACACCCTAGAGCAGCACTGCTTCTCTAAGCAGACACCAGCTCCTCTTCCTGCCCTAAGCACCACGTCCTACCGACCCCAGCACACCCGTCCTGCCTCAGACGCCGCCCCCGGCCCAGCAGTACCCCCTGCCGCTCCTCCTGATGCAGCCCCTGCTCCCGACGTGGCCCATGCGCCTGAGTGCGGACCAACACACCCCTCTTTTCTCCCTCAGGTACTCCTTGCTACTGTCCTGCACCCTGCTGCTGTCGTGGACCCAGCTGCTGTCCTGAGCCCTCATCCGCTTCTGCTGATGCAGCCCCTGCTCCTGACCCAGGCCCACACACCCCAGCAGGCGCATCTGACGACTCTGTACCTGCCATGAGGGAAGCACAACATTCATCGCCTCCACACACCCTTTTTCTCCCTCTCTACTCTGTAATGGGCCCCTGTCTCATCAACAGAACATATTATATAAATGGGTCAATACATCTGATATTATATTAAGATTCACCACCCTGTAACTTTCCACTGTCTATGAGTAAGACGTGAGTTGTACACGTGAGCGGGCAACTCTCCCAGGAGGGAGTGGCCCATAGTCAGCATATCTGTAAGCCCGCACAGCGAGGCCCTCACTCTTTAGTCGCTCACAACAACTTATATCATAAGGGCGTGACCTAACGTTTATAATACATAAATGCCGTCCCTTTCTCATTCACTCCTGTACAGTGGGACTTACGGTCGATCTACACTCAGGAAATATATATATACAACCCTTTTATAATAAAACAAGGAACTACCATTTGGGTTTCGTTACTTAAACCCAAATAATAAATATATGTGAACGGCCTGATTAATTGCACAGGCAGCCGATTCAACTCCCACAGATAGTGTGTATCTAGACAGTTGTCTCCTCTAGCGACCGGCTCATCCACACCATCGCCGTTATGGCTCACATGTGGCATGCACCGCCTGTTCTGCCTCACTTGTGCCATGCACCCCTGCAGACAAGTCTCCTACACTGCCTGGAGGGAAGGAGGGAGTATTGTAGTGGATTTCTCCCCTACAAACACTGTTTGTCGCTGAGTAGCTGACCCCGCGAATTCCACAGTGTATGCCTCGTGGTCTAGGTCAACCAGCGCCGCCCACGGAGCGGGGGTCAACTATCTACTCACGCCTACCTCCGCTATAAAAGACCTGACCTCGTGGTGACCTCTCTCTTCTTCTAGCTACAGCTGCAGCAAGCAACACCTCCTCCTCCGCCGCTGCCTGGCGGCCCTCGCACCCGCCGGCGAGCATGGCGACCCACAAGCTGTCCTCTGAGCATCCTCACCAACCAGCTCTCTCTACATCACACTTGTAACCATGCTGCCTTCCCAGCACCAAGCTGCATTGTACATCCAATACAACATGTATACAGAGAGCACATTGTGAGTTTCCTTTCTCCATCCCATCCTGAGTGTGAACCAAACATTCCATACCCCACAGGCTAATACCGTAAAAAAAAAAACTCATCCACTATCTTTTCAAACCAGTGTTTGTTTACCTATCACACCTATATCTGAATGTCTTAATTTAAAACCATTGCTATGAGTTTGCTCCTGGTTGGATAGTTTAAGTACCTTTTTATATCACCTTTGTTTAACCCTGCCTTCCATTTATGCATCTCGATCAAATCGCCCCCCCTCACTCTACGCCTACAGCTAGCATTTCTGAAGGCTTGGCATTACCAGAGTAATTATCATGCCACCTTAACAACATCAACCTAGAGAAGTCGACTTGTGAAAGAGACCTAGGGGTACTTGTAAGCCCGGACCTACGGCCCAGAAAACAGTGCGTTAATGTTCGAAATAAGGCAAACAGAGTATTGGGTTTTATATCTAGAAGTGTAAGTAAAAAGAGTGCAGAGGTCTTACTGCAACTATATCTTGCGCTAGTCAGGCCGCACCTCGATTATGCAGTTCAGTTCTGGTGCCCCTATTATAGAATGGATATAAATTCACTAGAGTCGGTGCAGTGAAAATGACAAAAATGATTCCGGGACTTAGAAACCTTCCATATCAGGATAGGTTAAAGAAACTTAACTTGCATTCCCTAGAAAGACGAAGAGTGCGGGGAGATATGATAGAAGTATGCAAGTGGGTGAAAGGAATCAATAAAGGTGATATAGATAAAGTTCTTATAATATCCGAGCAGGATAGAACACGGAACAACGGATTCAAGTTGGATAAGTTTAGGTTTAGGAGGGAGATAGGATGGAACTGGTTTACAAATAGGGTGGTGGACGAGTGGAACAAGCTTAGCAACTTTGTAGTAAGTGCTGGAACGCTGGAAAGTTTCATGGATGATAGAGAGTGGTAGTAACTCTCGACAGGAGCTGCCATGCACAGGCCAACCGGCCTATTGCAGACTCCTTATTTTCTTATGTTCTTTTGTAAGCCCACACTCAAAGTCACTCATGATACTAATTGGATTAAATACAATGTCTTGTTTGCCCATATGATCCTATAGAATTAAGAAGATTCGTAAATATGTATATTTACTCTACACAAACAGTACACAGCTGTGAAAAAATATCCACGGTACACTTCATGACTAGTAAACTGAGTGGACAACGTTCGTCCATAAATACTGTATATTGTGAAGTGCTCATTGTGTTTAAAATCTCACTGGTGCTGAATGTGATGAGGTCGTCATCTTGGTCCTCAACCAGCTTACCTCTAGTGTTGCTTGTCACTGATTGTTTTGTCCTTTATATGTATAACCTTCATGAATTATATTAGTGCCGCAAACTCGAGTAATTTTCTCTGCCACAATGAACAAAGGACTGTTAATTGAAAACTTACTTTTCCTCCCAAACATATGGCCTTAATAAATGAACTCACTATTTCCACCAGTTTTAAGCCTTGATTCTACAGGTTGACAATCCCTTATCGGAAATCCTTGGGGCCAGATGCATTTCGGATTTCAGAATTTTCCAGATTTCGTATTTTTTTTTTTATATACGTATATATATACAGGGATCAGCCCACCCGGGCACAGGTTCACTGACCCACATTGGGGCCTGGGGAGCTAAATTGTAATAATAATAATAATTCATTGGTTTATGTCGTGTTTCTCACTTTTGATCTTTTCATTCTTGTATTTCTTTATTATTATTATTATTGTTATTATTATCATTATCATTTTATTATTACAGTATTATTATTTTATTTTTGTGTATTTTTTTATAAATTTTATTTACTATGAATAATTATAATAATTATTATTGTTATTATTATTATTATTATTATTATTATTATTATTATTATTGTTGTTGTTACATTTTTGCCCCCAGGCCCCAAATGTGGGTCAGTGACCTGTGCCCAGGTGGGCTAATCCCTGTAAAAAAAAATACGTAAATACAATAAAATTTGCTCCACAAAAAACTTTAGGTTTTCAGATGTTTTCGGAATTTCGGATAAAGGGTTGTCAACCTGGTATTATGGGGTCACCTGAGGTCAATTGAATATTAAGCTTGTCAACCGGAGTTACTGACAGGATCTATATATACTTAAAAAAAATTATTATTATAAATAGTGAGAAACGATATATGTATGTTGTGTTGTCAAAGTAAGAGAAACAATTGAAACACTGCAATTAACGTATGTGTAAATGAGGCAGAAAGTCAGATCAGCAACCTGGGACTTTTTTTTAAATATTTGTGATGCCATATGTCTGCAGGGTCTACCATTAGACAATACATTATACCTGTATAGTGGGGTATGCTATAACGAATCTAATTGGTTCTAGAACCTCGTTCGTTATAGGATTAATCCATTCCAGGCCCCCAAAGACAACCACTTAACACTGAAAAAATTCTGTGGAAAATGTGAAAAATACGGTACTTTATCTTACCTTAGTGTTGTTCAGCATGCAGGACAGGAGGCAGAGGAGGGGAGGGGGGGAGGAGAGAATTATGGAGAAGAGGTGGAAGGAGAGGAGTCATCCTTCCTAGCCCTCTTTTTTGACTGTCTCACAGGCACTTTGTCTGTAGGTTTTTTGTTACCTTTGTAAAGAAGGAATCCAGGGTTGGCTGCTTCAACCTTGATTTCTGGACCTTCCAAAAGTAGTTCATAACATTGTCATTAAACACACTCATAGCCTTTTGCACAGAACCAACATCAGGATGATAATCCTCAGCAAGTTTGGACAGTTTGCTCCAGCAAAAGAACGCATCCTTGAGATCTTTGGTTGGAATGATGCGGCTTTCCTCCTTGTCCTCATCCTCCCCTGACTCCTCGGAAGTTAAGCTCCGCTTCAGTGTCTCGTTTTGTTCTTTGTGAAGCTCAAGCAGCTCCTCAGTCAACAGTTCCTTACTGTGCTCTTCCACCAACTCCTCAACATCATCATCATCATCCACTTCCAGGCCCATGGAATTGCCCAGAGACACAATTTCATGAACAACAGCCTCTTCTTCTAACTCTTCGAAGCCTTCAAAGTCTCTTTGAAGCACACATTCAGGCCACAATGGCCTCCAAGCAGCACAAAGACACCTCACAGTAACCTCTTTCCAGGCTGAGGTAATTAAAAAAACAGCATCTGCTATATTGAAGTGACTCTTCCAGAATTCCTTCAAACTAACATCACTGGAAGAAGTGGATGCAAAACATTTTCTAAACAGTGCCTTTGTGTACAGCTTCTTAAAGTTAGAAATTACCTGTTGATCCATGGGCTGGATGAGAGGTGTTATGTTGGGTGGCAAGAAGTGCACAGTGATGAAGTTGAACTCCTCTGGCAATTCAACCATGAAATTAGGAGGGTGGGCTGGTGCATTGTCCATCACCAACAAAGCTTTCAGTGGAAGATTATTCTCCCTGAGGTATTCCCAAACACTGGGTCCAAACACCTCAATCACCCACTCAGAGAATAAATTCCTGGTCACCCAAGCCTTTGGGTTTGACCGCCACATAACACCAAGGCGGGTCTTCCTAATGTTTTTGAAAGCTCTGGGGTTTTCTGCATGGTACACAAGGAGTGGCTTTATTTTGCAGTCACCAGGAGCATTAGCACCAAGAAGGAGGGTAATCCTGTCTTTCATTGGCTTATGGCCAGGGACAGAAGTTTCCTCCTTGGTAATGTATGTACGGCGAGGCATTTTTTTCCAAAAAAGTCCAGTTTTATCACAGTTGAATACCTGCTGAGAAACAAAGCCTCCCTCTTTAATCACATTCAAAAAAATGTCATGGTGTTCCTTAGCTGCTTCCTTATCTGCACTAGCAGCATCACCATGTCTCACAACACTATGTAATTTATTTCTCCTTCTGAAACCAGTAAACCACCCCTTGGTACCCCTAAACACTGGCACTGGGAGTCTTGGCTTTAAGGTCCTCAAACAATTGTCTGGCCTTCTCACAAATTATAGCTTCACTAATGCTATCACCTGCCATTTCTTTCTCCTTTATCCACACTAAGAGTAAATTTTCCGTCACCTCAATCACATTGCACCTTACTTTGCTAAGTCTAGAGATTCCCTTAGCCACTTGCACAGTTTTCAACTCCTCTTTATTCTTTAAAATCGTACATATAGTCGATTTAGCCATCCCATACTCATCACTAAGTTTCGCAATGCTTGTTCCATCCTCATGTTTCTTTATGATTTCTTTCTTAGTTTCAAGAGTTATGAGCTTTCTCACTCGCTTTGGACGATTGATTGTTACAATTGTACACTTGTATAACAAAATATTTATACAAATAACTCGATTTCCACATCAAAAGACGAAATTTCAACAATAACAGTGGTGCACTGGCTACACAATGAGACAAAGATGGTGCCTGACGCTCTTGTTGTGGGTCGCGGTATAACAATATTCATGCGCCAGGCGAAATAGTCCCGTATTCATCCGCGTTCGTTGTAGGAGTTTCGTTCGTTATAGCATTGTCAATTTTATAGGTAAAACCGTTCGTTATAGGAATATTCGTAGTAGGATCTGTTCGTTATAGCATACCCCACTGTACTTCCAATATCTTCCTAGGCGGTAGCACCACCCTGCCGAGTACCTACTATACTTGGTACTGTATAACGAAGTACTTGGGTTCATACAAAGGAGTGTTAGTTACAAGACTAGCGAGGTCATCATAAAAACTATATCTTGCGCTTGTGAGACCTCACTTGGATTACACACTTCTGTTCTGGTCACCGTACTACAGAATGGATAAAAAATCCCAAGAAAGATTTCAAAGGATAATGACAAGACTAATCTCTGGCATTAGGAACCTCAAGTAGGTAGTAGGCAGCTACCAAACAGGGAGGTACTACCGCCTGGGAAGATATTGGAAGCATAATGTGTTGTCTAATGGTAGACCCTGGTGCCATATGGCATCACGAAAATTGTCTTATGGTAGACCCTGCTGCCATATGGCATCGCAAAAATTGTGACCAAGTCCCAGGTTGCTCGTTAACATAAGAACACAAGAAAATAAGGAGTCTGCAATAGGCCGGTTGGCCTGTGCATGGCAGCTCCTGTCTAGAGTTACAACCACTCTCTATCATCCATGAATCTGTCTAGCCTCCTTTTAAAACTTTCCAGCGTTCCAGCACTTACTACAAAGTTGCTAAGCTTGTTCCACTCATCTACCACCCTATTTGTGAACCAGTTCCTTCCTATCTCCCTTCTAAACCTAAACTTATCCAACTTAAATCCGTTGCTACGAGTCCTATCCTGCTCGAATATTATAAGAACTTTATCTATACATATCTCCTTTATTGATTCCTTTCACCCACTTAAATACGTCTATCATATCTCCCCGCACTCTTTGTCTTTCTAGGGAATGCAAGTATAGTTTCTTTAATCCATCTTGATATGGAAGGTTTCTAAGTCCCGGAATAATTTTCGTCATTCTTCGCTGCACTGACTCCAGTATCTAGATCGTTTATGTAGATTATGAACAAGAGTGGGCCCAGTACTGACCCCTGGGGAACCCCACTGGTTACACAGTCCGGCTCTGATTTAACACCATCTACGCTGACCCTCTGTGTTCTATCAGTGAGCCATGATTTTATCCAATTTAAAACTTTCCCCTCGATACCATGAGCCTTAACTCTTCTCAGATGCCTCTGATGCTGTACTCTGTCAAACGCTTTGCTAAAGTCTAAGAAAATAACTTCGTAATTTTCGTAATTATCTACCACCTCAAAGACTTTCCTAAAAATCGTCAGCAGATTGTTAGACAAGATTTTCCCTTTGTAAACCCATGTTGAGTCATAGATTAATTTGTTTTTCTCTAAATGCGATCGGATGCTATTTGCTATAATTGATTCAAGATATTTCCCCACTACTGTCGTCAAACTGATCGGCCGGTAATTTGACGCTGATGCTCTGTCTCCCATTTTGAATATGGGTACTACATTTACCTGTTTCCACAAGTCTGGCACAACTCCCGTGTCAAATGATTTTGTAAATAAATTTACGAGTGGTCTGCTAATCTGTTCCTTACACTCTTTCAAAACTCAAGGGAAAATTTTATCCGGCCCTGGGGATTTTGTCTTCTTTAATTTATTTATCTTCTTAAGAATATCCTCTTTTCTGATATTCTTGAATTTCTCTTCTTCATTTCCCCTAAATATCAGTTCCACCGGTGGCATTTCTTCTGTGAAAACTGATATGAAGTAGCTCTTTAATGCTTTGCTTATTTTCTCACTATCATCGATCACTTCCCCTCTCTCTGACTTTAAAGGTTCCACTTTGTCCTATGTACAGTACCTGGAAAAATCCCTTGGGATTCGCCTTGGTTTCTCTTGCTATCCTGATTTCGTAGTCTTTCTTTGCCTTCCTTACATTGTTCTTAACATTCCTAGATAGTTCATTATATCTATTTCTGAGATGCTCCTCCCTTCCCTTTAATTTCTTTTAAATTCCTTTCTTTATTCCTATGTCATGTTTAATTTTTTTGGTTTTCCACCTTGGCTCATTCTTATTTGACCTAATTTTTCTGTATTATAGATGCATATGTACAAGGAATAAAACAAAGTTTGTCATCATACTGCACTGCCCTGACAGAGACCACTGAATTTGGTTTTGCAAGTGGTATGTTTGGTGTACTGTATTGTACTGCCGTGCTACATGACCTCACTGGAGCATATTTTTAACTACGTATAGTTATTACTGTCAATAATTTCCATGGCAATAAACATGTACAGTATAATATTTTTCACACAAAAAGATCATCCCCAACAATACCAAGTAGTGCTTTCCACTATGCAGTACATGTACTGTACAGTACAGTGGTCCCTCGGTTAACAAACACAATTCGTTCCAGAAGATCATTCATTAACCGAAACCATTGTTTCAATGGGATTTTGGGTAATTGGTTCCAGTTCACCGAAAATTACTTACAAAGTAAAAAAAAAAATGCAGTAAAGTATTCTTACTTTAAGGTGTGTATGTAGAAGGCTCCTGGTTGATGATGATGATGATGATGATGGGAATTAGAAGTGGGGGTGGAGGAGAAGGGAGAAGAGAAGGAAGTGGGGGTGGAGGAGAAATCACCCCATGCTTGATGCCGTCATTTCACCCATAAAATTTTAAGTTCACTAGGTGCAATTCAAGATAATTTTTTTTTAAATCAACACTCCACTATATATTGTCAATATGTTATATAAATTTCAGAATAACTTATAATTGTACTGTAAAAGCTTAAAAATACTCTTGTGTTCAAGAGACCCACAAGCAAGATGTTTCCTCCACTGAACAGAGATACAAACTGAGGCCTTGGTGGGTAAGTGAAGTGGCTGATGGGCACACCAAAAACTAGCTCCCTGTACTGCAATTATGTTAAATAAGTGTTAAAATTACTAAAAAATTTAATATAAAACTTGGAAAAAAATTTTAATAGTACAACCTTCTTGATATTTACTCCAATTTTAACGAATATAAGCCCTAGAACCGATTTCTGTATTGGCGGACTAATCTTCCAGCTAGTGAGCAAGCCAAAGCATGTCAAAAAATTATCGTAAGAATTTCGTTAACCGAATTTTTGTTCGTTAACTGAAATGAAGATTCTTATGGAAGGTAATTCGTTAACCGAGGCGTTCGTTAACCTAGGGACCACTGTATTTGTTTTGCTCCTTTTTTTAATTTATGGATAATAATATTTATGAATATTATGTAGTTATTATATTAATACTAGACAAATTATGCTGTAAGCCAAGTGTCATACTACTGTACTGTATACTGTAGTTATAAAAAAATTACAACCCACATTTATTTAGCTTTTTTGTTTAGTTTGTTGTCTCTAGAGGTCAGAAATATGTGGTAACAGTTTGGATCATACAGCTTTCAGTATGCTCTCATCAGTTTTAGGTACAGTAATCTACTAACTTTTGCAGAAAGGTATTTGTTCATTGATATGTAATGGCCAATTGTTAACTTAATAATTTCTTTGCATTACAGTGAGTGAAGTAAAAGAGTTGAACTCCAACGGTGAGGAACAGGTCCTGCACAATATATATCTTCGCGAGAAATTTAAAGTAAGTGATTTGTCAAGTCCCTATTGTTATACTTGAGTGATCCTAAGTCTATACTCAGTGCTTGTTTATTGTTACTGTACTGTGCTGTAATGAGTTATTTTCTTCAAAAAATAGTTTGATTCTTGGAACTAATTTAAGTACAGTTACATAAATGACAACTTCATAGATTTGCAGTTAATACTGTAGATAGAAAATTGCTCTCAATCAATTTCTATATAGTATTTACATTTTTTTTCTGGAAACACTCTAGCATTACTTAAGTGAGAAATACAGTAGATACATTAAATGTCTTGGTAATGAATCTTTTTTTTATTAATCAGGAGAGCCCCTGTATGAATTTTTGAGGGCGTTGTATTTTAATTAGTCACCTTATTCCTGTACACAATTCTCTCTCTCTCTCTCTCATATATATATTCATATATATATATATATATATATATATATATATATATATATATATATATATATATATATATATATATATATATATATATATATATATATATATATATATATATATATATATATATATAGACTCCTGTAATATGTAAAGTTAATACTGTATCTCAAATGCGGTACTTTGTTATATTATAAATGATGGTCGTAAGATTATCATTTAAATGTAACACTGATGATAAGTAGAAACAAGAGGAAAACTGATTAAACACCTCACTCCTCCTGTCTTAAACCATCACCAACCCTCTCTCCTATTACTTGAAATTAAGTGCACTTGTAATGCAGGGATAAATTTATCCCACTAGCTGCTACTATTTGTAAGGTGTGGGGGGAGGGGATATATATACTATATACAGTCTCCTCGACTTACGACGGCCATGGTCGTATAAAATATTTTTCACGTTGTGTATTTTCGAGTCCCGGCGTTAGTGATCGCGCTGTGTACTGAAAAAAATTTTGTTTGTAATTCCCTTTAAAATGGCTGACAAGTGTAAAAGTGAGAGTTCTCGTGCTGCTGAGAAGAAAAACAGACACCCATTTTAGAATTTTTATGTATTATTTTTTACTTACGACCAATTCGACTTACGACCTGGTCGTCGGGACGGAACCCCGTCATAAGTAGAGGAGAGACTATTCCAATAATACGTATTTAAGTAATTATTAGATGTTTTAATTATCTGTATGTTGGCCTGGCAAGTTAATGCTAGGCATTTACATACTTACAGTAGGTATAAAGCTAGGTGTCGCATTCTGGATTGAACAAAAATACTATATATATTCCATCAAATGATAAATCTTTGTATTAGTTCTTGAATTTAATTCCATCGGTTGAGAATATTTGTAAGAGGTTACTCTTATAGTTCTTTTCTTTAGCTATTGTGGTTCTTTCAGTTTTTCCAGGTTATTTTCTGTCTTTCTTTCAATGTTCTTATTTATTTATTTATGTATTTTATTTATCTATTTATTTATATATTCTTTATCTTTCTTTTCTTATTGTATTATATATTTCTTTCAATGTAATTATTTCTTTGTGTATTTCCTCTTACTTTTATTCTCAGCTGTGCTCAGTTAAACTGTACAGTGTTCTGTTCAATAGATTAGCCTGGGAAAACCATATCATTCTAGCATTACACCTTAATATAACTATTATACTTACAGTAGACTACCACCACCCAGGCTTTTATTTAGAATATAACTGCTATCATTAAAAGGGTTAGTGTAGTAGACACGAGAGGTTAGGCACGTAAGTTAGAGTGTTTATTTTATGATAAGCCAAGTTTTAGAAGAAAGAAGTGGTGATATTGACATTATACTTAATCAATATTTATTAAAATCAAATGTGAATACAGTAGTATGAGAATTTGAACCTTCATTCACGACAACAAAAACTAGGTTCTGTCACTGATTACTGTAACACTCGGGCAAGAATGGGTCACTAGGTCTTACTGTATAAGTTACAAAATAGATTATCAAGTATTTGTTACAACTTCAACAACTGTAACACTTAGACAAAAAACGGACCACTTGGTCATACTTTATAAATAGCAAAAATAGATCTTCACTTAAAATTCAATAGTTATACCTCCTTACGGGTGTTATTATACTGACAATAAAGATGGTCTCTTTACACTTACTAATAGCACAGTGATATTATTACATTACTTGTAACATCATGTTATTGCTGGATGAACAACAAGGAAACGTACACCATGCCATCTTGAATTACACCTCGTGAACTTAAAATTTTATTGTTGAAATTACTGCATCAAGCTTGGGTCCCCTGAAAGGTGATTTCTCCTCCATCCCCACTTCCTTCTCTTCTCCCTTCTCCTCCACCCCTACTTCTAATTCCCATCATCATCATCAACTAGGAACCTTCTACATACACACCTCAAAGTAAGTGTACTTTACTGCATTTTTTTATTTTATTTTTTTAACTGAAGAAATTAATCTGACCCAAATGTACAGCAACTGATTGAAATGAATGTGTAAGTAAATGCGTCAAGTGGGACCTTAGACGTGCCTGAGTTGCCATACGCCTCGTATATAATTGCATGTATGGGAGACGATCGTCACTTTTTCTGATGCTCCTCCATTGTATTTCAGGTATGTAACTAGTGCCTCAGGACTGCCATATTAAGTAACTTTAACTCAGTTGAACTTTGTTGAATATATCAGTGTTCATGTTTTAACATAGTCGAAAGTCTTATGTCTCGAGTGATAAAATAACGTAACTAGACATTGTCTGTGTTGATCCACCATGCGCTTCCCTTGCCAGACAAGTGTGATATTTTGTGTTTGATTTTAGACTATTTTTGGACGTTCCTTCATCGTATCTCGGGCATGGTGTGTGTGTTGTTGCTGATACTCGCAACTACTGAGAATCAGTAGTTGCCTGCAGGCAAAATGTCTTTAATCTTGTGAGATTAAAAATAGAAGGAGTGACGCACCCTGGGAGCTCATAATTGCCCTCACCACTCTTATCACATTAATTTGTGTCCACTTCCAGCAGGCACAACTTGCATGTCGTTTCAGCATAACTGCTACCATCAACACTGCTAGTCTCACTCCTTCTACTTATATAGTTAACTCTGTGTTCATATCAACTATTTTCCGTATTACCGTTATCATAACACTTACATATGTTATCCTAAATGGGCGAGTTGTCTGTCGGAATTAACTTTTTCGTAAGATGGCAGGTCAAATGGTAAAGAAAACGCTTAAATTCACGACGGTAATGATATTTTTAAATAAATTGAGCCAAAAGGTGTAAAAAATGAGGGTTAAAGTTGCTAAAAAGTCATGTGACTGCAAAAAGCTCTGTGATTGGTTGTGACATCACAGGTTGTTTCGAGTAAGAGCCTGGAGGCAGCCAGTTGTGGTGTATGTGTTGTTACCAGCAGAAATACATGACTTGTGGCCATATACAATGTTGATATACACAGGCATACCTTATTTTTAGGTTAAGATAAATTACTGCTCTAGTATCATCGTGTGTATTTACTTGCTGGCTGCCAAAATGATGCAAAAGACCGATAACTCCAACATGGCCAGGGGGATGGGCTTGAGATGATCAGGTGACAGATGTAATTTAACGTGCTTCATAGCTGGATGGCAGAGCTCTTGATAATACTCTACAATCATAAAGACATCTACTTTTGGTAAATTTTTTTCATCTGCCTTGATGAACCCTGGTAGTAGTTATCCAACCTTCTCGGTTGATCGGCTCTGTAAATAAATATTATTAGATAATTAATTTTGCTTTATTGTGCAACACAGTAATACTATATTGAATATATAAATACTGCTAAGTACATTAACTAATTCAATGGATATTAGCTGCCCCTACTACAAATTTCATAAACATTCCAAACAATAATGGTATTATTTTGGTTTTGGTCATCTGGGGAACCTTAAGATTCTAACTATGGGATTAAGTACTCTAAACAATAAGACACATTATCTCTACGGGATTTCTGTTGCAAAGCATTTTTCGATCGCATAAGAAAATACAGGTCATGTGTTAGGTTAGGTTAGGGGATGATAAGTTATAAGGTTAGTTTAACATTCATTGGTATGGGGGGGGTAACTCAAAACTAGTGATTTCCGATAGAAATGAAGGTTAAAATCGTTCATAACACGTCGCAAACCATCAGAATAAAAAACCATAGTCTGCATGTCTAAGTACAGGGATGAACCAAAACTTAAAATTTACCCAATACAGTATAGCCTATCTTGAATCTAAGCAGCCAAATACTTATGGTAGTTAAAGTAAAATTTTGCCCATTAATTAATACTGTATAAATGATGATATATCCCAATGCAGTCTCAAAACAGTCTCAAGTCCAAACAATGTCATTACTTCTAAATTGACTCGTATCTCCATCTAGTACTGATATACTCTGTAAATGCACTGGAAAAAAAAGAGGAGAAAGTCTAGCAGGTAAGAATACATGACAGCTGAGCTGGTGTGAACATGTTGAGTATTTTATGTCCTTAAGCTGCTCTTCACGGCACATTTCTTCACTTACGAAATGTCCATGATTTAGACCATAAAAACACCCTTAAAACTTACCTGAACGTCGCATTTGGGGTCTGAAGAGGCCACCCTTTGTACTACCTCCAACTGCAGCGTTGAGTTTGTTGGAGAACATCGTCTGTGGGAAAACTGGTGATTTCATTGCAAATGGCGACCCTGTTTCTAGAGAAATAAACTTACCTCGACTATTATAGCAGGACTTTAAACTTTTATTACAAATTATATATATACCGTATCACTACAAATGTGACAGAGTGTATTTCTTGTGTTTACCCGGTACTCAGAACCGTCAACTCGTCCATTCCACCATTACCGCTTGCACAGTGCGTGCGGTAACACAACTTGAGTTTGGGTTGTCTGTCAGTAACTTTGTTGTTATTAAATTTTTACTTAAGTAATTTTTTTATAGAGTGAAATAAATTATTTTAAAAAATCAAAATTTTTTTGTGTGAGGGTAAGTAAGGATGTTACAGGAGGAAATCGATGGCAGATTAATGGTGTGTGTGTGTATGCATATTATTTTATTTTAATTGTATACTGCTACAGATATTGTTATACTGTATGTTTATATTACAATACTGTACTGTATTACCAATTTTTTTCCCTATATTTCAGGACTTCCAAAAATCTTTGGAAAATGAGTTCAGCAACATGATTGATAAACGTCTGGGAGACTTTGAGGAGGAGAACCTTCCTGTAGCAGAGTGTTTGGTCAGAAGCACTTCAGCTTCCTTCACTTCTGCACTCACAAGATCACATAGTAGATGTAAAGAGTATGTTTCAAATATTTGGCAAACGAAGAACTCATTTTTATTTACCTGTATTTTTTTCAAGTAGTGTACTGTACTGTAGTGTACAACTCAGTACAGTACAGGGTATACATCTTTCATACCTGTTCAGCATCTTTTCTGGATACAGTAATGCAGTGTTTATAACTTGAAAGGGCTGTAATACTGTACAGTACTTGACAGTATTTCCCCCCAAAAAAATCAAACAAATTCTGTTTTTTTTTCAGGTGTGGCTATGTAAGTACAGTACAGTGATGTATGAAAAAGTTTTGTTCCTGAAAAATGTCTCATGAATCAAAATTCATTAATCAAAGCACACTTCCCATAAACTCCTAATATAAAAGCTGAGATATGTACCTACATAAGAAAAAATCCCAAAATGTCTTAAAATACAGTACTGTACTACAAAACTATGTTTTAATGCAAATTCTTGGTGTGTCATACTTTTTATGAAGACTATTGGTGCTGACGGAGAAAGTTGAGGGTTTTAAAAATTGGGTAAAATTTTTAAATTTTCTTAGGAAAAAGAAAAGATTTGCTCACTGAACACAATAGTGTGATCAGATTTCTGTATGCCGAATGAGAGCCACAAACAATGGGAAGGAAAATACTGTTGGACCGGTTTATATTATTGATTCCTTATACAGACACTCCCAAGTTTACGCAAAAGATTGCATTCCTGGACCCTATCCGTAATCTGAATTTTCTGTAAACCGAAAATGATCCTTCCATAAGGTTAATATGTACTGTACTGAGCATGGGAC
Organism: Homarus americanus; assembly: GCF_018991925.1. Taxonomy (NCBI): domain Eukaryota; kingdom Metazoa; phylum Arthropoda; class Malacostraca; order Decapoda; family Nephropidae; genus Homarus; species Homarus americanus. Next base: position 21,371,607 of record NW_024737097.1, on the reverse strand, counting down.
ACAAAAATAAGTCTCACAAGGGGATGCACTCAGCTGCCTTATGCACAATCCTCCGCAAATAGTGTTGTTATGCCGTACTAGTTACCTTCCATAATAACAGAAATTCTTGCATAACCCAAAATTTTTTATAATGGGACTTATAGGAGGTATTCCATATCCTCGAATTTCTGCAAACCAAGTGTTTTGTAACTCGGGTAGGTTCTGTATTCTCATATGAAAGCCTCTTATGGTGTACAATTCATCATGAATAATATAACATCATCAATAATAGAAAAAAATACAATAAATACCAGAATTGTAAAGCAACTAAATAAATTTACATGAGTACGTAGTACTGTACTCAACGGGCGGATCCAGGAATATCAAAAGGGGTGTTGTCCAAGAAGTTGTGGGTGGGGGAACATTGCTAGCGCACCTGAAGTCAATAGTAAATACTTTTTACTACACTAAAATGCCTGAGTACCATACTGCATTAAAGAAAAAGTATTGGAATTTTCTGGTGAAAATGGGAGGTCTGGATCTGCTCTTGCTCAAGTAACATTTTTGGGTACAGGTATTTACTTTATAAAAATAATGTTTTTTTTTTTACTTTTGCCTTTGCTTAAGTATAGTGTTTTAATACTTTTACTTCAATACAATTGAAAAAAACAAAACTCGTTACTCGTTACATGCAAACTAATAACAGATTTTTTAATTAATTTATTAATTGTTAACCATAGTAAAAGAGTTTTGATATTCATTCAGTTTATTTAGCCAAAGGAACACAGATACAGAGTCAATAAAAATCCTATTACAGTGGTCCCTTTATTAACAAACAGTTCAATTAACGAAATTTCGGCTAACGAGAGGGGGGGGGGAGGGGGGCAGTACAACATGGGTTGTGTTAATGTGGAACAAGAGGACATAGCTGTCAGTATTATGTCTAGTTGACAAGTACTTGTACAGTATATTTATTGCAATGGTAATTTATATCTGTTTACATGATAATTTTTGATAAAACGGTTTTGGTGGTACTGTACAAAAAAAGTAGGTATTACGAAAAATATTAATACTTAGACAATAGATATTTTTTTAAGATATGATTTAAAGGAAGAGAACATAGTCGTTGCTCGGGTGGGTGGGGGTAAGTTGTTCCACACCTTCACACCATGATATTTTATGGAGGTCTGAGACTGAGGGAAGTGCATGGGGGGGGGTGGTCTTAGTAGTTCTGGGTGCCTTAAGTTGTATCTCTGATTATTCCAGAACTGGAAATGATTGGAAATAATTATTGTGGAGCCATGAAGGGTACAGTGTGAGTGTGTGGAGACACCACGTGGTCACATACCTAGAGGTCTCTTGAGGTGAGGTGACATCAGGTGGTCATGACTGCAGACATTCCCTTTGATCTTCTTGTGTCCATTAGCACCTTGACCATCCACCTCACCTAGCCTACCCTCTTTATCTCTCCCTCCCCCATCGAATCCCCTCTCTTCTCCTCCACCTTTCCTACAGGGGCTTGGTCTTCCGGTAAGATGTCAGTTGCTCTTTGCATATACCTGTACCTTAAATAAATTTCAAAGAGGCTGTGATTCTAAAATTCTTACTAATTCTGTCTTTGATATAAAGCGTGTACTGTATCTATACATAAGTATGAGAATGAATGTATTTAAAATTCTGCTTAAATAACTAAGTACCACTGGTTCCCCCCCCCCAGCACCCAGCAGATGTTACGTGGTGCAAAAAATTCAGCCACTCCTCAATTAAAATCGGAATGTAGCATTACCACAGCCACACTCCAATTAGAGGGACAGTTCATGATGAGTCTTTATCAGACTCAGTCACTATAGAGGCAACAATCATCCACAAACTCCTTAATTGAAGGAGCTTGATAGCTACTTAGCATGCCCAGGGGATGGAATAGAGCGACTGAGGTCTTTCCTGACATATGTGACTTATCTCTCAAGCTTAACACCCCACTACCTGCATCTGCTGCTTATACATGTCTGTTTAGTCATGCTGGGCTTATTATTTATTATTGCATGAATTTTTCACATCCCAAGGGGGCAACAAGCCCTAGTCACAGATTATGCAGTCAGACACTTAATTCATTGGTACTCGTGTCTCGCAGGACACACGATGACTTGTGATATGAAGACAGTATTGTTATGCAAGGACAATAGGAGTTAGCTCCCACCAAAACATGGGTAGCATACTAGAATTAAATCTAAATTGTTACGATTAAGTGGGTGGTGACTCAGCTGGTAGGATGTCCCTGACAGGGGGACAGTCAAGGCAATAGTGTTGAAGGGTTTTAGCATTGGGACAGTTACAGAGTGTACAGCAAGTGTAGTGTGGATCATCCCACGTCTCAGATACTTGCCAGATAGGTCTGTATCCTAACCTAATGTGAGCAGATACAACATTATATCTGCGGATCATAAGTCCACATCGACTATACTTGTGTGGATAAGGAAGAAAGTGCTCATAGTGTTGGTTGGATATACTCTCAGCCCGTACACTATCCCTGGTTACAAATCTTCTTAATTACAAAATTCTCCAGCTTGTACATGCCATTACTCAATTTTGTAATTAAGAAGATTTGTAACCAGGCGAGAAGGTTGGGTCACCTTACCCTCTTGACCTGACTACCAACCATTGCGGTGCTATTTAAAGATTAGTAGGGTCATTACCTAATACCTGACCATTGTGGACCTGGTCTCACCCTCCTCTGTATATATACACCTTGTTTTGTACTTCTCTTTAGTCTGTACTCACCCCTGAAGATGTGAATTACACGAAAGCGCTTGGGAACTTCGTGTTTTCTTCTTTCCTTGTGGTTATCAGCATATATATATATATATATATATATATATATATATATGTATATATATATATATATATATATATATATATATATATATATATATATATATATATATATATATATACACATACTGTATAGTGATTTAAGGGCGATTTAGGGGAATTTTAGGAGTGTTTCTGACTTTATGCGTTTTGGGTGTTTACTTTGTACTTTTTGGTGAGCTAGAACCAATTACCCAATATCCCATTGGAATAATGGATTCGGTTAACGAACGACTCTGTGGAACGAATTGCGTTCGTTAACCGAGGGACCACTGTATTGCAAATATGTGTGTGTGTGTAGATGCGCATGCACACACACACACACACAAAACACAAACAAATAAATAATAATGGGAAAATACTCTTACAAATAATCGGAAACAAATTTCTTAAAAATGTGACAGTCTACCCTCAATTACATTCTCTAAATAGAGCACGTACTTGAGGGTAGACTCACATTTTTAATAAATTTGTTTCTGATTATTTGTGAGAGAATTCTCCAATTATTACTTATTTGTACACATTTTGTGTGTGTGTGTGTGTGTCTACACACATGCATATGAAAGCCCCCACCCCTGGTCCGCAAACGTTATTCGCAGATTTGGCGATTCGCGGCCATCTTGAGAACCTAATCCATGCATATTTGGGGGGCCCCCTGTACTACACTACAATACAACATACACTACTTTTAGCAATATTACTTTGATACTACATGATAAAATGGACAAACAATGATAATGAAACCTAAAAAAGTAGGTACTGTAATTACGTTTAGGAAGCTACCCTGTGGCCGAGAGTGTGACGTGACAGGCAAATAGTCACACTGTTACCTGATAACCCGTGCTGGGCATTTAAACAGTGGAACGAGAAACTTCACCCGGGACGCTCTAGTCGGGCATTCTGGAACATTACCCAGGGCGTAGCAGTTAATTACATTCACGGTGGTGTTGTACTTGTACTACTATTTTTCCACCACAATTTTGCATCCCAAATCATTGCCTCTATTCCAGTCTCCTGCACCATGAACACCCCTTGCACATGATGGTTGGTGATGCACATGTGCCTGGTACACATGCAACACTTGAAGCAATTCTACCTCAGTTTCCTCATCACATTCCTCCTGATCTTAAAGCACTTTTCCTACACTTATGATTTGTTCACTTGGTAAATTTTCCAGTTCTTCAGTCTCAGTCTCGCTGTCTCTAATTCCCATAATATTGTGCATATTTTTCTGGGTCTCAAGGCAACATTGCTGAGGCGATGGGTCTTTCCACATGTCTCACTGGAAATGCCAGATACCTCCTCCATGACAACAAAATACAAGGGTATGCTTCTGATCGAGGGAGGGACCAATATGGAGAAGGAAATGTGCAGAAATCAGGCAATAAACTTAAAAATTATGGCGTGGAAAGATGCTGATCATATAGATGATCACTGTCATTATGGGACAAAAGGTGCTCATCATCTATTTATGATCGCCATCGTTTATGGGTTAACTTATAGATTGTAACGTGTAGTATTGATAGTATTAATAATTTCAAATAGGATACACTGTACAGTGATATCTACGTTAGCCGGAACAATTGGTGCAGAGCACTTCCGAGAATGAGATATTTCCCGGTAACGAAATGACTCTCTCAAAGCCGGATAAAAGATTCCTCATTCCCAGAATATTCTGGATACCGGGAAAATTTTCTTGGAAATTCTAGAAATTGCACATTACATCACTTCTCGAACCTGGAAAGAAATCCCCCATCCCCGGAATATTTCCAGGTACCGGTAGTTTCTAGAATGACGCACGATTTCATCCCTCAGCCGGAAAAAATTCCCCATCAGAATTTTCTGGATGCTAGAAAACTTTTCTCCGAATTTCTGGAAAATGTGCCTGATTTTCATCTCTCAAACCCAGATAAAAAAATCCCCCATCCATGAAATTTTTGGGCACTGAAAATTTTCTCAAAATTTTCCAGAATGTGTGTCCATCGGAAAATAGTTCCCAAAGCCGGAATTTTCCAGAAAATTGTAGCTTTGGGAACGATTTTCTGAGAAAATTTTAATCCCGGCTATCAGAGAGTTCTAATTAAGAGGGATTTCGGCTAACAGAGATACAACTGTATGGTAAAACTGCATTTTGCTGAAATTTAATTATTTGTTTAATTAATACGTAGATCAAAAAAGCCTGGCGAACTTCCGTGTCGTATGTACGTACCCCGTCCATCATTGTTGAAGGAGTTACTGGCTATCAACCACATGGAGAGCATCTATAACATCTTTGTGGCCATTCTTGTTCTACTCTTCTTCAACAAAGTCTTAGAAGAAATTGTACACACTGGCAGGTTGGTAACTGCACATTGTTAATTGGGTGATTAGTGTAGACTAGTTGGGTAGTAACTATATATTTTATAAGTACAATACACCACTGTCTTGCTTTGTTCTTTGTATAGGAATTATTTTCAAAGGAGGTAGATAGGTAAAGTGATATCCCGTTAGCCAGAACAATTGGTGCAGAGCACTTCGGGGGGTGAGAGATTTCCGGCTAACAAGACGACTTTCTCAAACCTGGAAAAATTCCTTATCCCCGGAACCTTCCCCCTATTACTGGGAAAAGATTCCGAGTGTCTAAACTAGATTTCTTGCACAGACGCACACTAGCCCACTTCCCCAGAACATTTCTGGGTGCTGGAGATGTATTCCTTGAGTCTAAACTACTGGAATCCATAAATACAGTTTTAATTAAGTTAGAAACTCAATTTCTTTACTATAATAAGCCAGAATAGTTTATCTAAAGGTTTGGTAATTAAATATATTTACTAATTCAAAATCTATAGGATATGAGCATGAATGAAGTTGTGTGTTGCAGCAAAGACTGTTATTTTCCACTCCCATAGAGCTGTGGGGGATTAGTGGGTCTTGTGTAACTGATCCGACCTGATGCAATGTCAGGTGGAGGTAGGGTGGGGGATTAGTGGTCTCATATTACTGACCTGATGAAATGTCAGGTCACCCTTTCTTGGGTGGAAGATTAATGGGTCTCATGACCTGAAGATGTCTTGAATAAACACGAAACCTGAAGTATTTTTAGAGAGATTGTGATAAGTACAGATATAAGCATAAATGCACAAAGTTGTATTCCTTCAACATTACATTACATAACATTTTAAAACATGGAGTGAGAAAGCTGAAAGGTGTGGGTGATTAGAGAGATGGAGTGGAAATGAGTGATGCTAAGCGCTTCTCAAGAGCTGATATTTAATTCGCTACCATGCAGTCACACTCATGCATATGTGTCTTAATTCCCTTGCTGGGTGTGTGTGTGTGTGTGGTTGTTGGAGGGTGTTTGTGTGTGATGTAGGGGTGTAGGTGATGTTGGTGTGTTGAAGGAAGCAAACCTTTTTGAGGGGATAAGGTCGTGTGGTTAGTATAATTAGTTCTAATTTCGTTAGACACACACACACACACACATAGGAATTAAGACAACAAGCATCCAGTGAGGGTCTTGTTGTGATACTGCATGGAGGCGAATTAAAAGATCAGCTGTTGAGGAGCTTATCGCTTGACAACACTGGTGCACGTTACACTCCTTTCCACTCCATCTCTCTAATCATCCACACCTTTCTGCTTTCTCACTCCATGTTTTAAAATGTTATGTAATGTAATGTTGAAGGAATGCAACTTTGCTCATTTATTCTTATACTTATCACAATCTCCCTAAAAATACTTTAGGTTTTGTGTTTATTCAAGACATCTTCAAGGTCATGAGACCCACTCATCACCCACCCAAGAAAGGGTGACCTGACATTCCATCAGGTCAGTAGTATGAGACCACTAATCCCCCACCCTACATCCACCTGACATTGAGTCAGGTCAAGTCCCCCAAAAAATACTTTAACTTTCATCTTTATTCAAGACATTTTGAGAAAATTCTCTCGATTTTCAACCTCGGAAAAATTGTTCCTAAAACCGGAAATTTGGGAAAATGCTGGCTTTGGGAATGATTTTTCGAGCAAATTTCAATTCCGGCTATCTGAGATTTCCGGGTTTGAGGGATTCCAGCTAACGGAAATATTAATGTGTTTAGTGCAGTATGTATATAGATATTACAGGTATACAATGTACAGTCACTCAAAAAATTATGTCAAGAAAATATGATGCAACGGACGAAGGATTTTGACAACCCTACTGAAATAACGTGAATCGAAGTGTTTATTCTGAAATTCAAAGACTCCCCCAAGATAGTTTTATTGAGTGACTGTACATAGACTGTGCAAGTATGCAAACAATGTACCTAGTCAGTGTAGGCATATAAACAATGGTAATCGGTAAGGCGATTCAACAAGGATAGTCAACAAAACCGTCAGTGAGTCTTTGTTGAGTGAATCCAGTTTTACCTAGTATAGCAGGAGGTGGGGTTTCATTCCACACTCCATTTAGTATCCTTGAGTGACTACTTATGTGTACAGCTCTAAATTTATCTCAAATATTAACCCTTAAATGGCAGCTTAGGATTTCCAACTCACCCTTAAATGACAGCTAAGGATTCCCAACTCCACCCTTATAGGTGCAGAAATGTAATGCAAGGAACATGAAACGTCCACTGATGATGCCCTTCGTCCCCTACAGCTACTTTCATTAATGATGGCTGCCATTTAAGGGTTTAAATAATGCCTTCAAACCAGGACAAACAATATGATTCATATGATTTAAGGTTTTTTTGGTTGTTTATTTCTTTGTGGAATATGAGTCTGCGGTTGATAACATGTTTTGAATTCCAGGAACACATCCTCCGACTTATTTGCAGTTATATTAGATTGTGTAAATTTTATATAGAATAGAACCCCGTTTATGTGGAGTCCAGGGAACTGGCTGATTCAACTAACTGGCACTAAATCCAAATACGTACTGTACAGTAATAATAATGAAAATAAGAATTCTACTACAATCGGCTAGAATTATAATTTTGAATACCACGCGCAACGGGGATGAGCTGTCATATTTATTGTTATGATTGACAATAAAATTGACACATAGCATATCATAAAATACAATAGTACTTGTACAAAAATCGCTCCTTTCACACTCAAACCATCCTTTGGGCGACATAACACAGTTCAGCTAGGCAGTCACCCAGGTGACTCACAAACATGTAGCTGCCATGCTGCACTGTACATATGCCATGACATCACATGAGGAGAGGATAGAGTGCTGCAACGTAGTTATAGCCCACCACCTCCACACATGTTCACTTCAAACAACATAAAGAACCATGCTCTTCATTTTTCTTATTTATAGTTTTATATTAGATTTTCTTTATTTCTAAGCCACATTGTTCATTTACAGTACAGTCAAGTGGAATAAGTGTTAAAGGAATCTTGTTTTTCTACAAATCCGTGCATTTTCATGAACACAGTACAGGGGGCTCCCAAATTTGCAGATTTTTATTTTGAGGTCCTCTATTATTCGTGGATGACACCCTGGATGTACCCAAGAATGTCTGTGGGTAGTTTTTAAAGTTGCCAGCATTTTTGCGGCTGGGACAGGGAGCCATTCGTTCTAGAGACAGTAATTTCCTTTACCTGTACTGTATTGTAAATATGTGTATATGTGTGTGTCTACACACACACACATATACAATACAGGTCAAAGAAATAATTGTCCTAAGGGCAAATGCATAAAGGGAATATACAGTACATTTCTTTGTATACAAGTAAAAATTTACCCCGGGGGGGGCAGCAGCAAATGCTATTTGCGGATTTGGCAATTCACGGTCATTTTGAGAACCTAGAATTTGGGGAGCCCCCTGTACTGTACTGCAGTTGGGGAAAGCTCATGAAAATGCACATATTTGCGGAAAACTGACTTTTGAGACACAAATTTGCGAGAGCAACCTGTAGCACATGCATTGTAGGATTTGTTGGGGGATCCCAAGATTAAGGTTTGACTAACCAAAAAAAATCTCAATCTGGTACCTCTTAATCCATGTAAGTGCCGGATAACTGTGATTCTACTGTACATGAGGTTTTAAAATTATAACCCTTTTATACATTGAGGGATTGCTGGATTTTTGCTATAAATACCTTCCCATGGCACTGTTATATGCATTTCACCAAAGAATTTATGGAAAATGGAATGGTATGAGTGGTAGAGAATTTATCATGGTGCATTCACAAACAAAGATCCTGAGGATACACCTTGATGTGGAATGCTTCTGGTAAGGTGCTTCTTGCCTTAAATTATTCACATTAGATCCTGATCAATGTACAATACAGGTTGTACCTCTCTAGTCCGGCATTCTGTGGTCCAGAAACTCCTGTGGTCCGGAACGATTTTAGTTTGCCCAATAGCCAACATCCCTGATGTAACTCAAATGTAATTTTAGTTACAGTACCATCACTTCACTTTGGAGGAATAATTATGGTAGCATTAAAGGTAAATGAAATAGTATTTTAACAGTATTAATTTTTCTTGTTTATTTATTTCCGATCTTACGTTTTTATGCCTTATGTAGGGTGTTTCGAGGGTGAATTTCCATGGTCCGGCACCGGTCAGGTCCCGAGGTTGCCGGACTAGAGAGGTACAACCTGTACTATATTCCTTCTGAAACAGGTAGCTGTCTCAACATTCAGACGAAAATATTATAAATTTATTTTAGCTTTTATTATTATAATTGCATTGCATGTGTCTAGAAGTTGATTTGTTTGGAAATATTAAAAAAAAATTCATTCTCAATAAAAACTCATAATAAGCCTGCACAAGTGTCCTATACTGTATTGATTAATATGTAAAATGATTAGTGCCAAATAGTAAACTCAACTTGAAGATTAGCACTGGACCCTTTATCTGAAGATGAAGAGGAAAATTAAGATCCAAGTACACTGGTTTGGTCCATTTGACCAGAACATTATGCTCATTCAAATCACAAAAAAAAAAACATTGGGGTACTGATAATCATTCATTAATATTTCTTTATACTGTACAACAGTAATGAGAGAATGCCTATAGTTTTTATTTACAGGTACAAAGATTTTTTTATTCTCTTTCAGCCCAAATTTAGATCTTTCACTTATAATCTGGGCCTTTGGTGGACTGGACAGGGTCATTGTTATATGGGTGTGCATGTTTACAAGCACATCAGTCCTGGTTTACCTAAGTTTCCATCACTGGGCACACTACAGACATAATATGCCAGGTATGGATCATACAAAGAAAACTTATTGCAGTACAGTAAACCCTTGCCATTCATGATTTCGACAATTTGCAGTAAGCAGATGGTGGTTAGCTTGCAAGCCTTTTCCTGCAGCACAGAGAGTCACCCCACGCAGCATCTCGTGTTTTATTCTCAAAACTTTAGTGTTTCTGTGTGAAATGGCTCCTAAACGACTGCCTAGTGTCAGTGCTAGTGATGCTAGTGGAGTGAAATGTAAAAGGCAGAAGTCAGTGATGACCCTGACAAAGAAAGTTTTATTATTAGATAGTAAGTTAAAAGAGGGGATGAGTGCTGCCACGGCTGGTCGGTTGTTTGGTATGGGTATACAGTAGTACACTAAGGTAGTTTAAGTTGCTATTCGCTGTTTTGCCAATTCTCACCATTTCTTGGAACCTATCCCTCGCGAATGACAAGGGTCTATTGTATTGATAATATTTATATATATTCAAATGCAAATACAGCATGTAATTTTTTTAATATGTTTATATCCTACTGTACAGATAATATGATAATTTAACCTTGGTTGGGTGCTGCGATGCATAATGTATAATTACGGTATATATGTTTTGAGTTTGCGTAACTTATTGGTAAAACCTGTAGTGCTGAGGCACCTTCATTCAATCGAGCTTTGCGTGTCTTTTTAGTAAAAGAATGCTAATATAGTGACTCCCTGAACAATCACAGATCTTATGTTGATGATTCAGATCATGCTGAGACATTATTTTTGAAGTCTAGATCATAATACTCTATTTATTAGATTTCACTCTCATCCACTGGCCTCTTTAAGTTTGTTACCCTTGTCAGGAATACATACAAGGAAATTCTATCAGTGAATATTTGCAGCATCGTACCCATACTGCGAGAGTATTTTTTTTTCTCCCACCTGCACCCCAGCAACCATTGTTCGTGTATAATTTTGAACGACATGGTCCCCATCTTTGTGTAAAATGTCTTCTACCTTCCCTGCATTTTAACTCGAAGCTCCCAACTGGTTTTTCAATTTGTCATCCATCTTCTCGCTGGAAACAAAGCTGATGCTTGGTAAAGAGAGCATGAAGATTGCTACTGTTTATTTAGAAAGATCAGTCTGCTTGTGTGGGTTGTAGTGAAGGATAATACAGGTTGTACCTCTCTAGTCCGGCATTCTGTGGTCCGGAACGATTTTAGTTTGCCTTATAGGTAGATAAACAGCTTCTTTTTTTTTTACTTATCTGAATTATTATTATTACAGGAGTATTACAGTTTTGCCCCTCAGGCTCCAATGTGGGTCAGTGACCTGTGCCCGGGTGGGCTAATCCCCGTAAAAAAAAAACAACAACAAAGAAGCCGCGGGAAATTAAGGTTTGTTTACATCCGGCAGTTCAGCTCTCTCTGTTTGTCTATACAGAGTACAACATTTAACCCATCAATATATATGAACAGTAAATAAGTGTTGCTTTCATATTCTTATGTAGAGTAATGACGATATGTTTTCACATGAGCGCACTTACATACGCGATCTCACTTTTTTTCTTTAACATTAATGGTTAGCTACTTACCGTATATTGTTCCATTTATTAACATTAATTTTACTACAGCTACAACCAGGGTCTTATTTTCTTGTTTTATATGTAGAACCAATCAGTCACTGGTTTTGTAATCCACAAAAACAATGCTGTCTCATTTCCTTGTGTGTTTTAATATTCTACGTGTTATTAATGAATTGTATTGCTCATTTTGCACACATAAACATTAATTCAATAAAAAAAAACATTCAGTAATAAAAAATAATGAATCTTTTGTACATAAGAGAAATGACGCTGTTTACACGATTGTGCACGCCTAAACGTTGGCAGACCGTTCAAACCCGTCGAAATTCGAGTTTCCGCCGTCAAAATTTTCAATTATGTAGTTTTTTTTTGTGTGTCCAAATAAAAAACGTTGAATTAAAAACTCGCGAAATTTGAGAAGCTAGTGTACGACATTTAATCCTTCAATATGTCTTCAAAGAGACCACGAAGCTGTGAAAGTGGTGCTAATGTAAGCGCAAGTCACTATCTGTCCAGGAAAAGGGTGAATTTCCATGGTCCGGCACCGGTCAGGTCCCGAGGTTGCTGAACTAGAGAGGTACAACCTGTACATGTATTTATGATCTTTAACAGCCTTTATTTCTCTATGAAAATATTAAGTAATACTTGATGAGAGTGTTCTAGCCTTAGTAGCAACCTGAACAAAAAATTTCAATAGAAGATAAAGCTTTCTTACCATGAGAAACGTACAAAGAATGCCGGAAGAATGGGTTTTGTGTGATATAAGTTTTGACATGCAAAATGGGCAGATGAAGATGGCCAAACATATCCTTGCTTTGAGCACTATATTTAGACAATAGCAATGGTTCTTTTTGCAGAAAGGAATTTTATTCTATTTTTAAAGATGAGGAATAGGATATAACTAATATTTTAGGTTAGGCTAGGTAAGTTATTTTTTTCATTTTATGAATGATACATTAAGAGATTGCTGCAATGGGGTAGTAAACATAGCAGAAGCAGAGGCCTTCTCCACAAACAGAAAAACTAAAAAAAATTAAAAAAATGAAAAACACAAAAAGCATTCCTCCTGGATTTTTTGTTTTGTTTATTGAAGTAAGAAAGTTTTTATCTTCTATGGAGAAATTTCATCAGGTTGCTGCTAAGGCCAGGCAATTCTTGTCAAGTAAAGTACAGTATTAAATATTTTCAGCAGGGTATATGCAAGCATTTTTAAGACCCAGGAATGCATTCATGATTTTCCCATAAGAATTTAAATCTGACAATGAATGATGGAACCTAACCTCACTCTCTTTCAAGGATCCATTATACTTATTGGGTATATACCAGGTTTATTTGATGTCTTGCAGTTTATTTAGTGTTATTAGGAGGATGTGTTTGTTTTAAACACACATCTAGTTCGGTGTTACAATATATATTTTTTTTTCCTCTTTTAAATGCTATTTTTCAATCATTTCTCTCACACAGCTGTATATGATTCAGTGGGAGGGATCATTTACATCGCTTACTTAAGTCTGTTCCTCTACTTGCCTCTACAAAGTCTTCTTTACCATGAACTTCCTCCTGCTTCATCCTTCATTATCCTATGTGAACAGGTGAGACAGTGTTATTGGTTTAGCTCAGTTTGATTTTTATTTTTTTTTACCTTTGAGAGAATTAATAATATATTGTAGTGAAGGATTGATTCTAAAAATTTGTTTTATGGCTCAACATGGAAATAAGCAACTTGTGAATTATCGGCAAGAGTCTTGAGTTGTAAGACTGAGTTGAACCAAGCGATATCATAGACTGGGGTCTTTAGAAACAATTGTTAAAAAAATTATTAAATTTGGAAGCAACAGCAATTCATGAGCACGTCATGAGATACACAGATCGAACTTTTAGGAGAAGAGTGGACTCAACTTCATTGTTACACTGCTGTCATAATTACTGACACTCGTAACTATGTTTAACCTTAGATATCTGAGCATCTCTATATATGTTGATATCTCTTTATGAACTCCGGATCAGCCAATCATTCAGATGAAACCTAATAAAATGTCTTTCTTAAAAAATTTTTAACCCTTAGGCCCCGGGCGACATTCCAGAACGTCCGACTAGCGCTCCCTGGGTGACGTTCCAGAACGTCCGCCTATTTTCCTGCCATTTTTGTATTATTTATTTATTTATTTTTTTTTTTAATTATTTTTGGAAAAATTGCATTTTGTTCTCGATTTAACCCCGCGCGGGGGTGGGGGGGGGTTTATTGCCAGCAGCACCCTAACCCGGGGCATAAGGGTTAATTAAAGATAACTCCTGAGTTCTTAGTGAAAACTCTAAAGGGCAACTTTTAACCTGAAGGGAAAAAATAAACATTGGAAGTACAGACATGCTTCCCTGAAATGGGAAGAAAGAAATTTTCTATACTTTTTGTGAATACCTGTGGGAATATGCCAATAAGTATCTTTCAAATCTGTGAGCTTTGACCATATGTTGAGTAGAGGTCTTTGTTTGCTCATTTAGCACCCAGACAGTTTGTCTACCTCCTGGAGGCTTGGGAACATGGAAGGGTCTGAACAAAAAAGGGAATTTGTCTTCATCTCAGATTACACAATTACCACTTACCTAACAACTCCTCAGCAAAATTTCAAAAGAACACTAAATCCTTCTGATCCTGATTGGACTTATGAGGAATAGAACTTGTTTACTGTGGTTATTCCTCTAATAACTTAAGGATTGCCTATCCTAACACCACAGACCTTTGGGAAAAAACGACAAATGTCCTCCCATGGGAAGTTCATCATTAACCTCCATAAACTGAAGGAGCACCAACTACAACATGAAATCTTGACTGGGATGAAATATTTATTATGTCTGAAGCCCCACTGAGCCAGAAAAAAGTTGTATCAACTGTTGCTTTTCAAGATTTCTTTAAGAACTTGGTAATGATGGTGAAGTGTAACTAATTCATTATTTAGTACCAGTCTGTGATATCCAGGGGTTACAGTCTAGGTTTATTGACTATAATTCATAAGTTACTTCATGAAAGATGCTGGCCATGAATTGACATTATTGATATTGGTAATTTTCATTTGGTATCAGTAATTTTTATGTAATTTGAGATGATAGGTTCAATTATTTATTTGTTTTAAGTTATAACCAAGAAATAAATTTTATATGTTACTTTCAGGTGAGAATGTTCATGAAAACTTGGGCATTCGTCAGAAGTAACCTCAACCGAGCAATCAAGTACAAGAAAAATGATGATTGTCAAGCAGGAAATCTTTGTCCTGATTTTTCATATTATTTGTATTTCCTCTTTGCACCAACATTGGTTTATAGAGATGAATACCCGAGGTTTGTGCTGTACCTATGACCTTTTCCATTTCAGTTTTGTGATCTGCATTATAAATAGCAAATGTTGTTGAAAGAGTTATCATATTTTAGGAAAGTTCTTAGTGTACTTTGTAGAATGTTGTTCTTATTCTGAACACATAGTGCAGACTTAGCACTTTTTTTTTTTAGGTGGATTAACCCAACCAGGCACAGGTCACTGACCCACATTGGAGCCTTGGGGGCAAAAATATAATATTAATAATAATAATACAGGGTGTGTTAATAGATAAAGAATTTAATAAACAAATACCTGTACAAATAAAATAATAATAGTAATAATGATAATAATAATAATAATAATAATAAAGAACAATACTCTTCTTTAAATAGTACGGTAATCGTAAAAATTCATACAGTATACTGTACAGTATTCATTTTTACAGAAACGAAACTTGCGATTGGCAGCAAGTGTTCAACGACTTGAGTCAGGTTATTGGCTGCTTATTCTATACACACTTTCTGTTTGTGCGATTTTGTGTACCTGTCTTCCAGAAGTTTGGACAGGAGTCCTTCACTGCGGTAAGATATGCATAAATATTACACTTTATTTTATTAGAATATTCAGGGAGTACATTCTAGAGCCAGAGCATTCCCAGTACTTGGCAACAGTGTGTGTAATGGAAAAATTACCAACTGCCCAACTAGCTAAAGATCTAGCTAGTGGCAAAGTAGGGTAAAGTATAGCAAAGCAAAGTTAATCAAATTGTATTGCCTGTTGTTTCAGTGGTTCTGCTTACTTTGCCAATTGTAAATGTGAAATATATTATCTTTGTTACGTAGAAAAGGCAAGATTCTTGGTTCATAACACAAGAGAAACACTGCATTGATACAGACTGGTAAAGTCAAACAAAAACATGCAGTAAACTATGTAACCACACTGCTCCTATTCCATGGCTGCCTAGTGCATATGCCATTTTATGCCAGCATCACTCAATGTTTATGTTAAAAAGAAGTTGAATCTCTTTCTGCCTGTAAAATTTGCCTTACCCGGTACTAGTTTATCATTTCTGATCAAGAAGTAAACACAGACTAATTGCTTGTACAGTGAGTTCTGCTATAACGCGTGTTTTGATAACGCGAATTTGCTCTAACGCGATTTATGAATAGAGGAACGATATTTGTATAACGCGAACGCTTGTTTGCTGTAATGCGATTTTTGCTTACTATTTTTCCAATTTTGTGGTATTAACTGTGAATATGGTAAAGAAGAATATCTCCAAGAAACGTTCTGGTGATCGAATTCCCGGTGATGATCGTAAAAGAAAGGATATAACACTTGAAGAGAAGCTCGATGTTATCAACCTCAAAATCACCCTTCTCCCCCATCAAGTTATATTCATATTTTTTCAAGGTAAAGTGTTGCATTTACTGTATGATTTCATTATTAGATATGAATGTAACATTTATTTAGACTGTGCTATCCTTTGTGTTAGGTTAACTACTAATTTTTTTTCGATTTCGAGTAGTAATCTGCACCTAACCCTATTTTCTCCATAAGCCCTGTTATTTCTATTGCGCGATTTTCTATAACACGATACAGTGACCCCTCGTTTAACGAACACCTCGGTTGACATAATTTCGATTAACGAACTGCCTTCCATAAGGATCCTCAATTCGGTTAACGAAGTTCTTACGAACCGACCTCAACATGTTTTCGCTTGCACTGACCGGCCAACCAGCTTTAGTATCAATCCGCCAATACATTAATCGGTTCTAGGGCTTAAATTCCTTAATATTTTAGTAAATATCAAGAAGTTTATACTATTCAATAATTTTAAAAGTTTAATATTCAATTTTTTAGTAATTTTAACAATTATTGAACATAATTGAAGGTAAATTTGACTAGTTTAATGCGCGGCATCCAGCCTCTTAACACAGCAAACAGGCGTTAGTCTCTCTCTGTTTTCACTGGAGGTAACATCGTGCTTGAGACTCTCTTCAACTAAACACTTTTTTTCTGTGTTTCCAAGCAAATTATTGGTCATTTTGAAATTTATTTTACATATTGACAATATATAATGCAGTGCAGTGTTGATTTAAAGAAAATAATCTTGAAATACACCAAGAGAACTAAAATTTTATGGGTAAAATGGTGCCATGGGGTGACTTCTCTTCCACCCCAATGCCTTCTCTTCTCCCTTCTCCTCCTCCACCTCCCACTTCAAATACACATCATCATCATCATCCAGGAGCCTTCTACATACACACCTCAAAGTAAGTAAATTTTTCTACCATTTTTGTTGAAGTTAGGAAATTTTCGGTGAGCTGGAACCAATTACCCAAAAACCCATTGAAACAATGGTTTCGGTTGACGAACTTTTCGGTTAACGAACGAATTTCTGGAACGGATTGAGTTCGTTAACGGAGGGGTCACTGTACTGACAAAATTTTCGTTTGTAATTCCCTTTAAAATGGCTGGCAAGCATAAAAGTGAGAGTTCTCGTGGTGCTGAGAAGAAAAAGGGATACCCATTTTAGATTTTCTATGTCTTAGTTGTGCATTTTCAACTCACAACCTGGTCGTCTGTCCCTAACCCTGTCGTAAGTCGAGGACTGACTGTAATAATAAAGAAATATAAATACAAAAATTAAAAAAAGATCAAAAGTGAGAAACAACATATATACTGTGTTGTCAATAGTAAGAGAAACAATTGAGACCCTGCAATTGTGTGTAAATGAGGCAGAAAGTCAGATCAGCAACCTGGGACTTGGTCAAAAGTGTTGTGATGCCATGTGGCAGCAGGGTCCACCATTAGACAACACATTATGCTTCCAATATCTTCCCAGGTGGTAGTACCTCCCTGTTTGGTAGCTGCCTACTCCAGTAACAACTTGTTGCATGCCTTTCACAACTGTGTCCAATATTCATTTCCTAGCAGGGGTCAGAAGTGAGAAGGGTATTATCCAGTGTGAACCTGCCAAACATGACAGGGTTTCTCCAGGTAATCTGGTCTCCTGTATTAATTTTGGACAATAAAGCATGTAATTAACCGCCAGATCAAACGGCTAGTAAGCAAATTAAATGGTGTAAATTATAAATTTAAACATGAATATATATTTTTGAAGGTTTATTGATCCTGAGATGCAGCTCATACATCTTTCTATATGCTGCAGGTACTTTATTATTGTTTTTATTATATCTACATGAGGTAGGCTGATTTATATGACACTTTTCCAGACAAATCTGTTGGTGGCTGTGTTCTCTTGCATGTTCCCTGGTTCACTTGTTCTTCTGTGTGGGTTCTTTGCCATTCTTCATGCCTGGCTGAATGCATTTGGAGAGATAATGCGGTTTGCTGACAGAATGTTCTATAAGGTAAGTTATCGGTAAGTGACCATTTATCCAGCATGCTTGAGACCTGGGTATGTCAAATAGGGTTTTTTTTTCCGGAATTTGAAGTGCCAGGCCTAAAATTTACACAATCCGTGGGGTAATGACCACACTTGTAAGAATAGTTTATTCCCTTTATGTTTTAACCTTATGATAATCTCCTTTTTTTGCCACATTCTGTATGAACGATTGCGTGTGCATGTGCATATAACAAAGAAAAAAATGTAGTATGTATCTACTCGAAATTATGAGTTGAAAAATAACAATAACACAGCTTCGCCTGGTACAAGGAGAGCTATGGGATATAGCTTCAGAGACAGTCTGACTTGCCAAGTCCACACACTTGTTCAAGTCACACACACACACACACACACACACACACACACACACACACACACATACATACATACATATCTATGCTCTTCCTATTTCTTATTTAATAGCAAACATTTTTTATATACAGGTACACCCCATATAATGCAATAAAATAACTACAATAACATAAAAACAATACAAAAGAACACTGTTTGAGTGAGTGAACGTGCGTACATGAGTGTGTGTGTGTGTGTACAATGTTTGTAAGTGAGTGTAAACATTTAAACGCATTTATATTTGCCATATGAAGAATTATGGTACTTTCGGCATATATTTTCACGCTGCGGTTTGAAAGTGAGGGTACAAGTTGGGGTAAATGTCTTCCTCGTGTGAATTTTCATGTACCCGTACATGCCCTATGTGAAATGGTCCCATTGAACTTCATTAATTTCTCAACCACATGGGTTTGTACGTGCAGAAAAAAGTCCATGTGAAGCAGACCTTACTTCAGAATATGAGAGCTGTGGTTAGCCCACCCAGTAGAAATATTACTGTAAGGTATCATAATTTTTCATTTGTGAATAAGTGGGGTATGCTTTGCAAATGTTGAATAAGAGTGTTAAAATATCAATTATAGATAAGTGGGGTTGCAAATAGCGAGATACTGTTGTAAAATCAGCTTATTATTTGAATAGTATGAGTCTAAGGTGATATCATTTTTTTAATAAATATATGGTAACTATAATGTACAGTACAGTTCATTATATTTTTCAGTTGTTGGAATTATTTTATTGTTTCGGTGTTTTCTGTTTTAGTGGACTTGTTTTAATTTGGAACTTTGCAGTTAAATCAAAGTTTAAATACTGTGCAATACATTGAATTAAGATACAGGTACACACATCTAAACAAATACAGATTTTTTTTTTTACTGGGCTGTACACTGTATTCAGTACAGTACAGTACATGATATAGGTAGAAATTTACATACAGTATTTTCTGTCTTCCAGGACTGGTGGAACTCAACATCATATGCTCGATTCTACCGCACTTGGAATTGTGTAGTGCATGATTGGTTGTATGAGTATGTATATAGGGACATCGTTGCATGGCAGGTAAGATTTATTAGAATATTAGTTTTTAATGTTATTTAGTGGATAATACGACCTACCTAAAAGGTGAAAAATTTAATAAACCTTTAAGATATAATAATATATAGAATGGAGCATGTAGTGTTTATTTTGTTTTTACTGTACAGTAATACCCCGATTTACACGGTCAAATGAACCCGCGGAGTACCGTGTAAAACGAGAAATGCGGAAATGGAATAACAGAACATAAGGGATTAATTGAAATAGAGACTGGGCCGACCCCCAAACTCCACTTTTTGCCAACACAATACGTACGTTGTAGTAAAAATAACGTCTTAACTTTATAGAAGAGAAATATGAATAAGAGAATAATATACTGTACCAGGTAAAAGAAAAATCAAGGTTTAACACTTATGTAAGGTTAGGTTCGGAAAATCAAGGTTTAACACTTACGTAAGGTTAGGTGAGGTTAGAAAAAATCAAGGTTTAACACTTATGTAAGGTTAGGTTAGGAAAATCAAGGTTTAACACTTACTTAAGGTTAGGTGAGGTTAGAAAAAATCAAGGTTTAACACTTACGTCAGGTTAGGTTACAAAGAATCAAGGTTTAACACTTACGTAAGGTTAGGTTATGTTAGGAAAAATCAAGGTCTAACACTTACATAAGGTTAGGTTATGTTAGGGAAAAAATCAAGGTTAGGTTTAACACTTACATTCGTAGAAGAGATGGGTCGGCGTACGGGAATGACGGCTGGTTCCGAGGCAGAGGGCAGACTACTGGCCCTCAGGTGAGTCACCATTACTGTCCTCCACATTTGTCAAATCCCTCAGTCACCATCACTGTCACTGGCTTGGCCTGGCTGTGGTGGGTTGCAGGCAAAGAACTCGGTAATGCTTTGTTGACGGCTAGTGTTGATGTTGTCGTGATACACCTTGATGTACGGCTCCATAGCCTGCAACAGCTGGGTAGTGAAGACTTCATACTGGTTATCGTTAGGGTCGTCGGAAAGGAGGAGCTTGAGTTTCTCTGCACACTCGACGGCACCCCTAACATTACCATGCGTTAACTTGTGTTCTTCTCGGGATGACGCACCACCTGCATCTTCACTGATCTGATCGTCTTCTAACATCTCGTCAGCAGTCACCTCAGGATCCCTGATCACCTCCAGGATGTCTGCGTTGGTGGTCTCGGAGAAGCCTGCAGCTGTAACACTCTGCGCAGCTTCTCTGGCAAGGTCCACTGCAACAGACTGAACCTCAACAGTCACAGGTTGACTCTGCCTCCCACCAGGGATACCTTGCAACACATGCCTCCATACGTGACGAACCGTTGCTACAGACAGCTGTTCCCATGCCTCCACCAAGAAGTCCACAGCTTTCTTGACGTTAAATTTCTTCCAAAAGTGTTTGACGAGAACTTCTTGATACGCCAACTGTTGTTCCTCGTCCTCTTCGCTCTTGCTATCGGTGTCACTCAGGTTACGCAACTCATCCTTGGTGTTGGTACAGTCGTTCAGGAGCTTAAACTTCTTTGCAGAGTTTGCAGCTTTCACATTGCAGGTTAATTCTTGGTCCATGGGCTAGATTAATGACATAGTGTTGGGAGGAAGGAAGACCGCTTTTACGTTTGGGTGACGATCCAACAGTAGGAGCGAGTGAGTGTCCTGGTGCGTTGTCAAGGAGCAACAAAATGTTGAATGGAACATTCTGTTGCTCGCAGAATTTCTTCACGTCGGGAACGAAACAGTCATCAAACCAGAAGAGTGACAGAGCAGAGAACATCCACGCATTACGTGCGGTTAGCCAGTGGACATTTAGCTTGGTCATGTCCACATCCTTGTAGGCGTGCGGCTTGTGGGCTGTGTGGATCACCGATAACTTGAGTTTACAGGAACTGGAGGCATTGGTGGTAAAGAGGACGGTGATGCGCTCCTTCTGCAACTTCCAGCCCCGACACTTGCTGGCAGACTGGACAACGAAGGTCTTGGAAGGTAACTTTTTCCAGAAAAGACCAGATTCGTCCATGTTAAACACCTGGTCGTCGGTGTACTGTACTTCCTCCATAACCTCACGTAAGAACGGAGGAAAATCCTTAGCCGCAACACGGTCAGCACTCACTTCTTCACCACCAGTGTTAATGTTGGTGATCTTGTTCCTCTTCTTAAACCTTTGCAGCCACCCAGAGGAAGCATTGAAGGGTTTGGGCTCTGCAATTCCCATCTTACGTGTCACTGCTGCGTACAGTTCATGTGCGTACTCCTGAACTGACCGCGTGTCGACTGCCATGTTCTGTCTTGCCTGATGAACCAAGTAACACACAAGTAAATTTTCTGTCTTCAGAAGCACCTTGTTCTGGCAATACTTGATCATTGAAGCACCTGCAGTCTTTGTGATGTTCATGTGATCTTTTATCTTGGCTGCATCCTTCTTTACCGTCCGGATCGTAGATTCGTTCACGCCATGCTGGCGCGCCAAATCAACTTGTCTTGTTCCTTTCTCCAACTCTTGAATAATCTTGTACTTCACATCGTAGCTTAGGGAACGTCGTATCTTCTTTGGCTTAGGGTGGCTGGGTTCAGGTAAGGCAAGGTTTTTCTGTGGTGGTGGTGGTCCGGTGGCAGCCATTCTTACGGAACAATAGATACCGGTATACACCCGCCGGCTGGTGGGCACATCATATTACATTAGACCAATCACAGATGGAGGGGAGGGAGGTAAGGATGCGTGGCCCAATTACAGTCCGATACGTCATATGACATCAGCGATAACGCAACAGAGACATCCACTGCGCAACCTTCTCGCGTCGCGTGCCCAACATGGCGGGAGATGGCCGGAGGTTTGAATCCAAAAGTGGTGGCGTGGCAGGACCGCCAGCCTCTCTCCACGTATATGAGTAGATGCACCGCGTAAAGTGGGCATTCCGTTTCTGGCGGGGTACTGTGTAAATGTGGAAACGCGTAAATTGGGGTATTACTGTCCTAGAAATTTATGAGTTTTACTTTTGGAATTTGTGATCCCCAAATTTTTTTTATTCTCAATTTACTTTTTAACCAAAAATTTATGTAGACACCAACATTATGTGTGTCATTTCCTACTTTGCATGAAGATAGTCTTATGCCAAACTCATGAAGGTTACTGGTATTATATGACTCAATAAACTCCTTGACATTGACACGGCTTACACCTGCTGTACATACTGCATCTGTTCTTCCACTACCTCTGCTTCTCCTCAGGTATTGTAAATACTTTTATATGCAGTTAATTGGATATTATGTATTGTTAGGATGCATAATGAAAACCTATGGTATAATGATCAATGGTCTTACCTTTTATTAACAACATTGTTGTTATTATTGTTAGGTTAATAAATTCTGAATACCCAGTACAAAGCAAGTGTGTACTGTTCTGTACTATACAGTAACCTGCTTATGGAACTGGTGGTGTAGACACCTTTATCTAATAAACCCTCTTTATTTCTAAAACATTTAACAGGTTTTACCCAGTTAATCATTTCTTCACATTTACCTGCCCTTCAGAGAAAGCAAGGTGAAGGTTGTGCACGGCTGCGATGCTTCCCAATGCTGGTGGTGTTCTTTATATCCTCAGTGGTGCATGAGTACATCTTGGCCTTTGCATTTAAGTTCTTTTACCCTGTTCTTCTCGTCATGTTTGGAGGCTTTGGAGGTAACACACTAAAATTACAGTACAGTAGACCTTACTTCTTTGCACAGTTGTTCTTCTTTATCATTATCAGTTAAACAAAGGAGAATCTATGATAAGTATGCTTTCATATAAATTTATTTTACAGTACAGTATATGTATTGTTCATAGAAGAGTTAATCAAAAAGAAAGTTTAAAGTTAGATAAAGTAAGTGTTGAGTGGTCATGTTGTGCCATAGAAGTTATAATCATTCTCAAACTTATGATATTATTGATTAATTTTTAAACTTATTGTAGATCAGTACAGGTCCATCACCGATTTTCCAGCACCCTTGGTTCCAAAGCCTTGCCTGATTATCCATTTTGCCGGACCAACCGAGGTCAGGTAATAATAATTCAACAATACACCTCTGACCCACTAATGATACACCTCCCATGTCTCTAAAGCACCATGGACTGCTAGAAACATAAATTAAACAATTATTAAATGTAAATTAAATGTGAAAACAACATAATTTTGAGCAACATTACTGTACACACTTTGTACTCAAAATGTACTAGACTAGACTAGACTAAATTTTTTATCTCTTGTGAAAACTACCTGTATGTTATGTTTATACTCAAATTAATTACTATCTTGCAAGGATTCCAGCAATGTAATTTATATTCTGCTAAGTCTAGTCTGCTACCTTTTATAAGATAAAAACTTTAAGCCTAAAACTCCCATCACCCAGGCTGGGAGGGAGGGAGGGAAGTTAAGTGCCCTCTCATAATTTTGTCCGGACCAAAGGAGGTGCCGGATCATCAGTTCCTGGATAATCGGTGGTGTGTCTGTACTAAGTTAAAGCAGTACGTACATAAATCA
Organism: Homarus americanus; assembly: GCF_018991925.1. NCBI lineage: Eukaryota > Metazoa > Arthropoda > Malacostraca > Decapoda > Nephropidae > Homarus > Homarus americanus. The sequence continues at coordinate 21,347,397 of NW_024737097.1, read as the reverse complement.
TAAATGTCAGTGTGCAGTAAGAAAAATTGCTTTAGTGAAAAGGTAAAAAAAAAATTGTCCTGTCAATACAGTATATCCCCAAGTTAAGCCAACCGTGATGGGGGGGTAGTGGTGACTAAGCCCGTGAGAGTGTTAAGCCCAAAGTGCACCAGAGGAGAGCAGATTTGCTTGCACAAGAATTGCTATAAACATTAAACCATGTGACAGAGGCATCTTGAGCCTATGTTGATTTGCCACTGGTGTGATGGACACTCCAATCCACTTGTCATTGTTTTACGCCCAATATTGGCAAGTTTTACCACCCAGAACTCAGATTTCCAAACCCTCCCCTACCCCTGGACAATACTGGAATTTGAGTAGGATAATGACGAGCAGCAGGTTTCTCGCCCATATCATTCTCTAGAGCAAGACCAGGGGATTCTGGTACTGTAGAAAATGGATTTTTGCACCCATGGTGGGCTTGTCACTGTATTACACAATGCTTCATATGTGCCTATATAGTATGTATAGTGTGTGTTGATACCATTTACTGTACTGTATACAGTATGTATGTATATCTTTATATAGGTATTTGTGTGTTCATTTATTAGTATAAGAATAGTTATACATCATGTTTTGTTTCTATCATGAATATCCTTATACAGTACACTAGAGCACTGTATTATAATAATGTATTTTTTGCAAACTCATAATGGCTGAAAATCAGGACATTTTATAATTTATTACTGTAACATCCTCTTTCTTGTTACTTTCCAGTTGCTTTTATGTTTGTGAACAGTAAAGCTCGCCAGTTCAACATCTTCCTCTGGGTCACGCTGATATTTGGAACAGGCGTTTTAATGTGCTTATACAGCATGGAGTGGTATGCCCGCATTAACTGTCCACCTGTTTATGTAAGTTGAAATCTACGTCATGTAATGTAATTCAGTCTAAATTTGTGTCAGTTATCTTTACTCTTCTCCAACTTTTGTCTGTGGTAGTTCAAGGGGTTTGGAAATCTTAAAGAAAGATGGAAATAATAAGTAAGAATGGTGCAGGACAATTGTAGAAAGCAGCAGTAAAATTATTTATAGAGTGAATACCAAAATATTTCCTGTATGTAGTGTATTAAGCTAATCTTCCTCTAGGTGCTAGTTGATGTTGTTTTTATTCTCCTTCTGCATAATGTATCCTCAACACTCACTTTCTTATTCATGTTTACCTTTAATTTTGCTCAACTTTATTTATAATCAACTCCTGAATTTCTTCCAATGAGAGCATTCAGGTTCTCATTATAATGTTACTTTCTGTAGTTCTCGGGTGAAGTAGAAGTACAGTAAACACGTGTAATGCTACCATGGTTATTCAGTATTTTCATGAATTAAGTGGTAAGAAAGATGAAAACAGTAGTACAGTAATGGGAGGAGTGAGTCGGATATTGTGTGTGTGGGAAACTGCTTTAGTGGGTAGTTTAGAAGAGAAGTTACAAATGTTGATGAAGAAGTTTAGAAGGATGTATAGTAGGGGAAAGATAGTGCTGTACTAAATGTGAACCAAAGTAAACTCATGAAAATAATTTAAAAAAATGAGACTGGGAAAATTGAATGTTAATTTGAGTGGAGATGGAGTGAATAAAGTGAGATACTTTGGATATCTGGGAAGATGAAGTGCCAGCAGAGGAAATAATGAGTGATGAAATGAACTACAGTTTAGAGTAGTTGAGGGAAAGGAAGCAGCAAACTAATAGGTGCCTTTAGAAATTTAGGGAAACTACCTTGCCATATGAGAAAATGGATATATTACAGGGAATCATTTAACTAACAGAAATTGGTTCTGAGTTTACTTTGGTCGTTTAGACACATTGAGAGAACAGGAAATAAATGATTGGAGGGGGAAACCAAGTTGCTGGGAGGATACAGTGAAGTACTTGATTGAAGTGAGGGGGATGAACATTCAAGAGGGAATAATATGTGTTGGCGGTACCTTGTAAATGCAGGCGGCTGCATTTACAAGGTACCTTGCAAGGAATGTAATATGTTTTACTTAGGCCAGACAGGTAAATATCTTGTAACTAGACTTAAACAACATAAATATAGTGTCAGGACAGGCCAGGAATCCAATGGTCTGTTTGTTCATTTGAGGGATAATAAGCATTGCATTGACTGGGATAATGCCTCCTCAATATTACTTTGTAATTCAATTGACAGTAGGAACATTATAGAATCCAGTCTCATTAAACATACAAAATCCATCAACATGAATTTGAGTAATGGTATGTACAAACTGGATAATTTCGTAATTAAGAAGATTTGTAACCAGGTGAGAAGGTTGGGTCATTTTACCCTCTGACCTGACTACTGACTGCTGCTGCGGTGCTTATGAAGATTAGTAGGGTCACTACCAAGTGACCAGACCAAGAGAGCTAAAATATTATGGGTGAAATGGCGCCATGGGGTGACTTCTCTTCCACCCCAATGCCTTCTCTTTTTCCTTCTCCTCTACCCCCATTCTAAATCCCATCATCATCATCATCCAGGAGCCTTCTACATACACACCTCAAAGTAAGTGAACTTTTCTACCATTTTTGTTGAATTTAGGAAATTTTCGGTGAGCTGGAACCAATTAACCCAAAAACCCATTGAAACAATGGTTTCGGTTAACGAACTTTTCGGTTAACGAACGACCTTCTGGAACGGATTGAGTTCATTAACGGAGGGGTCACTATATATATATATATATATATATATATATATATATATATATATATATATATATATATATATATATATATATATATATATATATATATATATATATATATATATATATATATATATATATATATATATATATATATATATATATATATATATATATATATATACGAGGTCTGTCCAAAATGAAACCAAACTTTTTAAAAAACAAATTTATTGCTTTACTTACAACTTAATCAGACTTGTCTCCGTCAAAGTACTCCCCTCAACTGTTGATTCACTGCTCCCAACGTTTTTTCCAGTTCTGGAACGCGTTTTGAGGGATGGTGCGCAGGTCTCAAAGCGAATTTTCTTTTATCTCTTCTATTGTCTGAAATTGGCGACCTTTCAGGGCGGATTTCAACTTTGGGAAGAAAAAAAGTCCGCAGGGGCCAAATCCAGAGAGTGGGGTGGCTGGGGAACAATAGTCGTCATGTGCTTCACCAAAAAGTCACGGATAAGGAGTGATGCGTGAGCAGGTGCATTGTCATGGTGCAGCATCCAGGTCTTGTTTGTCCCCACCTCAGGCCTCTTCCTTCGCACTGACTCCCTCAAACGCTTCAGGACCTCAAAGTAAAACTCTTTATTGACTGTCTGACCACGTGGAACAAACTCATGACGAACGACGTCCTGCCAATCAAAAAAGACGATCAACATCACCTCCACATTTGCATGACTCTGACGTCCAGATTTGGGATTGTCTTCGGTGGATGTTCTTCCCCTTTTGAAACGCTGGTGACATTGCGTACGGCTCAAACAATCCTCCCCATAAGCCTGTTGCAACATTTGAAAAGTCTCCTTAAAAGTTTTTCCCGATTTGAAACAATTTCACGCAAACACTTTGCTCTTCAAGATCCTTCATTGTTCAACTTGCAACAAATCGCCAAGTACATTAAACACACGTTCACTCTAGTACGTGTAGCTTGATGACTAATTGATGTGTCATGATGCGGCTAGTGTTAGACTAAAGGTCAGACCTCGTGTATATATATATATATATATATTTATATATATATATATATATATATATATATATATATATATATATATATATATATATATATATATATATATATATATATATATATATATATATATATATATATATATATATATATATATACAGTATATATATACAGTATATATATATACACTGTGTACAATAATAATAATGAATAATACAAAGTACAGTAATATTGTATATCAAATTTTCTTCTTTGTTTTTCAGGAAGGATACCTCGACTATCTCGTACCACGAAGTTTAGCCTGTGAATTTTCTTCTTAGGATTAAGAAGAGAAATACTGTACTATTTTATATAGGAAATAGATAACAGGTATTTAAATATACATGCAGTATTATGTATGCATTTTAACTTTATACCAAGACCTAGCAACTCTGTATAACCAGCACAACTCAGGGGTTGAATCTCAGGCTCCAGGAACCTAACTTGTGACTGGAATCCAGGGCCGGTATACACAAAACTTTTAAGTGCTAGCAAACAGTTGTTAAGGCTGACATTTTCCTGTTAATCACTAATAGTACATACACAAAACTTTTAAGGGCCTTAATAGAACTGTTAGGTTAAAAGACATCTGGAGCACTTTTAAGTCCCGTAATAGTCGTCTGTTAGTTGATACCATGGTGAACCAACAACAAAATCAGCGGCGGCAACGCATTTATCGGGAAAGGAGAAATATATTTAATGAATATAGTGTGAATATATTGTGTGTAAACCCTTTATAGCAGAGATTTTCTTTCTTGACTTAGACAATACTGAGAATCGGAGTGTCTCACACTCTGCCACCGATCACACCACACCAGGAAATGCAGCATTGGCTCTCATGGTGATTTCCAGCCATGCCCTCTTTGGTTATTTTTTGTGAACCATCCATCACCTTTTTTCACATGAAAAATTATTTTTTTTTTTTATGGTTTTCTTGCTGTTTTAGATGATCCTGACATTTATCTTTGGGGCAAATCACTTTTTTTTTAGTTAGGTTAGGTTAGGAAGTTGGGACATGGCATGTTAGGTCAGGTAACCAAACCTAACTTTTTATTAGTTAGGTTACGATGTAACCTGTTAGATCAGGTAACATTACCTAACTTTTTTTTTAGTTAGGTTAGGTTACCTGACCTAACAGGCCATGTCCTAACCTAAGCTAGCCTAACTTAACTAAAAGAAGTGATTTGCCCCAAGACAAATGTCAGAGTCATCTAAAACGGCAAGAAAACTAGCGAAAAAAACATATTTTTCAAGTAAAAAAAGGTTTGGGTGGTTAACGAAATGAGAGCGACGCTGCGTGTCACCATAACATCAAATTGGGACTTAGAAAAATTTGTGTTCTTGCAACTAATAAATTGCGTTTATTTTTGGTATGCTCCGCTTAATTCAAGTATATTCTTTCATTCCTCGGTGATATCTACTTAATGGTAAGAACAAAATCGTAAGAAGGTGATGGGTTGATAACGAAAAATAACCTCCTCTTTTTGTCTTTATTATTCAGGAAAGTCTTCAAGCAGCCATTCAATATTAACTTTTTCTCTTCAGTGGCATCCACCAATAATAAAGTCTGGTCTGCTATCCAGCTGAACTTCCTTTTCCTTCATGGGGTTGAGACTTCCATTTCCTCAATAACATGTTTGTTTACAAACAGCACAGCAAGGAAAAGCCACCGATCACTATCCTTGGTTAATAAATCCTCCTTCAAAAGACATTGATTAGATTTTTTTTTATGATCAAAATGTATATAAATGTAAATATTGCAATTAATCTTCATAATTTTATTGAGATTATTCAGCCATAAGACCATTTTATATAATGAACTCCTGCTATCTTTAGTGTTGTTTAGCGGTAATTAACAAACAACTACCGTAAGTTGCGGGGTATAAGTCGACTTCAAGATTTTTAGTTCAAAATTCAGGTTTAGGCTTACACTTGCCATATAAGTCGACCCCCCCAAGGCCCAAACATAGGCTAGGCTAGAACTGAAATGTGGATATAGCCTATGGCAAAAGTGTGTAATAGGGCATACCAGTATAGCACCTGCATAGCACCGCTATATACAGTATGATATTAGAACATTGTGGTACACCTGGCCTACTATCCACCATTTGCATCAGCTGGTGTAAACGAACTGCCAGTGGAGCCACCAACACCATGCGGCCAGCTACGAAACTATGGGTCCATTACACTGTTGGTAATTTACTAAACCATCGTGGCTTTATGCTCTTCCTGGCATCCACTCATTACCCACACACCGCCTGGGTTTAGTGGCGTTCTGATCGATTGTTTACTGTGCATCAGCTGTTGGAAATGGCGTGTGGTGTTGTGTTCGTTTAATTATACTGGAATTTACTATTTTGTTATAATCTCTTATGTTAAATAAGTTTACCAAACATGAATTTTAGGAGGAAATATTAGCGGCAGGCCATGGGAGTTACGCTATGTGATGCACAGTGAGTGTTAGGCAGGCTGTTCCACTTGTTTACCACTCTGTGGTAAAGCTTCACATTTTATACTCGGCGTATAAGTAGACCTCTGGTTTTGGAGAGATTTTTTCAAGTTTAAAATGTTGACTTACACTCCGCAACTTACGGTATTTGTGCGGTAAAAGTTTGCTAGTTAAGCTTTGTATATAACTTTTAAATTTTACTGCTAGCTAACAGTACCATTATGTCATTAGCATAAAAGTTTTGTGTATACAGGCCCAGAAATTTAATAGTTTCACATATTAGACCATCCTTCACTTATAACATAAAGATGATAACAGGAGATACCATTTATGTTCAAGTACAGTTTGAGTTTTTGTGGTCAGATTTTTATGAAAAAAGTAGGGTGTCGAACTATATACACACTATTTTGGGTGGGTAAAATTCATGCATTTCCGTGGATTATTTATGGTGAATGATAGCTACCAGTAAGTTCCTTTATCCTGGGCTTGCCTACCATACCCCTAGATTCTTTCTTTATGTTGCTATATAAAGAGCAAAACCTCATTCACTATATATGCCACTTTAAATCTGCAAATACATGATAGAAATGAAGATTTACAGATAATTCTCTTCATTTGCATGTGTTAACATCGCTTGTGGCATTGTGGCCAAGTTAGACGTGTCGCTGCAACCACATCCCTCTAGCCCTCTTGCTACCAGGTGGAGCTGTGAGGTGTTATGGTTATTTTCAACTTGTAATTTTGGGTCAATATACATGACTTCTTTTTTTTTTTTTTTACTCATTTACATGTACAATCAATCCTATATTCATATTGTGCAAAAAAAGTAAAAGAAATAATTGTACAGTATAAAGGTCAAATACGTAAAGGGAATAAACATTTCTTTGCGCATGAGGGTTAAGCATGCTGAGCAGGAGTGGGAGAAGGGAGCGGTGTGTGGGGGGACCCATTGCTAAGGAGTCGGCAGAGGCCCAGCTGGGCTACGTTGCTATGGCGAGCGTTGAGGCCAACAGCCAGTGTTATGCAAATGGCGGTTGTGTTAAACTTTCACTTGGTTTTTCCTTAACCTTATGCCCCAGGCTAGGGTGGCGTTGGCCATACCCCCCACGCAGGGGTAAAACAAGAAAAAATCGACTTTTCCAAAAATAATATTTAACCTTTATAAATGATAAAGCAATCAAAAAGATGTAAGAAAAACTATATATTGTCCCTCTAGAAACTTCAGTGGCACCTCAGTAATGAGGGAAATAAGGGGAAAGATTTTTTGATGGCGAGCGCTCGCGGTCACAATTCACATAGGGGTCATTTTTCTGCTTGCCTTTGTGTCCGAGATGGCCATTAATGCATATATTTACTGGTTATAATGTACTTATTTCCTATAAATAATTCATTTTATTTGCATTACTTTTCATAAAAAGTGCTCGGCGACACACACAATCTGTCGCCAGGCTGTCTTTGTGTTTGGGAGAGCAATTACGTCATAAATAATGATCGGAATAATAATTCCACAAATAAATACATTTATCACATAATTATAGCATTATCATCTAGTAATACTACACTACTTTTAGTAATATTACTTTGATACAACATGAAAAATGGACAAACAATGAAAAATAAACAAACACAAGAAGGTACTTACCAAGAAGCTTCCCTCTGACTGTACGTAGGAGAGGTGGTGGTGTTGGTGCTACCCTGACGCCTCGTATCGCTTGTGGGTAGTGGCAAGTGACTGCATACAACTGTGTACCTTTTACACAAATATCACTTTGTACCTTACAAATACACTTCCACTACTATTTACAATCATTCCTCACGTGCCACATTGTTTTAGAACGTTTTCTTCGTGTGGTACTCCATAAAGCAAGGTGCACAGAGACCAACGCCGCGCTCCTTGCACTACGTCGTCACGTCCTTACACTTATCCGGGCGCTTTGTGGTGTTCCTGCAGACGTAGCACCGCCTTTGCATCTTACAACCACTTGGAAGAGTCGGAAGGTCGTCAAGGAAGTGACGAGCAGCCCAGACACGTGCAAGGAGTCTGTCAGGGAGTCTTGCTTGGCTTCAACGTCGTCGTACAGCTGGCACAATGTTGCCATATTTCTCCAGGACTTGACTCATCACTTGCTTCTGAAAAACCCTGAGAGAGGGCTTTTCCCGGATACAATGTGTACGCATTCAGGATGATGTTCAAGAGGTGTAGGGACATCATCTTATACCACTTGACACATTTCTGTACACACTCAATTGCGCCAACCTGCATGTCACTCTTGTCCACGAGGCGCATGTTCACATTGTAGTCCACGACAGCGTCAAGTTTTTTCATTACCTCTTCCGTTGTCCAGTCCCTTTTGCCACTGTCCACCATTTTGCCCTTGTGAAGGGTTGACAGCATCTGCACAGTACGCTTATCATGCCAACGCATTGCAAGCAACTTGTCTGCTTGTTTCAGCTGGATGTCTCCTCGTGCAGGTTTACCAGGAAACACGGACCAGTGTTTCCTGTTCTTACGTACTGTCCCACAAGAACTGATGTCATGTTCAAGTAGGAACTTGGCCAGGGCAGGAGAGGTATAAAAATTGTCCTTGTAGAGGACGTGATTCCCTCCAAAGTAGCGGTCCATAAGTTTCTTGACAACAGCGCGAGAGAAACCATGTGGGTCATCCTTGGGTATGTCTATGTCACTTGCTGTGTAAACTACGAGATCTAAGACATACCCAGTCTCGCAACCACACAGCACAAAGAACTTTATCCCAAAGCGATTTCGTTTGGAGGGAATGTATTGTCTTAAAAACAAGACGTCCTCTGAAAAGCACCAGAGACTCGTCCACCACTACATTCTGGGAGGGTTTGAAGAACTTCATGAATCGTTCCTTCAGCATCGTAAAAACTGTCCTTATTTTCCAGAGTTGGTCACTAGCCACAGGGTTGTTGTTGTCCACGAAATGTAGATAACACAGGATGGAGGCAAACCGGTCTCTTGACATGAATTTCAAAAACAATGGAGTTGCTGTCATGTCATCGTGAGATATCCAATACTCCTGAAGTACGTGTTTCTTCACATGTGCCATTAGCATTAGTAATACAAAAATCAGTCCAGCGGTGCAATTTTGGCAAGGAGCCAGGTCCTGGGTCGGCATCACACGTATACTGATAAAATTTATTTGTTTCAGTATACAGTTAGTCCATGCATGCACCATCAAAGAAGGCACAAAGTAGTCCATCTCACTTGATTCCTTTGTACAAGGAAATTCAGGAGTAATTCCACCTAATGAGCATCAGAAATCAGGGATGTCAGGCTGGAAATTACTGCCATCAGACCAAACAAAAGCATTCATTGTCCCTTGTCTGGGCTGTGACCGCGTGGTGGGCCTATGCCACACTGGCTGTGCCTTGCTGCCACCCTCATCACTTGTCCCTAAAACATTGTGTAACTCGACACTATCCTCAGGATCACAAGGCATATAATCACTGCCTTCATCACCACTTTCACCAGAATCGCACAATACAGCACTCGCATCAAATAGCTCTGTCCGTATCTCACTATCATCCAACCCGCGGCATCGACGCTCGATCGGGTGGACGCTGCTAGCGACCGAACACGGGAGGTTGAGGGGCGACTCTCCATGACAGACAAATAGTCATGCTGGAACCTGTTAACCCGCGATGGGCATTCAAACAGTGGCGGGGTGATCATCATAAACAAAACCAGATTGATTTGTTCATGTTCATGCATGCCAACAAAAACTCTAGTCTTCTTCCATTTTAGGGTACATTACCTTCATGTTAGTGTCTCTTATGGAAATCCAGTAATGAAGGTGAAGGATTAATTGTATTTTCAGATTTATTCAATTTCTTGGGCCTGGTGATTCAATTCCTGTGACTTGCTAGCTCTACAGAGTTGCTCATTCCCAGATCATATATATAAAATGGGATTTCAGAATCAATCCATAATTTTTCCATTTTTCTTTTCATTTACTCTCCTGAGTTTCTTACTGACAATATTTATTACAGTTTGTGTCTGTTGAAATATATAGACAGCATCACCATTTTAGACATTCCTGTGTTTTATAAGGTTTTGTTGTTGCTGATTATTATAAATGCATCTTGGGTGTCAGCCTGTATGAAAATCTTTAACAAGTAATGTTTTACAAACTGCAAAAATATGATGACAATTTTGAATCCTTGGTTTTTCCCATAAATTGACAGATACAAAAAAAAACAAGTTCTGTTATAATATATAAGCTAAGGCAATCCAAATAAACGGTCGTAAATTATGCAAAATTTGTATTAAGGGTCCAAGATCAAATACTGTACAAAAGAAATGAACATTATCAAAGGCCATTATGAGAATGTATTGTGTGAAACTGACATCATTCTTCTGTCAGGAAAATGTAGTTGAGTTTGAATGTTTTCTACATTATCTAATTTTATGCATATTTAATATTACCACAGGGTGAAATTTTTAGTTTGCCCATCAAATCACAATTAAGAATTATATTTGTTTAACTAAGACCATGGACACTAACTATATTATGTTAAATACAGTGATATCCCCATTAGCCGCAACAATTGGTGCAGAGCACTTCCGGGGAAGAGAGATTTCCGGGTAACCAGACAACTTTCTCAAACCCGGAAATATTTCCAGTTTTACTGGAAAAACTTTCCGAGTGTCTAAACTATGCATCTTGCACAGACAAACACTAGCCCACATCCTCATAATGTTTCTGTGTGCTGGGGAGCTTTCCAAAAGTCTAAGCTAAAGATCTATATGATATGGTCGTGAATGAAACTATGTGTTAGAGCAAAGACTATTTTTTTCGCCCCCTTGGAGCTGTGGGGGATTAGTGGATCTCGTGTAACTGACCTGACCTGACACTATGTCAGGTGGAGGTAGGGTGGGGTATTGGTGGTCTCATATTACTGACCTGATACAATGTCAGGTCACCCACTGTTGGGTGGGGGATTAGTAGGTCTCAGGACCTGAAGATGTATTGAATAAACATGAAAGCTAAATTACAGTATTTTTTATGCTTACACTTATCACATTGTATCCCTTCAACATTACATTACATAACATTTTAAAATGTGGAGTGAGAAAGCTGAAAGCTGTGGGTGAATAGAGAGATGGAGTGGAAAGGAGTGATAACATGCACCAGTGTTGCCAAGCGCTAAGCTCCTCAACAGCTGATCTTTTAACTCCATCACTTAGTTAGCCACACAGAAATTTATGTCATACAATATGGGAGTGTTTGGGTGTGATGTTGTGGTATTAATTAATAAATAAGCAATATTGAATCGTCAATGAGTCGTTCGAAGAATAACAGCGTACTACAATTGTCACTAATATTCATCAAACTACTATACTGTCATTAACAATACAATATTGTTTATTATTCATTAATTAATACCCCAACATAACATCATACATAAAATCTTTTGTGTGAGACACTGCGAGTTGGTGTATGTTTTATCATGGTTAATATAAAATATTAAACACATTAGAAACAATACGACGTATAATTATTAATTTGACATCCAAATTACACAACAAATCGAATAATAAGGCAATTTTTTTTCACCCAAGCCTCTCTACTGGGAGGAGAGTAGGTGGCAGGTAAGCTTAGCCATTGCCAAATTTACCAGTTTTTTATTTAATCATTACAGTACTGATACATTATAAAATGTATTATAGTACTCTATTATATATGAAGGGTACAGGTATTAATAAGCACATAATATTACAGTAAACATATCTTTATTAGTAAATAAAAAACAAAATAAATATTTTTGCAATGGTAATGGCAGGCATGGGGAGATGACGAGGAACTTTTTTCGGGGGTGTGTGGTCAGGCCCCCCACCCCCCGCCCTCCCTCCCTTACTGAAATTTAAATGAAAGAAAACATTATATAATTTGTATAATGAACATCCTTATAAATTATCAACTCATGAATTTAGGAATAGAATATGAATTATACTGTACAGTATTAAGAAACTGTACAAAACTAGATTTGGTGCGTACAGTACTGTACTTACTTGAGGGTGTCTTGGTACCGTAATGTATGGTACACAAGCAATGGCCACTGCTATATGAGGTAGTATACTGTATGTACTGTGTTCATGTAATGTTAATTTCCAGTAAAATTATACACTGAAATCACTGTTGACATCTTAACACAGCTTAAACGCTGTGTTGTAGGTTGATTGTGTCCTATGTACTGTACAGCAATTGTACAGTACTGCACAACAAACTGTACAAAAAACAGGAGCGAGCAACAAATGAACCTTGTACTGTAAGGTGACTGGTGACAAAGAATTATGAGGCTAGCCTGGGGTGAGAGGGGGGTCATCTACATGATGCATCAGCCAATTACAGATGTCCCATGAGTTCACATGACAGCATTAGCCAATCATTGCACGCGAGCCTATAACCTCAGTTACCTCGAGTGTCTCGGTCTCCTGCCACCCACACACAGAGGACCCGGGAGCATGACGCAATATTTCATAATTTTTCTAGACATGTTATAGTACTGTACGTACAGTATTGAATATTTTATATTATCAATTATAAAACATACAACATAAGTGGCTGTACGAGAATATATACAGTAACACTAGATGTTGGAGGAGTGTGTATCCCTGTATCGGTATTAATAGCTAGGGCCCTTTTCTCAAAATTTATAATACGCTACATTAATGAAAATGAATGGAGATTAGAAGTAATAGATTTATAAATTGCAAGAAGTTGGATGGTCCATCATTATTTTTACAGTATTTGTATTTTTTCATAAATACTGTATACGTACATACAGTATATTAAAAAACATTTCCTGAAATCTCTTGATTTTATACCATATTACTCATTAATGAGTCGCCCATCATGCCACAAGTTGACTTGTGTTTCATGAACTATACACGTAGGTATGTGTAGTGATCTCCTGGTGTGGGGGGTGCAGTCGGTATCCCCTACCATATGGACAGGACTGATTCCTGTCAGCTTACAGTTGCCATTTAGGGATTTTTCCAAAGCAATTATACAATAATATTTGGGATGAAATGAGCGGGTATTAGAGCTTATTGTATTGATTTTGTGTACATTAAAGCTTCGACTAAAGATGGTTGTAGATGTTCAGTAGTAAAATTAATGTAAATATACTGTATGTATCTTTTAATTAATGTTATGTAATATATGTACAATAGAAGTGATCAATGAATTGGTAGAGAAAAAAGTGAGACTGCACGGGAGGCCAACGTATGCACTTGTGGAAATAGTGTCATTTATCTTATGTACACACACACACACACACTCTCCACACACACACACACACAGTGAATTAGTCATTTGGGAGTGTCGCTGTCACCTTTACCCTAGTAGACCCTTCTCTGGCTTGGGGGAGGGTGGAGATTAACGCATACAGTACGTAAGGATAAAGGCAGAGGGGTTTTATTGTTTTTCTCGTAAAATGTAACTGAATTTACTTTGGAGTATATAACTTATACTGCTGAAATTCTTGTAAGATAGCGATTAATTTGAGTATAAACATCCATTATTTTTCACCATACATAATAATTTTAGTAATTAAATTAGTACAGTACATTTGAGTACAGGTTGTGATAATTTATGTGGTTGCAATTTCAAAGCTTTGTGACATCACTAATGTATAATGAGTCTCCATATGCCCTGGTTTATTCATTGATCAGTTGTCTAAATGCAAAAGTAACCCTGTCGAGCCATCCTGTATCAATTAATTTTAAAATAGAAATTATAATGTAAAATGTTATAAGACAATGGCTTAGTAGTGCTGTGTAAGTGTCTTGGCATGTCACCTCACCACCAGACTCCTGAACAAACTCTTCATCAACTTCTTCAAATCCTACAATGTGCTTGGCAAGCTAAAACACACACACACACACACATGGGAATTAAGACAACAAGCATCCAGTGAGGGTCTTGTTGTGTGACTGCATGGAGGCGAATTAAAAGATCAGTGTTGAGGAGCTTATCGCTTGGCAACACTGGTGCATGTTAGCACTCCTTTCCACTCTATCTCTCTAATCACCCACACCTTTTTGCTTTCTCATTCCAGATTTTAAGATGTTATGTAATGTAATGTTGAAGGGATATAACTTTGCTCATTTTTACTTATACTGTACTTATCACAATTTCTCTAAAATACTTTAGGTTTCGTGTTTATTCAAGACATTTTCAGGTCATCAGACCCACTAATCCCCTACCTAAGAAAGAGTGACCTGACATTCCATCAGAAAGTCAGTACAGCTACTCCCCGACTTATGACCTACTTGACTTACGTCCACCTGCACTTACGACCGCCTCAGTCGTACCAAAATTTGGTCAAATTACGTATTTTTGAGTCCCGAAGTCAGTACACAGACAAAATTTTCATCTGTAATTCACTTTAAAATGGCTGGCAAGCTTAAAAGTGAGTGTTTTATGGTTCTGAGAAGAAAAAGAGACCCCATTTTCGATTTTCTATGTGTTATTTAAGCATTTCCGACTTATGACCTGGATGTCGGTCCCTAACCCCGTCGTAAGTCGGGGAGTACCTGTAATATGAGACCACTAATCCCCTACCCTACCTCCACCTGACATTGAGTCAGGTCTGGTCCCTCCCCAAAATACTTGAGCTTTCGTCTTTATTCAAGACATTTTCAGAAAATGCTCTCGATTTTCGACCTCGGAATTTTTTTTCCCAAAGCCAGAATTTTTTTTTTAATTCCGGCTTTGGGAATGCTTTTCCGAGCAATTTTCAATTCCAGCTCTTGGAGGGTTCTGGATTTGAGGGATTCCGGCTAACAGAGATATTACTCTATTCGTATAATTATTCTTACACATAACGTCTGTAATCATATTTTGATTGGTTATATTTTGCATAACAAATTTATCAATTTATAATGCACTGTTTATGGAGAAAATTTGTAAGTACAGTACTGTACTCTACATTCTTATTACTTTGTGTTTATGTATTTACTGCAATTTTATAATTTATTAAATTTAATGAAACTATTGTCATAAAAAATACTCTCACAAGAATATATTATAATGATGCAGAGTACAGTATAAGATATTACTCACATAGTCTGAGTTAAAACCTTCAGTTAGTGTACTGTGTGTTGCTTCATTTTTTAAACTATAGAAACATTACCTGTATCCACCTGATGGGGACAGTGAGGCGAGATAGAAGCTGGAGATACAGTCATAGTCATACTACAGCTGATTTTTATGATACTCTACTATATATGCAAAGAAGTCTTTCCAAAATATGTGATATATGTCAAGATCTCTGCTAGATGTAAGGTTCTACTTTTTATACAAGCCTCACTTTCTTCTATGAGAATACAGTCAGTATAATCTAAGTCCATTTATTTAACACTTGGATACCCTGCATTTAATTACAGGTCAAACCTCTCTAGTCCAGCAATTTATGGTACGTGGCTCTGAATTTCTATGGTCTGGCACCAGTCAGGTCCTGAGGGTGCCAGATTAGAGGGGTTTGACCCGTATTTATACGGTACTTGTATTGGGAAATAACAAATATGAAATGATGAATTATGAAAAACTGTGGCTGGAAGGGATTTGCCTCTTTATGGAACATACTGCTGATACTATGTAACTAATAACAGTGATGAAGAACCACAGGATTTGAAAAGCATCACAAGGACATAGAATAGCCTTCTGATTTATATTAATTATTCAGAAACTAATTGGTTACAATTGTGCCTTTATATTTCTAATCATGTCCTGATCTAGGGTGATTCTCTGGTCACCTAATCTATGGAATGAAAACTAGGTTCACATGGAGTTAAACTTGTGAACAGAATAAAGGAAAAATAAAATATGTCCACATTTGAAAATGCAGTTATTGCAGTCATGGGACTGTTTATCCAGTGTAATGGTATCCCACTGACAGAAATTTCTAATATGTCTGCAATGAGTAAAATTTCAAGTAAAATCCGTTTGAATTTTTTTCCACTCGTTCAAAGTCATACCAAGATTTATTTATCATTATCTTGACACACACAAATTTTAATACTAACTTTAACAATTATTTTGAACAAAAGAAAATCACAATGTGTTTAGAACCAAAGTTTAGTTAGGTAACCTACAATACAGTATAGAAAGAATTCACATTCGGTCTTCGGGCCAGGCAAGGCAACTGTGGAGTGACGAGTCGGACTTCTGGTGATGCTCTGTTTCTGGGTCGGGATGTAATACTACATGTATTTGGTGGACTGGCAAGTTGGTGAATGACTGGGTCACTGGATGTGCAAGTCAATACTGGACAGGTCCTATATGTCCTGTACATTCGTGGGGTATGATCAGCGGAACAGTAGTCGCCAGGAACACTGCAAAACCTAGGGAAAAAAATCAGGTCTGGCTCTGGTTGAGCGATGAACTACATTAATAATAATTTGTCGTTTCTTGTCTTGTGAAAAATACAAGATAAGTTACAACCTAGACAGCCCCCACCAGATGCTTACTTTTGTTTGTTTGAATATCTGAGTGAAGGCGCAAAGTGATTTTCTCTGCGTAGAAACAGACATTTCTGTCAGTGGGCCCGGTATCCAGAATGCTAAGGGAAAAAAACTGCTATGTTCTGGCCATAAAACTGTGAGGATGAGTTACACAGTACAGGTTGACAATCCCTTATCCGAAATCCTTGGGGCCAGAGGCATTTCGGATTTTGGAATTTTTCAGTTTTCAGAATGGTTACTTAGTTTTTTGTTTCTTTTATGTGTGTATTAGCCCACCCAGGCACAAGTCACTGACCCACATTGGGGCCTGGGAGGCGAAAATATAATAATAATTATAATAATTCATAGGTCTAGGTCGTGTTTCTCACTTTTCATCTTTTTTTCATTCTTGTATTTCTTTATTATTATTTTTATTATTTTTATTATTTTTATTATTTTATTAACACAGTATTATTGTTATTATTATTATTATTATTATTAATTTTATTATATTTTATTATTATTATTATTATTACAGTATTTTATTTTGGAGTATTTTTTATTAAAATTTTTAATTACTACTATGAATAATTATTATTATTATAATTAGTATTACTATTACATTTTCTCCCCCCAGGCCCTGATGTGGGTCAGTGATCTATGCCTGGGTGAGCTAATCCCTGTTTAAAAAAAAAAAAAAACATTGCTCCACAAAAAAGCTTTCGGTTTTCAGAGCTTTTCGGTTTTCGGAATTTCGTATAAAGGGTTGTCAACCTGTATCTCACTTTGGGGCTTATAAAATCTACATATAATATCCTCCTAAGAGGGTTATTATGTGCTCCCTTGTGGCTGATAAAGGACATAAGGAGACCCTTCAGAGGTTCTGAAACTGGCCAACTCTGAATTAGCTGGTTCAGTGAGGACAGTTGGGTCTTTGACCTGCTTTCCTGCCATATTTGAGCTATCCCACCATGCACAGTGCCTTCACTCACATTTGGCTGACTGTAGACCTGTTGATCCCAAATAATTCACCCACTAAGAAATTTGCCATCTTAACTGTTTTAGTGGTTTATGTTATTTGTTTGCTAGGGGACTGTTACCATGATAAAGAAATGTGCCCTACAATATTTGAATGTTGTTTTTGACCACAGCAGCAAAGACAGCCTTCAGGCCTGTATTTAAATTTCTTTGGCAAGGTTATGAATATTCTAATTTTCAAATTTATTTGATCTTTTTATTCAAATCACAAGTAACCTTGTTTTCTCCCTATAGACTGCTGAATATACAGAATTACCCTATCCTGGTTCAAAAAATGAGATATCAGGATATCGTGATGCCTTACTTGTGTGCAGTACAACTCTTAATTCTTCTAAAATTTAGCCACTGTTAGTAAACCAATACTTTTGTTGTGTGCAACATAATATTTTTAAGCACCATGTAATGTAAAAAAATTTAATGTACTGTATATCAATACTGTATTTGTTTTTATGTATATACAGTATTTTATTTTGTGTGGGACAGTTTATTTTAATTTATTTTGTATTTAGAATTTTCTTGTTGATACATAAAATATATTTCCAAACTTATTTGATTGTTGATAATAGGCAGTTAAACCCCTTAGCTCATTTTCCCGAGCACTGTTCTGTGTATTCATTTGTAAATTTTTTTGAAAAAAATTACCTCAAGTTAACTCGAGCTCAACTGTACTTGTTTTCACAGGCCCGTATATGTCCATGAACTCAAATAGTTACATTTTACCGCAGCAGATTGTGCGTTAAAACCTTCTGCAGATAACAACCTCACATATAAACACATATAGTGGCACCTACACAGACTTTTGCTTCCTCCCAGACACACTTCCCCCATTTGTCATCCTACCAATATGAGTTCTAATAATGATTGTTCAGACATTGAGGAATCAAGTAGTGATATGCAAGATGATGAACTTGTCCCTGCTCCATGATATCCGTTTGAAGGTAACACGAACATGAACCACAGGTTTGAAGATGAAAAAATTATTTTACATCACTAACTGTATATTATTTGAATGCTTACCTTGATCATAAGCTAGTAGAAATGATCATACTTGAAACTAATAGGTTTGCAGCACAAAAGTTAGCTGAATCTTCTGAGACATAACATTGGAAAAAGTAAATAGTATCCTGTTACAAGTGGTGAAATTAGAAGATTTTTTATCACTGTATTGGTCAAAGAATTCCATGCTGTCCACACCTTTTTTCAACAAGCGTTTTATTCTCCCCGGTCACGTCTATGAAATTGTATAAGCAAAAAACAAATACTCAATCTAAAGGACATAAATAAACAAATTAGTACTTCACCAGACCTTGGCGCTAACTGTCAAACATGTCACTGTCACCCCCCCTCCAACCCCCCACCTCCTCCCAGCTAAGGTTTCCAGTTATACAATAGGCTTGAATGTTATATAATATCTCAGACTAAAGTTAGGAGAATATAATTTGCATTGCTGGAATCCTTGTAAGACAGCGAATAATTTGAATATAAACGTCATATGTTTTGCGCAAAAGATAAAATTTTTGCTCTCTCTAATAAAATTCTTAAATTAGATCTCAAATTTGTTTGTCTAATGCAAATTTTAGCTTGTTTATATTCAAATTAATCACTATCTTATAAGAATTTCAGCAATGTAAATTATATTCTGCCCTGGTCATTTCTATGGAATTTTATGAGCTAAAAACAAAAACTCAAGCAAATAAACAAATTAAGTACTTCACCAGACGTGCTATCTGTCAAAATACACCTCACCTCCCGCTCCCCCCGTTCCCATGCTCGCTCCCTCCCTCCCTCCCTGCCTTCCCAGATAAAGGTTTGGTGTTTTCAGTAGGCTTTAAGGTGTTTATCTTATAAAATATCTTCAGACTAAAGTTAGAAAAATATAATTTGCATTGCTGGAACCTTGCAAGACAGCGAATAATTTGAATATAGGTCATATATTTTGCACAAGAGATAAAATTAATCACCTGTATCACATTACAGTAGTGATTTAAGAGTTCTAGTGTGTGTGTGTGTATATATATATATATATATATATATATATATATATATATATATATATATATATATATATATATATATATATATATATATATATATATATATATATATATATATATATATATATATATATATATATATATATATATATATATATATATATATATATATATATATATATATATATATATATATACACACACACACTCACTATACAGTAAAACCTCGATTAACCGACCACATATGAGGGGAAGGGGCCGACAGATAATCTATAAGGTCGGTTAATAGTACATAAAGTCTACGGAAATAAAACACATTTTCAAAGTACCTTTCCCTAAGCTACCTCAATTAAGTCCCTCTATTCATTTTTGTTCATTTGCCATTCATATTTCAATAGAATTTGCTTTAAAACATTAACCACTTTAGTAAATAAATATGAACCAGTACCAGTACATTATGAATCTAAGTACAGTTATAAAAAACATAATTCATGCTCCAGTAATTTGAAATCACCTATAATTCACAATGTTTTGCTGTTATAAAATATATCTTTCAAATTTCGTAATACAGTGTACTGTATTTCGGAAAATTTTGTATTATGAGAGACATTTACGAATATGTATGACACACATGCTGCCATTGGATGCAACTGCCTGCCCCCAGTGTAAACAAGTACTGTACAGGTATATGGGTGTCGGACAGTAGGATGTAGGTCAGAGTCAGTTTACGTTAGTCAGTCACGGAGTGCACGTCTACGGTCTACCACATAAGCTTCTTCCACTTGTTTTTCCACCATTGCCCAGTGTTTGAGCCATTATGTCTGATAACCCTAAATCTGGTACAGTACTTAGAAATGTTTAAATTTTGATTGGGGCAGATAACGGAGAAGTACTGCTGTTTTGTTGGGTTTTCCCCCAGGAGGTGTCCTTCATAATTCGTAATGGCTAGAGCCCCTATTATTTCAAATAATGGGGGTTTTACTGTACTGTACAGTACAGTCATTAAGATTGGTTTTAATAAAAACTTGCAGAATCATTAACACAGGTCAGGTTTGGGCTTGACAAAATTTAATTTTCAATCAGTGAGCACAAAACCATTACTTTTATATTTTTAGAATTTATCGATGAAACTCCCACCACTAGCTCTGTTCAGCAAACACAACAATCTTGGCCAGAGTCCAGCTGTTCAGCTCTCATCGAAAAGAACCCATTTTATACATCCAGTAGCTGTAGCAGCCAGCCACTGAATGAGCCTATGCAAGGGGCAAGTGAAAACAGTTCATCAAGTCCACTACTTCTTAGTACTCTGTGCACCCACATACCAAAAGAGGTCAGAAAAGAAAGGCAGAGCTGGACAGAAAAGAAGTGTATAAAAAGTGTAGAGAAAGACAAGAACATTTTAGGGATGTTTTAGGAAAAAAGTTTGTGGAAGAAGGTGGCATGTCTGGAAAAGTGGGACATTTTATCGATAAAGCAGGAAATTTGGTCGACAAAGTGGGAAATTTTATAGATTTACACAGCCTCAGACACCTTACAGAGGATGACATCTGTGATGGAGAAAATAGAAGCAACTGCTGTCCATTATTAGGAAAACAAAACGGCCAAGGAATAATTGACATTTATATAGTACAGTATGGGGTATATTCTTTTGTGTGTGTGTGTGTGTGATTCTGGTCACTATTAGCATTAGTGAACTTTATTTGTAATTTCATTCATGCAGTTCGAGAATATTTGTATAGAGGTTCTGAATATGCCATCCCCCCCTCAGGATGTGAGGAGGCTGGGGCCAAAGCAGGGGGACAAGACTCGCCCCCTAAGGATCACACCAATGAGTGAGGAGAAGAAATGGGAAGTTATCTGCCATGCAGAAAACTTAGCAAGGAGCGAGACATTTCAGAATGTATTGATACACCCAGATCGCACGGTAATGCAAAAGGAACAGCACAAGAAGCTCCTGCAGGGCTTGAAGCAGAGGAAGGAGGAATCGAGGAAGAACAGGGACGGGTGTAGACCGCTCTCTCTCTGCTGCCATACCCCTGGAGCTGTAAGGACCGCCCTCTCTCTGCTGCCATACCCCTGGAGCTGTGAGGACCGCTCTCTCTCTGCTGCCATACCCCTGGAGCTGTGAGGACCGCTCTCTCTCTGCTGCCATACCCCTGGAGCTGTGAGGACCGCTCTCTCTCTGCTGCCATACCCCTGGAGCTGTGAGGACCGCTCTCTCTCTGCTGCCATACCCCTGGAGCTGTGAGGACCGCCCTCTCTCTGCTGCCATACCCCTGGAGCTGTGAGGACCGCTCTCTCTCTGCTGCCATACCCCTGGAGCTGTGAGGACCGCCTCTCTCTGCTGCCATACCCCTGGAGCTGTGAGGACCGCTCTCTCTCTGCTGCCATACCCCTGGAGCTGTGAGGACCGCTCTCTCTCTGCTGCCATACCCCTGGGCTGTGAGGACCGCTCTCTCTCTGCTGCCATACCCTGGGCTGTGAGGACCGCTCTCTGCTGCCATACCCCTGGAGCTGTGAGGACCGCCCTCTCTCTGCTGCCATACCCCTGGAGCTGTGAGGACCGGCTCTCTCTGCTGCCATACCCCTGGAGCTGTGAGGACCGCCCTCTCTCTGCTGCCATACCCCTGGAGCTGTGAGGACCGCTCTCTCTCTGCTGCCATACCCTGGAGCTGTGAGGACCGCTCTCTCTGCTGCCTGCTGCTGCCATACCCCTGGGCTGGGGACCGCCCTCTCTCTGCTGCCATACCCCTGGAGCTGTGAGGACCGCTCTCTCTCTGCTGCCATACCCTGGAGCTGTGGGACCGCCCTCTCTCTGCTGCCATACCCCTGGGCTGTGGGGACCGCCCTCTCTCTGCTGCCATACCCCTGGAGCTGTGGACCGCCCTCTCTCTGCTGCCATACCCCTGGAGCTGTGAGGACCGCCCTCTCTCTGCTGCCATACCCCTGGAGCTGTAAGGACCGCCCTCTCTCTGCTGCCATACCCCTGGAGCTGTAAGGACCGCCCTCTCTCTGCTGCCATACCCCTGGAGCTGTAAGGACCGCCCTCTCTCTGCTGCCATTGTTGGCCAACTGACATGACCGGACCACCCGCCACTGACATCGTCGACAACATCTCACGAGCGTTTTCGGATTATAGAGCATTAGTTTGCCCGACACCAGTCTCCTGCAAGACCTAACCTGTCTCTCCCTCGGCAACTCAACACCTGCACGTCTCTGGAACGAGATGCGGAGATTGAACTCCCGCCACACAGAGAGGCTTCCTCTCCTCCGACATTGTCCTGCCTCCTTCCATTACTTTAGGTCCGAACACACTCCAGGTTGTAGATTCCACGAAGCTCCTCGGCGTCACCATAGACAACAAACTAAATTGGAAACCACATGTCAGTGAAGTTGTCAAATCCTCCAGTTTCTGTCTCCACCTCCTCCGCCGACTCAAGTCCCTCGGAGTTCCTGCACCCGAGCTCCTCAGTGTTTACACAACATTCATACTTCCCAAGCTCGCCTATGCCTCCCCTACCTGGTCTTCCTCCCTAAATGCCACACAACGTAAACACCCAGAAAAAGTGCAAAAGAGGGCATGCAAGATTATTCTCTCCCCTTCCTACTCCACATATCAAGAAGCGCTCAACACACTGACCATCACCACGACCTCATCTGCAAATTTGGTAAGAAGCTTCTACACCATCCGCGACACCGGCTCCTACTACCACCTGAGATCCCTAGCCCGAGAATTGCTGTTCGACACCACAACCGCATCCAGCCCATACGTGCATGAACTGCATGAACTGATCGCTATAAGAACAGCCCAGTCCCAACCATTGTAAAAATTATCAATAACTTGTAATAAACCAGTGTATTCACTCCCAGTAAATACTACTTCTTGCACTGTCACTATGTTGAAATGCACTGTAGTTTGAGCTTTTCCCCATCTAGTTATCATATATCTTATTTGTATCACTATGTTACTTGTATATTATTTGTAATTCGAAATCCATTCCCCAAATATGTAACTGTATATTTTCAGCCTTCTGGCTGCCAAGCTCTTTCAATAAACCGTTAATTATTAATATTATTATTATTATTATTACACTTCCTGCGCCAGCTTCACACTCAGAAGCTCCCTGCAGAAGTTCGTCTCGTCCTCTCAGCATTGGACTACTCTACTACCTCGGCGACCTATGCAGCCATGGCAAACAGAGTATTCCACGAATACACTGCTGTGCGCCATGCTGCCGCGAGCAACTTAGCGGACACACCGTCACTTTCCTCCAATCTTGTCAACCTGATCAACGCTCCCCAGACGAGCAACACCTCACAAGACATGAGGGACCTGCTACAGTCCCTACACCGCAGGATTGACACCCTCGAGCAACTCTGCTCCTCCAACCGTGCAGCTGCTCCCATTCCTGCCCCACACACTGTATCCTACCGACCCCAACACCCCAGTCCTGCCTCAGATGCCGCCGCCAGCCCCCAGCACAGTGTACCTACCTTCTGTGAGGGTCCATGCAACTACACGAGGAAGCGACATTGACTGGGATTGGTGGGCGCCATAACCTCCGACACTATCAAGCAGCACATCACATGCCTTACTTCTGACCTTGGCCACTTCACTCCTGTTGCCCGTCACGACCTACTACAAACACTACGACAGGCAGTTCCTGCATTCAAGGCTACTGCCCCACGCCAGCCTTCCCATCGCCCTGAACACATTCATCCTGCACCTCCTTCGCCAGTCTGCCCACGATTGCCGCTTACAGCACCACCTCGCCCATAACATTTCTGGGTACCCTCTTTTCATCCCCAGGTACCTACTGCTCCTGATGAGGATTCTGCAGCCAGCCCTATGGACACCCCACCCGGCGCCCCTGAGGACTTTGCACCTGCCGCGAGAGATGCACCACATTCCTCACCTGTTCAACCTTCTCTCCACCACAACCCTCCTTCTCCCAAACCTTCTCCCATAGATTCCGCGTCACTAGACGGAGTCGTCTCCTGTAAGGGGCCGACTGATCCACACCCCTGCCCGTTATGTCTCACATGTGGGATACAACCCTGCCGACAACAAGTCTCCTGCAGCGCTCGGAGGGGAGGGGGAGTATTGTAGTGGATACTCTCCCCTACAACTGCTGACTGATCACTTGCCGTCCGATACCAGCCGATCAGCAGCGAGTTCCACAGACCAGGCCTCACTCGCAGACTGCGCAGTGATTGGCGCCACTCATTTCGCAACTCGCTTCTCTGACTCTGAAGAATCGTATAAATACACCTCAGCCTAGCCGTAGAGGTCATTCAACTCAACGCTCTCAAACCAACAAGACCTCTCAGCAAGCTCATCACCACACAGCAACTCCTTAGCACTGCACTGTACTTACAATATATATGTATATATATGCGGAGAACGCATTGTGAGTTTCACTTCTTACCTCCATCCTTAGTGCGAGATCTCCTACGTGTACGTATGTATGTGAGCCTATCAAAGAGAAGATAGACAAACATGGAGAAGTTTGACAACTGGCCACATACAGTACGCCACACTAGAACCTAATCACGCAAGATGTAATTTCAAATATTATTATTCTAACCTCAGCATATCTGGTTGAGCCCGGATACTGTCAATCTCTTACTTTCCTTCAAATTTCCTCCCTCTTTCCTTGATCCTAAACGAATCCCCCCTCCCCCAAATTGCCACCAAAGTACTTTCAATCCTAATCCCTGCCCTCCCACTCAGCATTACAAGCAATAGCCCTCTACCTTACCTACAGACGTCAAGTCAAGAAGGTATTCTACTCAACGCTCTCAAACAGAAAAGACATCCTCTCAACAAGCTCCTAACCACACAGCAACTCCCTAGCACTGCATTGTACATATAATATATGTACTGTGTATATATATTTAGAAAACGCCATTGTGAGATTCCTTTTTCATCTCCATCCTAAGTGCGACAAAGAGAAATTAGACAACTGGCCACATACACTATGCTACATTGTCAGCCAGGGCCGGATTCAGGAGTGGGCAGCTGCCCAGGGGCCTCCACATGTGCGGTAGTAGCTATATCAGGGCTGGTCAACTTGAAACCACATGAATGACTCCAGTCATGTCTCACTTGTGTGTGTGTGTGTTGGGAAATTGTACACTATCAATAAATATACAGTTAATTAAAAAGTTCTCAATGTTCTAATTTCCTCAATATAACTGCATATGGCTTCAAAATTCTCCAAAGAAGTGTTCAAATTTCAAAATTTTCCCGGGGGGCTTACAGCGCCCCCCGGAACTCCCAGATGTTTAGGCTCGCTTCACTAGCCACCCCACCCTCTTGGGTAGTTATAATGAGGGGGGCCTCCACAAACAGGCTGCCCAATGGCCTCCACAGGTCTAAATCCGGCACTGTTGTCAGCCCGTCTGATCCCGAGATATGCCAGGGACTCTCAGTTGATTTAAAATGTCCACAGGAAGGCCACCAGACGGGTGCCTGCACTGCGCCTTGCCCTGATTAGGGGTTAGGTTAGGTTTTGTTTGATTAGATGACTCGTTTTCTCCCTCACCCCAAAACCCTGATTTCCCAGGCTCTCCCCCATTATTGTTGGGGGGGGGGGGCAAAAACTAGAAATTTCCGCCTAAAATGAAGGCCAGATTCGTTTAAAACACATCAAAATATACTGGAAAAACATATTGGACAACCCCTAGGGACTCATGTCCTAAAGTAAAAATTTACCGCCAACAGTGCCTGACAGAGACGTGATGGATCGGTCAAGCGGCTAACGAGCCGATCAGTGGTGAAGAGTCGAGGATAAAAGTAAAGCTCAAAATTTTGTTTTGTGAATTTCCCGCCCTACGTCACCGTCCATCGAGGTGGTGAATGTAAAACATGTTTGTTAACCTATTTCATATACTGTACGTGGACATTCTGGGGCGACGATTCTTCAGGTGATCCGACGTCCAATTTTAACCCTCAAATTATTCAATAATGTTCCTGAGTAATAATCTCTAATTTTATTTCAAGATATACTAAAATTTTAGGTACATGATTTACTCTTACAATTCTAATAAAAAATTACTTTAGCATTTATCAACTAATTTCTGTTACTATTTCACAAAATTGTACCCTACCTCGAAAAAATTAAAGCGGAAATAAAGCGAGCCTGGTAGTTGACAGATAACATTTGTTGGTTAAATGTTTCTAGAAATCTCAAACTCCTTCATTTGTGTGATTGTTATACCGCGGGATTTTAAAACATCTGAACCACCACAACAACACACTCCCGAGGCAGCCACTGATTCCAATATTATCATCTGAATAATGTCTGGTGAGGTTGGAATAGAAGATTTATTACTCGCTCATCATGGTTTGGGTGATATAATCAGATCTTTTTACCCAGATGAAGTGGAAGGTGATGCTGGTGAAGCCATTGATGTCATTAGCACAGCAACACAGGACAACCTGAGCACATTTAATTCAAGTCAGGTAATGTATGTATTACATTTCTTAGACAAACTAGGATTTTTAGTATTAGTTTACTTGTTGCCACTAAACGAGTCTTGGGAATTTTAAATTGCAACCAGTAGTTTTGACAATTCTTCAATGGCATTTCTGGCGTGGCTAATATGGAGGACTTCACAGCAGACGAGTTATTCGTTTTGGTTAATATTTAAACCTTTGGTTGTACACAGGTATCCAATTTTCAATATTACAGACAAAGATTAAAAAATAGCGGTAATCATTGACAACTGACCACAGTTGATTTTTCATAGAAAACGATTATAAAAACACCATTATTTCACTGTGTTCTACAGCGGACATTGTCATGGTTATTTGTAAATTAAATGTAACCTAACCAAAGTTGATATGAAAAACAAGCAGCAGAAGCATTGTTACAACACATCACCCGTGATTTTTTTTCACAAAATGTTTGATTTCTGGTTTATTTTGATGTGTTTTGTTCAGACCTGACCTTCGTTGCCATGGGAAAAGCGCACTTTTAATAAGAAAATGCAAGTCATCCTTGATCAAAAACGGCTATTTTCCATCAAAAACGAAGGTGATATCTGAACAATATACATCCAAATACTGTACATCAGAAACCAAACATCTACACCCCTAACTTTCATTAAATTAACCAATTTTAACCTAACCTCACCTAACCCCAGCGGGGAAGAAAACAAGTTATTTTTTACTTACGTTAATGTGCTGCATTGGAATGTATTTTTTTTTTTATGGGAATTAGCCCACCTGGGCACAGGTCAAACGGGCCACAACGGGGCCTGGGGGGCGAGAAAAAAAGAACAGAAAGAAATTGAAAATAGAGAAGAAAAGGGTTATCCTGTGTTAATCTACACCACGAAGATGCCGGAAAACCAGTTTTTTAAAGTGAGACAGATTGTATAAGTATGGAAACACAGAAGAAGGCAGAGCATTCCACAGTTTGGCTGTGTGAGGAAAGAAGGAGGTACTATAACGGGTTATTCTCGTGTGACCGACACCCACAGAGAAATGGTGGGCACCGCGGGCAAGACGTGTGTTACGAGCCCACGGCCTTGCCTGCAGTACACAGGATGTCAAATCCACCGAAAATTGCCCGTTAAAGTACCTGTAAAAGAGAGAGTGAAGCAACACTGCGGCGAAGAGAAAGGGAAGAGAGATTTTCGACTAAAGGAAGAGAGTTAATAAGTTCATACATTTGGGCAACAACCTGGAGGAAGTGGTGCAGTCTCTCCTGCTTCAGGTACTATCTATTGAAAAGGTACCTTCACATCTCGCCAGGTATGTTCAAGGGAGCAGAGGCAGGTAGTGTGACATGCCTCATGGCTCCAGACAGCTCGCAGTGGGGCAAGAAATGGCGGGTTGTGGAATGTATATATGAGGTAGAAATTGCCTAAAAGTAAGTGCTTTTATGCGATTTGAAGATGTGCGAAACCAAATGATAACCGCTTCACCCTCCGGTAAGTTAAACAGAACGAACTTATTATGGCATGGTGTAATTATACGTTTTTTGTGGACGTTAGAACAGCCGTCCGTACCGAACGGTTCTTAAGCATTCACTGAGCTTTGGTGTTGATCAAGCCTGGGCCGCAGAGTGTTTTGAATTAAGTCAATGTGATTGGCTGTTTACATCCTTGGATGAGACATCACCGCCGCATTACCACCGAGAAGACAAAGTAGTGCGCGCCTAGTCGCCTAATTACAGTATCTACCAAACTAAACATATTTTACAAGAAATGATTATCATATCAAAACTCACTGATGAAAATAAAGTTATAAGATAAACAGCAAAACAAATATCTCGTCTGCGGGTCAGTCTGCAATATTGAACTTTTTGTGTGTGTGTGTGTGTGTGTTTTGGTGTTTTACTAAAATCTGCCTTTTTGGGGGGTAAATTAGCAGTTTCTGTTGTAAATGAAAATTTTCAGTTTTTGCAAAAAATGCTAATTTGCACAAGAAATGAAGGTCATATTTGAGTAAAACATACAAAAAACTATTCTCATATCAAAACTTGAGGACAGGCAATATTTATATTCTTACTGTAATTGTATTAGTAACTTGATGAAAAATTTAATTCCAGTTCTTGCTATGAGTAATGTTTTTTCATTCTCTTCAAAACTGACAGTTCCCCTTTTACCCCTGTTCAGTACTTATTTGTGAGAGCCAGACAGTCAAGCAGGAGTACTTTACACTAATAATCATCATGATTATTTAGCACAGGCGTCCCCGTGTTACGGAAGCTCGGGTTATGGATTTTCGCTCTTACGGAATTTGTAAATTATGACCAATAATTTCGCGATACGGCCCGTAAATCTGCCCTTCCGGAAATTGGAGGTAAATTTTTACAATTTAAAAAAAAAATCACCATAAAATGATATATTATTTTAAAAATGATAATTTGTTTGGTGTGGATTTCTTGGTGTTTGCTACCGCCAAGCGTGGCATCGCCACGGGGAGTCGCTCCATTGTTTACATCCAGTGTAAGTACAGTACAGTGCATTACCCTTATTCAAGATGACTGGAAAGAGGCCATCAAGTGAAAGTGACCTCAGTAGTGCAAAAAGAAGCTGCAAAGGCATTACATTGGATATTAAACTTGATGTTTTAAGGTTTGATGCTGGAGAAAAACTTAGCTAGATTTCAAAAACAGTAAGTCTTGCTACTTCAACAGTGGGAACAATCCGGGATAATAAGGACAAAATTAGGTCAAGTGCTCATGCTGCTACTCAATTAACTGCTCGAACCTTGTATTTTCATCGAAGTGATGTGATGTTGAATATGGAACGACTCCTGAGTGTCTGGATTGAAGATCAGACTAAATGCAATGTGCCACTAAACACTATGGTTATTCAACAGAAAGCCATCAGTTTATATAATGATTTGCAGGAAGAGGAAGGTGCATCTTCTGAGGTTGAACCTTTTCTGGCTAGTAAAGGCTGGTTTGAAAGGTTTAAGAAGCGCCTTAATTTACACATCAAAATGAGCGGTGAAGCTGCTAGTGCTCATACAGATTCTGCTAAGAAGTATCCTGCTGAGCTGAAGAAAATTATTGATGAAGGAGGTTACACACCAGAACAAGTGTACAATGTTGATGAAACTGGGCTTTTCTGGAAGCGCATGCCTGCTACAACTTTTATTTCCACTGAAGAAAAATCAGCACCAGGCTTTAAAGCATCCAAAGATCGTCTAACACTTCTTGTGGGAGGAAATGCTTCGGGTGACATGAAATTAAAGCCCCTACTTGTGTATCACTCAGAAAATCCAAGGGCTCTCAAGGGCTATGCCAAGTCTAATCTACCTGTGATTTGGCGTTCCAATAAGAAGGCTTCGATGAATATGACCCTTTTCCAAGACTGGTTCACTAACTTTTTTGCCCTGCTGTAGAAAGATACAATGCCAGGCGTAACATATCTAATAAAACATTGCTCCTCTTGGACAATGCACCAAGCCACCCAGTAAATTTAAATGATCTTTCTGATAATGTGAGAGTGGAGTACATCCCCAAGAACACAACTTCCTTGCTGCAGCCAATGGATCAAGGTGTGATAGCTAACTTTAAGGCATATTATCTTAGGAAAACTTTTTTGCAGCTCATAAAATCAATTGATGGGGAGGATAAACCTACAATTAGGGACTTCTGGAAAAATTTCAACATCTTGGATGCTGTGGATAATATAGCCTAGTCATGGGATGAAGTGAAAACCTCGGCTATGAATGGTTCATGGAAAAACATATGGCCAGTGTGTCCATGAATTTCAAGGTTTCTCACAAGCTGAAAGTTTACAACAAGTTTAACAAGACATTGTGACTCTTGCAAACAATGTAGGTTTTGAAGAAGTCATAGAAAATGACAAGTGATCGCGGGCACCTTCGTGCCCAGTGAAAGTTTGAACGCTCATGCTTGGCTAGCGTACAGCAAATGAGGGTGCACTAAGTCTGTAGACTTGCATGGTTAATTAGGGTGCGCCAAGTCCGTAGACTTGCATCGTTTTCAATCGTAAATAAAATTTTTAATTAATGCCTTCCTAAAGAAACCATCGACATGGGACCAGGTTTGCTCCACTCTACGAATTTTTTGCGATTTTTCCACCAAATTTGATGAAAAAAGATTGTGCCGTTTCGGCTGCCCAGAACAGACAGACAGACATACGGCTAATCCTATAGGATATTAGATGTGGTTGAGTTGCTAGAGTCCCATAGAGAAGATTTGACTAATGAAGATCTAATGATGTTGGAACAAGAGCAAGCTGCAGGACAAGAAGAAGATGTAGAATCTCCACCTACCCCACTTCAGTTGACAACAAAGGATATGTCTAAAGGGTTTGCACTAATACAGGAAGGTCTGCAAATCTTTGCTGATAACGACCCCAACCGTGAAAGGAACATCAAGGTTGCAAGAGCAGTTAACAATGCTCTCAGTTCCTACACTGCGCCGTAAACGTCAAACAACATTGGATGAGCTATTCACCCTCAGGGAAAAGCCGAAAGCAGATGATGATTTACAGGGCAGGGCAGAAGAGAGTAGTGCCCCTCCCTCTCCCTCCCAATAACTCCCTTTGCACCACCTATCCTCACGCAGCAGTCAACATCTTTTGTGGCGAGTACAGTACAATATTTTTATTTAATCCAACAGTATTTCTCTTCATATTACATGTATATCATAAATTATTTAATGTACTGTATTGTATGTGTTTATAAATGTTTATTTTCATTCATAAAAGTGCTTGAATTACGTTTTTGGAGCCGAAAAAAATTCCGTAGGAACGCATCTCCAGTTTTATAATGGAAGTCAGTGGGAAAATAGGTTTCACATTACGGAATTTCGTGATAGTCAATTTTCCAGGGACAGAACCCTTCTGTAATGCGGAGGATGCCTGTATGTACAGTATACTGTACATGGTTTCCTTCAGCCAATAGCTCATGAAAAATTAGATGTATACACAATCAAAAAGTATCTTTATAATTTTGTGTGTGACAATATGACACAGCGGATGAAGGATTTTGACAGCTCTACTGAGGCAACAGGAGTTACAGTGTTCATTTTTAAATTCATTGGACCCATTTTCAAGATACTTTTTGATTGTGTGTACCCTTGTGAAATGTAATTTTTTCATGAGTCCCTGTAATATTTTTTTAAGAGCATTTTGCTCATTTTAACTGGACTTCTCTTGGCTGTTATTCTAACTAGTTTATATACCCTGTACAGTATTATATAATTTTTTTTTTCATGTTACAGGCAGTGAATAGCTTTTTGGAGGATGTGTCTGCCTTGGCTAAAGCTCGGCAGAAACTTACCACTATAGTTGAGAAGATCAACATAGCTACAATGAATGAAAATTCATCCTCACTTACACATCCAGAAGTATTAGGTATGATTGGGTTGGTAATGTAGTAAGACTTTTTTGTGTTTTCTCCTTATTATAACCTTATATTCTTTCTTTTTTACAAAATCATGATAACTTATGTTTAATAACTAAGAGAATAGTTAAGATTGTAATGGGTAGAGGATATTAGTCACTGCCTGCACTTTGTCCCACTGTATTGAAGGGTAGCTGGAACCAAGAAAAACCCAAAGTTATTATTTTTTCTATTTTCATAATTTTTCCTTAAGTAATACTGAAAATGTGCTTAAATAATGCAGTTATTGCATTTCATTACTCTCTAACTCTTATAATGTTAGTAAGCCTAAAAATTTACCAAAACAGCTTCACTCAAACCCTTTCAAGTCCCCAACTACAACCTTAATACCTCTTTCCATTCTAAGGGAGGTGTATGCGCCTACTGCAACACACACCTATAGCTTGACTCACGGATCTTGAATCTTCTCTTTATGATGTCATCTGGCTCAAAATATCTCTACCAACTATGACTATTTTTCTTTGTTTCCTATACTGTTCTCCCAACTCTACCAGCTATTTGGAACTCTTTAACTATCTCACTTCTTGCCATGAATCGTTGCTATCTACACACCCCAACACCGAGATCCTCTACCTAGGGGATTTCAATGTACATCATAGAGAATGACTTGGCTCTACAAGGGATGACCCTGGTGGAGTTGAGGCACTCTCTTTTTCCTTACTTAATGATCTGGAATAAATAATTTAGCACCCTACATGTGTTCCAGATCAACACGATCAACTTACTAACTTTCTTGACCTTTGTTTTGCCTCTAACCCTTCATACTATTCATACTAAATTTCTGCCCCATTAGGGTCTTTTGGTCACACTCTTATTTCTATTAAATCAAACTGGTCATGACCCCCCCCCCCCTCCTCTAAATGCCAACAATGGTACAATCAGAGGGCAAACTGACAATCCTTGCGAGAATTCTTCTCCTACTTTCCCTGAGAGGAATGTTGCTTTTTCCACTCAAGACACCTCAGTATGTGCTGACAGCATTTCTGGGGTTATACTGGGTGGTATGAGTGCATTTATCCCATCTTCTACCAAAACTTTCACTTTACAATCATGGTTTGATCACTCTTGTTCTCTTGTGTGTAGGGAGAGAGATAGGGCATATCAAGTTATGAAACTATCTCCTCTTGTTACCCACTCCAATTTCATTACTTCCAGGAATCGTTGTAAGCTATTCTTTGTAGGGCCAAGTGAATTTTATAAAAAGAAAGACTGCTAACCTGACTGACTCTTTTTCTAGTAAATCCTTCTGGTCCTTAACCAAAAACATCTGAAATAACTTCTGCTCTCCCTCTTTTCCGATCTGATAACTATAGCCAACTGTACCTCTGATAAAGCCAATCTCTTAGGCACTTTATTCTCCTCTAACTCCACCTTAGATGATTCCAACTCTACCCCTCCTACTTTTGCTCCTCCTACTGAATCTATGCACTTTCCTATAATCTCCACCCGTAGGGTTGCTGGTGTATTATTCAATTTGGATGTGAGTAAGGTGCATGGACCATATGGAATACTCCCTCATGTTCTGAGGGAGTGTGCTGAAATTCTGGCCCCTGTGCTTGCTCACCTCTTTCGCCTTTGCCTTAAAACCCAAACTTTTCCTTCTTTATGGAAGCATGCCTGGGTTCAGCCCATCCCGAAGAAGGGTGACCATTCTAATCCCTCTAACTATCGCTCCATTGCCCTAACTTCACCCCTTGAACCCTTTTCTCTTTTGTCGGATCACCAATATGCCTTTTGCCAGGCTAGATCTACTGGTAATCTGCTCTCCTACTGCACCCATCTTTGGTCATCCTCTCTTAGGGATTATGGGGAAACTTTTGTCATGGCCCTAGACATCTCCAAAGCATTTGACAGGGTATGGCACAAGTCTTTTCTTTCTAAATTTCCCTCTTATGGTTTCTCTCCCCCACTTTGTTCTCGAATCTCTAGCTTCCTTGAGAATGATCCATGGGAGTTGTTTCCGAGGGATCGATGTCTCGCTCTTTCTCTACCAATAGTGGTATTCCACAGGGTTCTGTTCTTTCACCTACTCTCTTCATTCTTTTTATCAAAGATTTATTTCACA
The DNA here is from genome assembly GCF_018991925.1 of Homarus americanus. NCBI lineage: Eukaryota > Metazoa > Arthropoda > Malacostraca > Decapoda > Nephropidae > Homarus > Homarus americanus. The sequence goes on along the minus strand of NW_024737097.1, from coordinate 21,312,740 downwards.
AAAAAACTACTACTAATTCTGTCCTTTCTTACGCTGATGATTCTACTGTTCACTCTTTCTTTCCCCTTAACTCTCAAACTAGATCTGTTTCTAGAGCTGATGTTGTTTCATCTATCAATGCAGATCTGTGCAGCTAAATTTTGAAATCGATATGCTAGATCTCACCATTTCCTCTCATTTGTCATGGAAGCCACACATCCACAACATTGCTAAAGCTGCCTCCTGAAAGCTGGGAATGCTGTACAGATGTCATAGCTACTTCACTCCTGAGCAGTTGCTTCAAGTTTATAAAGGATTCATTCGTCCTAACTTGGAATACTGCTCTCATATTTGGGGTGGTTCTTGTTTTGTCCAGCTGTTAGATAGGGTGCAATCAAAGGCATTTCGTCTTATTAACTCTTCTGCTTTAATTGATAATTTCTCTTCGCCGCAATTTTGCTTCATTCTCTCTTTTACAGGTACTTTAATGGGCAATTTCAGTGGATTTGGCATCCTGTGTACCGGCAGCAAGGCTGTGGGCTCGTAACACTCATCTTGCCCGCAGTGCTCACTGTTTCTGGGTGGATGTTGGGCACACTAGAATAACTCGTTATAGTGCATCCTTCTTTCCTCACACAACCAAACTGTGGAATGCTCTGCCTTCTTCTGTGTTTCCAGACTGATACAATCTGTCTCACTTCAAAAAGCTGGTTTTCCGGCATCTTCATGGTGTAAATTAACTAAGCCTTAGGCCCCGGGTGACATTCCAGAACGTCCGACCGGGGTGCCCCGTCACTGTTAAAATGCCCAGGAAAGCTTCCTGAACATAATCACCTACTTTTGTTTGTTTCATTTTCATTGTTTGTCCATTTTATCATGTATCAAAGTAATATTGCTAATAGTAGTGTAGTTGTATTGTAGTGTAGTATTACTGGAAAATAATGCTATGATTATGTTATAAATGTATTTATTTGTGTAATTATTATTATTTTATGCATTACTTGCTATACCAAACACAAAGACAGCCAGAGAGCTGGTGACAGACTGCTGTGTGTCGCCAAGCACTTTTTATGAAAAAAATATATACAAAAAAACAAAAACATTCTAAGTGAATTATTTATAGGAAATAAGTATTATGATCAGTAAATATATGCATTATTGGCCATATCGTACACAAAGGCATGCGGAAAAATGACCCCTAAGTAGTGACAGCGAGCGCTTGACGTAAAAAACTTTTCCTCTATTTGTCTCGTCACTGAGGCGCCACGGAAGTTTCTAGAGGGACAATGTATAGTTTTTCTTGCATCTTTTTTATTGTTTTTTATTTATAAACGCTAAAAATTATTTTTGGAAAAGTTGATTTTTCTCGTTTTACCCTGTGTGGAGGGTACGGCTGGCGCCACCCTAGCCCGGGGTATAGGGGTTAATAGTCTCTCTCTCTCTCTCTTTTTTTTTTCTCCCAGGTCCTGATGTGGGTCAATGACCTGTGCCCGGGTGGGCTATTCCCCGTAAAAAAAAATATATATATATAAAAAATCTACAATCACCACGTACTGTACCGTAATATTCAAATTCAATGGAGAAAAGTACAGGAGTGTTCCGATTTATGAAAAGAATACGTTCGAGAAGAACCTTTTGTAAATATATTTTTGTTCAATCCAGAATGCGAAGCTTAGCTTTTAACCTAGGTACAGTAGAAGTCCAAAAATCCGGACTGCTTGGGGATTGGGTCGGTCCGGATTTTTTTATTTTCCGGATTCTCAGGCAGTACTTTTAAAATTCAAATTTAAGGAGGAATAAAGAAGAGATGAACAGGTACAGCAATATCTAACTGTCTAATACCATGACGAGTCTTGAAATTCCTGAGCCATCCATCACTAAATGAGCACTCTGATTCACTGTTCATTTGCTACTTAAAAGACTTTGCTTTGGCATAAGCATCACCCCAGAAATTGCCATACCTTCTGATCGTTTTAACAAAAACCATTCGTGCAACACTTTATCAAGATTTTCTAATTTTGTCCAATGTAAACTTTTTCTATCAGCAATTTTATTGTACCGCTCAGAAGAAGTTGTGAATTCTAGAATTTTATTCTTTGCCTTTTTTATATCATAAATTGTAGACTTTCCAATGTCGTATGTTTCCATTAGAACAGAATTGCTCACACCACATTATAGTTTCTTAATTATTTCAAGTTTGTCACTCAATTTCAACATGTTCTTCTTTCCCTTCACACAACGAAGTTTATCTACTTTAGGAGCCATTATTATGGGCTTGTACTCTGTAAATGGAAAGAGAAGGACTCAGAATTACATACGTTGTCACAGTTTGATTGCTCGTTTTAAAGTGGCGACCGCGTGGTCGCTTGTTGTCGCTGTGCAGCTGTGGCACTCACGCATGCGCAAATACACACAAAAGCCCGCTATATTTAAAAAGTTTGAGAGTTTTCGAAAAGTTCGGATTCTCAGGTGGTTCGGTTTCTGGCATCCGGATTTTTGGACTTTTACTGTATGTTAATGCCTAGCAATTTATAAATATATTTTTCATAAGTCAAAGACATTTTTCTCATTGACTACCATTATATAAAGGGATGTATGTTGCTACAAAAAAGGAATATCCCCCAAACATAAAACTACAGTACAGTATGCCCCCCAAGTTTGCAGATTTTTACTTTGCTGTTCTCGGTTATTTGCAAATGACACTCTGGATGTACCCAAGAATGTCTGTGGGTAGTTTTAAAGTTGCAGGCATTTTCACAGCTGGGACAGGGAGCCATTCATTTTAGAGACAGTAATTTCCTTTACCTGTATTGTAACACACACACACACACACAAAACGCATATAATTATATAAAAATTGGAAAATCTTCTCACAAATAATCAGATTTTTTTTATTAAAAATGTAACAGTCTTTATTACTTTATTACGAAAGCACGGACTTGAGGGTAGACTCATGTTTTTAATAAAAAAAAATTCTGATTACAGTGAGTTCTGCTATAACGTGTTTTGATAACGCAAATTTGCTCTAACGCGATTTATGAAGAGGAACGATATTTGTATAACGCGAACGCTTGTTTGCTGTAACGCGATTTTTGCTTACTATTTCTCCAATTTTGTGGTATTAACTGTGAATATGGTAAAGAAGAATATCTCCAAGAAGCGTTCTGGTGATCAAATTCCCGGTGATGATTGCAAAAGAAAGGATATAACACTTGAAGAGAAGCTCGATGTTATCAACCTCAAAATCACCCTTCTCCCCCATCAAGTTATATTCATATTTTTTCAAGGTAAAGTGTTACATTTACTGTATGATTTCATTATTAGATATGAATGTAACATTTATTTAGACTGTGCTATCCTTTGTGTTAGGCTAACTACTAATTTTTTTTCGATTTCGAGTAGTAATCTGCACCTAACCCTATTTTCTCCATAAGCCTGTTATTTCTATTACGCTATTTTCTATAACACGATATTTTACAAGAACACAACTATCGCGTTATAGCAGAACTGACTGTATTTACACACACACCAAGTGTCTCCTTCCAAGGAATCTGGTATGGTTGAGAAAGTTTATGCACTTTTAAATTTATTGGATATTTTAGATCCCCATTTACAAATGTTGGACCATAGAGACATGGGTTGTCAGCCTTCTAGACTTTCTGAATATGTGAGAGTTGCTCAATCTTGACTCGGGAAGTAAGATTTCAGGATCACAACCTCATTTGTCTTGGTGGATTTTTCAACTAAGCCTCATTTTATAAACCATTCTGACTTGGATTCAATCTTACATACTGCTAGTGTATGACCAGATAAGCTTCCACCCACACCTTTTATTAATATTGCAGGACTATACTGTATGTACTGATTAGTAAACTCTTCTCAATGCTTCAAAACTTTATTTTGTTTCACAAGTTCATGTGGGATGTACAGCATATGAAAATAATGTTTCTGTGCTTATGCGGATAAGTTACGGTCATTAATAGTTATGTTATAGCCAATCAGAAATAAAATACTATGCATTATACTGTATTCCTTAACAATCAGCTCTCATTATATTTTTTCTCACAAAGTGTTTTTTTTTTTATGAAATGTGGTCGACAAATTATAATTCCATAAACTTCTTATTTATTACTCATTTAAAGTAACTTCATTTGTTTTATGTGTATTTCAGGTAGAAAAGTAACTTGGTGTCAGGAAGCAGAGCATCATATGCGCACCATCATAGAGAACAAGGATTTGCTTATATACCACTTGCAACAGCCTCTAGTTGCCAACTTCCTTACCATGCATTATCATTACCACAAGTGAGTCAGTAGGTTCAGTAATCCCACACCAACTGTGACAATTGCATTCTAGAATATTCCCATGGTTGGCAAGGGCTGGGTCTAATGGAAAACAAGGGGTTCATGGAAGTTTTCCCTGAGACACATATATAAAGTCCTATACATGTATCCCTTGTTTAACGATGGAGAGGCGTTCCTGAAAACCTAACATTAAGCGAAATAATTGATACGAGGATACCGTATATCTCGGCCTACAAGGCGACGGGGTGTATAAGACGGCCCCCAAAATTTCCATTTAAAAAGTAGCTTTTGAGCCCTATTCGCTGTATAAGACCGGTACCCCAAATGTGACACTTACCATTGGGAGCTTACTGACCCAGTAGTCCTTTACCAACCATCCCATTGACCAGTGCTGTTTACACATCCTTGGTTTTTTAAAATAAAGCCAATTCACTTCAAGTAATGGCATCAAACGTTACCGGTTGATGTAGTGTAAACACTAGTGACTCACTTAAAAGTTTGTTATTTAACTTGAACTAATGTCGGTGTCGAATACAATTGTTTCATTTACTTAAAATGGATTTACCGATTTATTTGTTTATTTATATCATACTGTAATATATTAAACACACTGGAAGTATTTTCTTTAATTTATAAGCTTGCTTCAGCGAGCTACAGTATTCTAATTCAATAGTGTTTCATTAGGATTTGAGTGAAAAAGATTACTGTACATACTTACTACATACATTTATTACACAAATATATATATATATATATATATATATATATATATATATATATATATTCACAATATTTTATAATTGCAGTCATGTACTGAATATTCTATGTAAAAAATATAAATTTTAAATGAATTATTTCTAGTGTGGTCGACTTCCTACACAAAGACGGGCTATAAATAGCCGTCTTATCTCCCCTCTGTTCTGAGAGAGAAGGTCTTGGTAAATAACTTTTGTTTGTTTATTTTCATTGTTTGTCAAATTTATCATGTTGTATCAAAGTAATATTACTAAAAGTTTTAGGCAGCTACCAAACAGGGAGATTCTACTGCCTGGGAAGATATTGGAAGCATAATGTACAGTATTGTCTAATGGTAGACCCTACTTCCATATGGCATCACGAAAATTGTGACCAAGTCTTAGGTTGCTGATTTATCTTACTGCCTCATTTACACACAATTACTGAGTTTCAATTGTTTCTCTTCCTTTGACAACACAACATACATACAATATAATGTTTCACCTTTGATCTTTTTTCCATTTATTTATGGTTGGTTATTTAAAATAATGCCAATTCACTTCAAGTATTGGCATCAAATTTTACCCGCTGTTGTACACTAGTGACTCACTTAAGCGTCAGTTATTTAACTGGAACTAATGTTGGTGTGAGTAAAATATTTCCATTTACTTGAAATAGATTTGCCGATTTATTTGTTTATTTATTTAGCTATAATATATTGTAATACATTAAACACACTGCAAGTATTTTCTTTAATTATATACTTGTTTCGCGAAAAAGGGAGGCTACCATTATACCTGGTAGGTGAAGTTGACCAGACATTTATGATCATTAAGGACCAAACTCCGAATCCATGACGTGACTTCTGTTAATCATTCTCATCCTAAATTTACCACTGTCGGTAGTTTCAAGAATTAACGCAGTCATTTACTGAATATTCTTTGTAAAAAAATTAATTTTAAATTAATTATTTATAGGAGATAAGTATTATGATCAGTAAATATACAGATATGCATTACTGACCACCTCCGAACACAAGGACGGCTAAAAATAGCCACAGGCGGTCACTGTCAAGGTCGCTTTCCCTTTCTCGTCACTGGCAAATGGGGGGGGGGGGTGATGATAGCAGCTGTGTTTATTACCGGGGTATATTGTTCTTTTACGGTATGTTAGACTGGTTTATAATACATTTTTATTATTTTAATATACCGGTAATCTTCATTTTAATCCAGCTTCCCAAATGTAAGTTTCAGTATAAAATAATTAGTGGTAGGACCTTGTGAGTGGTTTACCATGTTTCCATCACCACTCTTGACACGCTAAACCGCAAAATTTAAGAGGTAAGAATTTTATCTCTGGTGCTTAAGACGACCCCCTAACTTTGGGCTGATTTTTTTTTGTTCAAATTCCGTCTTGTAGGCCGAGATATACGGTAATGAGGAATAATATATGTGGAGATGGCATGTAATTCTGCAGCCAACCCAGTGGCACTCAGTGTGGGTGAGGCTGAGCTGTGAGCTATATTATTGTTCAACTTGTAGTTCTGGCTAGACATACTTTTTTTTATACATTCACACACCATTGTTCAAACAGATTGTGCCCAAAAAATTTTCATGAGGTCAAAAACATAAAGGAAATAAATATTTTTTTGTGCCAGCTGTGAACTATGTTATGGTTATTTTTGTTCAATCCAGAATGCGACGTCTAGCTTTGTACCTGCATATGTATAAGCCTTGCATTAACGAGCCAGGCCAACATACAGGCAATTAAAACATCTAATAATGACTAAAATACGTAACATTAGGAGGACACGTCGCTACCTGGCATTTCTTTGCAATTCTCAAAACTCCCTCCCGCACCAGCCAGCACACGCATCACTGCTGTCATCTTTTTTGCCTGGTGACTCAGCAGTAAACACACACATAGAAGGCTCCACTATCTTGTGTTGTGAGTGCTGGAATAATAAGTGCCACAAGGAATTTGCCTTTGGAAATTCTACATCTTATCACGGTTAGCAAATTGAGAGGCTTTAGGTTTGGTGATGTCACTCAGATTTTGTGTTTGGGGGAGTTCTTATACAGTTTGGCCAGTCATGGCAACCGCGGCTCGTCTTCTACATGGGAAGACAGTCGAAGTCTAGTGACTAATGATGCTCTGTTTTCAAGTCACCTTGTGAATGACGTTTGTTTTTAGCCCTTCTCGGCTCGTCTTCACTGTATTTTTAATTAATTTTTTTTTAATTTTAGCTCCAACTATTACTGTGCAAGTGTTATGATGAGTTACCATGGTGAATGTGGCCATTCTACCATCCCCCCCCCCTCCCCCCATCCATGTTCGTTCACGAAAAGTTTTGGGCTCCCGTCCTATGGGATGTGATTTTCCCCCCTCCCTGGGTTTTATGATTACTCTTGGCATTCGGACTGGAATTAAGTTTTTTCTTCATAACTCTTTTTTATTCATGTCCTCAGTAGCTATTTCAGCCCCTCCCCGGATGACCTTTGCAAGGCTGCTAGTCTTAGTGATCCTTCTGGATGCTGACCTGCCGGTCTTAATAGCAATCTAGAATTATGTTGGGATGAACTTTGTATCATCAGCCATAGGTTATATGAGAACCACTCAGATGGTGGGATTTCTCAGCCCAATACATCTCATTAGAGTATTGGTGAGCAATGTTGGCCAACGGAGCACTAAGGTAGCGGCTCAGCACTGTCAACCCTGCCGGGTGACTTGATGCTAGCTCAGGCATCATCACTCAAGAATGATTAGTTGAAGTGGTGATGTCTGTGTGACCTGGTTGGCAACAAATAGAGAACTGGGTGGTCCCTGGAAATAACCTAAGGATATAAACGCACTGAACTCTGTCAGGGCCGCCAATAGGGTATGATCACACTGACTTCTATCATGGCCGAACGGATGACCTGACCTTGATGATGGTTATGATCGCTCTGAACTGAATCTTAGCTTGATCAATGAGTAGAGTTCAGTGAGCTGAGGGGCAATTGAGATTAGAGGAGGGAGAGGTGTATGATATAGTCATTTAAGAATGTCTCACTGGTGACTCATAAGAACAATAGGAGATATTAAAATGAATTTATATTAAATTGAGATAGTGAGATATCACCATAATCAGTCATATTGATTATGTTTGGAAGAAAATGTAATCTCCCTTGTATTATTATGATAATGATGGTAAAATGCGACTGCAGTCTCTCCTCGACTTACGACGGGGTTCCGTCCCGACGACCAGGTCATAAGTTGATTTGGTTGTAAGTCGAAAAGGCGAAAATAATACATAGAAATTCTAAAATGGGTGTTTCTTTTTCTTCTCAGCACCACGAGAACTCTCACTTTTATGCTTGCCAGCCATTTTAAAGGGAATTACAAATGAAAATTTTGTCAGCACACAGCGCGATCACTAACGTCAGGATTCGAAAATACGTAATGTGAAAAATATTTTATACCGCCATGGCCGTCGTATGTCCGGGTTGTCGTAAGTCGAATATGTCGTAAGTCGAGGAGAGACTGTATATGTTAGTATCTTGAGTGACTCATAGTGTTCCTCCTAGTTTAGATGAGTGATGTGCAACGGGATGATGAAGGACAGTTGTTTGGGCTGCTAGACGATGGAGGGGACCCCGGGACAGTCACTGGGGAGTTAGTGTTGAGTGAGGAGCTACAAGGTATTTGATGGCTCAGCTCATACATTGCATACAAGGAAGTCTCCGTCACTAGAGGATGTGAATTCGGTAGTACAGGGGTAGTAGGTTCACCTATGACCCAAGGGGACATACTACATATAATTATCAAGGATATAGGGCAACTTGGCTATCCAAGTTAGATCTTCATTTGGCTTGCATAAATCATAGCAGCTGTGTCTCAGACAACCTGTTCTTACCATTGGATTGTGCAGTTTATTATGACATAATTTTTAGAATTAATCAAGCTGCAGGAGATAAGAAGGAATTTTTGAAGAGCCAAATTAAAAATAGAGGGAATAAGGCCTTAAAGAGTAAATTTGTAAATGTAATACTGTACACTGTAAAGATCCCAAGTTGGCAGAAAGTTTAGGCTTATGGGTGATAGGTAAGAGACTTAATCCCCAGTTAGACCAACCTGCTTCTGCTAAGAAAAGTAGGTTTTTGGACATCCAGGATAATGAGGCAGTAGGAAGGTTGCAAGAACCTCTACCTAGTCAGCTCAAGTTTAGTGGATTCCAGGATCAGGATGAGGAAGTTGTCACTCACCATTGTTTTCAGTCAATGGAGCAGGGAGAGCCTGTTGAGAGTGACTTCATCCTGTCCCCATTTTGGCAAACTCTTTTGCCTGGCGCAAAAGTGTTGGTTACTACGGGTGGAACCAGGCTGCTGTCGACTTCCACGCAGCTGATTGAGAACATTGAGTGTAAGGATGATCCAAACAGGCTTTGGGTAACATTGGTAAGATCTAAGTCTTTATTTTCAACCACTTCTGAGTCTGTGGATTCCTTATTCAAGGTATTTTATGAAAATGTTTCTAAACTTCCTGATTTCCCAGCACTTAAATAGAAACAGGAAGGCAAGACATTTGTGGGTCCTCATTCCTTGTTTTTAGAAGGTGATACAACAATTTCTTGGCCTGAAATTTGCCCAAAAATGATCTCTGAAATAGATGAAATCTGGGCTAACATATTGAAAAACTTAATATTCACTCCCTCAGATAGAAATGCTCACAAGTTTAGTTTTTGAAGTTCCAATGCAATGACAAAAGGAGTTCCTAATATGACCTTTCCCAGTACAGTAGGACATCGATGTAACACGAGATACGTTCCAAGAGAGTTCGCTTTAAACCAAATTCGCATTAAATCAAAGTGTTGTTTCAATGGAATAATTTAGTTTGGTACTTGAGAGAAACACAAAATACTAAAAAGACTGAGAGTCTACCCAGATGCACCTCAGCCCATCTCCTAGAATGAACAAAACATGCTGGAGACTGAAACATCCAAGATGCATGGCCTCGAGTTCGTCTTGCGGCAGCGGCATGAGGAGGAATGGAGGCTCACGCAATGCAGGTCAAGATTTCTCACTGATGCAGAATCAATGTATGCAGTGGTGGAGTTGGAGTTGGTGGCTGTACTGTGGGGCGTCTTGAAGTGTGGCACCTACCTCACTGGGCTACCACATTTTGACGTGGTTGTGGCTCATCGTCCCCTGGTGCCTATTCCCAACAGGAAGCTCCTCAGCGAGATCGAGAATCCGAGGCTGCAGCGTATGCATGAGAAGATCTGTATGTACAGGGTAAGTTTTATTGCATTCCTGATGCTCTCTCTCGTGCTCTAATCCAGGATCCATCCAGTGAGGACGACGTCCTGGGGTTGGAAGATGAGGACCCTCTACACGCTGCCGTAGTGTCTGCTCTTAGTGCAGTCTGCTAGGAGGGCACCCAACTGGCGCCGTTACAAGACCAGACGCTAGTTATGGTGTGCGCTGTTGCCACCCGGGACGCAGAGTACACCGCCCTGTGTGATGTCATCATGAGAGGATTCCCAGAGCACCGTCAGGATTTGGAACATGCTTTACGACCTTACTGGGGCGTTCGCAACATGCTCGCTGTGGACGACGGCCTCACGACTCTTGATTCCTTGCAGCCTTCGACGTGAGACACTGGAGAGGCTGCATGACGGGCACCAGGGAGTGGATAGGACGAAGAGAGGTGCTCGGCAGACTGTATACTGGCAGTTTCATCCTGTTCCCTGTGCCGACCACTCTTGCCTAGCCATCAGAATGAACCATTATGGCAAGATGACGATCCCCAAGTCGTGAGTTTTAATCAGTGTCTGCAGATTACTTCCACGTGGCCAACAGTACTTCCTCGTCTACATCGACTGCCTGTCTGGGTGGTCGTACATATCTTCCTGCCCTAGAACAACATCTGCAGCTCATTTGGTATGTGTCTTGCGTTCTGTATTTGCAGATACTGGCATGCCTGTTGCCATGAAGACAGATGGAGGTCCTCAGTTCACCTCGTAGACTCTCCGCCATTTCCTGGCTCAGTGGGGGTAGATCACCATATCACATCCCCATACAACCCACGCGCCAATGGGCATGCAGAGGCGGCTGTTAAGGTCGCGAAGAAATTAGTCTGCACCATTACAAGGAATGGCAGACTGGACGAGGATGACTTTGCACATGGGCTACTGGAATTGAGGAATACCCCGTGTGCTGACAGGAGGTCACCTGCTCAGGTCTTGTTTGGACATCCGCTATGATCATCTGTTCCTGCACATCATCGAGCATTCACGGTGGAGTGGCAACGTGGGGCAAATGAATGTGACAGTGAAGCTGTACATCTGCCTCGACAGGCCAAGGAGCAACACAGTGCCTCAGCTCGACCACTCCCCAAACTGCAGCGCGGGTCATATGTGGATGTGCAGGACCACACGTCAGGATGGTGGGAACGGTTGGGTGTCATTGTCGGCATCGGATCCAGGTGAGACTATCTGGTGAAGATGGGCAGGGGCCGCACCCTGTGGAGGAATCGCAGGTTTCTCCGCCCTCATCGTCCCATGATGCCAGTGGGTGTCGCTGGTTCCAGACAGCCACCTGCAGAGGCTGAGCGTCCATCATCTGGTGCTGGCCAACACTGCGCTACTGTGACAGTGCGTCCTGACAGTCCCGTGTTACCTGCGTCACCACCCAACCCATGCCGCTCTGGACGACAACGACGGGAACCACTGCGCCTGACGATTCGTTGGGACTTAAGACGTACAGTGACGAGGGATCTTCAGACGGCAGAGATTCATACGTCACCCTTGACGTCCTGGAGGGAGGTGTGTGATGTCTGCTAGGTGTACGTGCGTGTGTGTGTATCAGTATTGTTCTAGTACGAGTGCTGCCCTCTTGTGGTCTGCATGCGAACGAGTTCTGAATGAGATAGTCTCATGCGTCACTGTACTATAGTGAATGAGACAGTTTCCATTCCTTATATGTATTGTAGTAGTTGACTTGTTTGTTAAATAATATACAGTAGTCATTCTGAATCCTGCCGTCACCTGTCCAAGTTCCTCAACAAAGCAATTCTTCATGTACGTGTTTACTTACCCCACCATGAGCGAAGAGAAACCAATAATGGCCACTCTGTGTATCTCATTTCAGCGACTTGTTTCAACATGATCGCACCTGCTCTCGCTCATGTAATCAACATTATTGTTATTTATCGTTGCTTAACCTTGTTATCAATGTGATATTTGCCGTTATTGGTGAGAGGAAAACTCAAGTGTCCTGCTGAGTCTCCCACCTCTGGGAAAGCCAAGGAAGACATAAATTTGTAGATATTTCTCATGGGCAATGTTGTCTAGGCCGTATCACTCCACAACAATAACAATGATCCGCAAGGTACGCAAAAATTTTTTCACATCAAATCATTTTTTCAGAGACGTGTTGTTATTTGTACATGTCGTTACTGAAGTGGTCCAGTACTCAGGGTCTTTACTGTAGTTACTACTGTATATTCAGAACTTTATCATTTTCCAGGTCCTCCCACATCCTTTAATACTTTACATGTACATTTACAGTTTGTATAATCAACGCCTAACAGTTTTGAGTGGATTGATTTTCAATTTGTCATAGTTGCATACATAATGACCATAATGGAGATTGTTTTTGCTTTTTATGCTCCATAACGGATGAAAATAATAATGCTTCACTACATGCATACTAATTTACATAAGCAGGGGTATAAAGGGTTGTTTGTGCATTTCAATGTATTTTCTTCTTTAAATTTACATACTTTACAATTGTTCTTTATGCCCACAGGGACCTGATTACTTTAGTGGGAGAGCTTGTTGACATACTAAGCAATGTTGATTCACACATACGCCTAGTTGAAGATCATGCTCAAAACTCAGTCCTCAAGAGATCGGTAAGTAAACATTGAATGTTTCATGTACTTTTGATTTATTAAAATTTTGAAGTAAACAAATTAAAATCTTTTGATTAATTTGTTTGTACAGGTATACAGTGGTCTCTCGGTTAACTAACACTTCGGTTAACGAATTACCTTCCATAAGAATCTTCAATTCGGTTAAACGAAAAAAAAATTGATTAACGAAATCCTTACGAAAATCACATTTTGTTTTGTACATCAGCTGATAAGCTGAGGAGGTACTCAGCCAATTCAGTACTCTCTTCTATGTTTACATTCGTTTCTAATGGAGTAAATATCAAGAAAATTGTTCTCTTTAAAATTTGTGCATTTTGTTATACAGTACAGGTTGACAATCCCTTATCCGAAATCCACCTGGGCATAGATCATTGACCCACATCCGGGCCTGGGGAGGCGAAAATATAATAAAAATTATACTAATAATAATAATAATAATTCATAGGTCTAGGTCGTGTTTCTCATTTTTTATCTTTTTTTCATTCATGTATTTCTTTATTATTATTATTATTATTATTTTATTATTACAGTACTCCTGTATTATTGTTATTTTTATTATATTTTATTATTATTATTGTTATTATTAATGTTATCATATTATTTTATTTTGGTGTATTTTTATTAACATTTTTATTTACTAAGAATAATTTTTATTATTATTATAATTATTATTACTATTACATTTTCGCCCCCCAGGCCCTGATGTGGGTCAGTGATCTATGCTCGGGTGGGCTAATCCCTGTTAAAAAAAAAAAAAAAAAATTGCCCCACAAAAAAAACTTTTGGTTTTCAGAGCTTTTCGGTTTTCGGAATTTCGGAAAAAGGGTTGTCAACCTGTATTAAAATTATTGGTCATTCTAAAATTTAGCAATCCAAGGTCTGTCTACATAAAGTTTTTCAACTATTATTTTTGGCTCGATATATATAACTTATTCATTTATTGAAACTCATTTACATGCACACACTGTCCTAAGGGCAAAGCTGAACTGTACATGTAATCAAAATAATGTACAAAATGATTACTAAAATTTTTGTCTAGTGCAAATTATGGCATGTTTACATTCAAATTAATCACTATCTTATAAGAATTCCAGCCATGTAAATTATATTCTCCCCGGTCACTTCTATGAAATTTTATAAGCAAAAAACAAAAACTCAATCTAAAGTACAAATAAATACTTCACTAGACCTCGGTGCTAACTGTCAAACATGTCACTGTCACCCCTCCCTCCCATCCCCCCCCCCCAGCAAAGGTTTCGTGGTTATACAGTAGGCTTTAAGTTTTTATCTAACATAATATCACAGACTAAAGTTGGAAGAATATAATTTGCATTACTGGAAGCCTTGCAAGACAGCGAATAATTTAAATATAAACGTCATATATTTTGCACAAAAGATAAACATTTTTGCTCTAATAAAATTATTAAATTAGATCTAAAATTTTTATGTCTAATGCAAATTATAGCTTGTTTATATTCAAATTAATCACTATCTTATAGGAATTTCAGCAATGTTAATTATTCTCCCAGGTCATATCACTGGCATTTTAAAATGAGAGAAGCTTAGTAGGACTGTTAAATAAACACACAGGAGACCTTCGGCTCAAACTGTCAAACATATCACCTTGTGGGGTACGGGATGTTTGGGTTCACACTCAGGATGGGATGGGAAAAGGAACTCACAATGTGCTCTCTGTATACATGTTGTATTGGATGTACAATGCAGCCTGGTGCTGGGAAGGCAGCATGGTTACAAGCGTGATGTAGAGAGAGCTGGTTGGTGAGGATGCTCAGAGGAGGACAGCTTGTGGGTCGCCATGCTCGCCGGCGGGAGCGAGGGCCGCCAGGCAGCGGCGAAGGAGGAGGTGTTGCTTGCTGCGGCTGTAGCTAGAAGAAGAGAGAGGTCACCACGAGGTCAGGTCTTAAATAGCGGGGGTAGGCGTGGCTTAGTAGTTGACCTCCGTGATGTATGGCGGCGCTGGTTGATCCAGACCACGAGGCATACACTGGGGAATTCGCGGGGTCGGCTACTTAGCGACAAACAGCGTTTGTAGGGGAGAAGTCCACTACAACCTCACCTCCCGCTCGCTCCCTCCCTCCCTCGCTGGATGGCTGGCTCGCTGGCTCTCTCCCTCCCAGCCAGGGTGTTAATGTTTTATTCTGTAAGAACTTAATTAGTTAAACCCCTTAAATTTTAATTCTGGGAGAAAAGTATATTTTGGTCGAAAAATTACTAAGGTGTAAGACTTACATTTACGACAGTTTTGGCCCAAAATTAGATTTTGTTAAAAATCACATTATAGGTACTCCTGAGCATGGTGATTTTGAATATGAGGTCCACGATTTGACTGCGGAGTAATTAGTGGTTGTAATTACGCTTGGATAATTTAATGAAATTTTTCATTGCTAATTTATTGCCAAATTAAGTGCAATTTTGATGTTAATGTGTTATTCTGTAAATACTTAATTAGTTAAAACCCTTAAATTTTAATTCTGATAGAAAAGTATTTTTTGGTCGAGAAATTACTACTGTGTAAGACTTGCATTTTCGACAGTTTGGGCCTAAAATCAGATTTTTTCGAAAATCACATTATAGGTACTCCTGAGCATGGTAATTTCGAATATGAGGTCCACGGTTCAACTGCGGGGTAATTAGTGGTTTCATATTCATTATGGAGATTGTTTTTGCTTTTTATGCTTTATAACTCATAACATCAGGTAGATATGTGTAATTTTCTTATTTTTCTATTTAGTTACATACACTGAATCTTACATACAGAAAGTGATAGAAAAATATTGGTAATTATCATAAGATATAAAGTACAATACCATATATTTAATTTGTAATTTCGGGTAAATTCAGGTATCACCCACGTTATGGATACTCAGGTTGCGGAAATTCGCCCATACGGAATACAGCACATATATTCAACCTTACGGAAATGAGGCTTTTTTTTTTTTTTTTAATTTCTCCACGAAAATTGCAATATTGTACTGTACTGTATAGAACAACAAAATATTCACAGAAATTATAATTTATTTTGTGTGAATTTCTTGGTGTTTGCTACCACCAAGCATGAATACTGTTAAAAGGCACAGTGACAGGCATAGGTAATATATCCAGCAAAGTATTTTTCCTCTTAGACAATGCACCAAGTCACTCAGTGAACTTAAATTATCTTTCTGATCATGTGAGAGTGGAGTATATCCCACGAACACAACTGCCTTGCTCCATCCAGTGGATCAAGGTGTAATTTCAAACTTCCAAGGCGTGTTATCTAAGAAGAACTTTTAAAGAATTCATAAAAGCAATTGGTGGGGAGGATAAACCTGCAGTTTGTGACTTGTGGAAAGATTTCAACATTGTGGATGCTGTGGAGAACAAAGTCGAGTCGTGGAATGAAGTTAAGTCATCATCAATGAATGGTGTTTGGGAAAACATGGTCAGAGTGTATCCACGACTTTTGAGATTTTCCACAAGCAGAAAGTATACATCAAGTTCAACAAGACATTGTGACTCTTGCAAATGATGTAGGCTTTGCTGAAGTCATAGAAGATAATGTGGTTGAGTTGCTACAGTCCCATTGAGAAGATCTGTCGAATGAGGATCTGATGCTGTTCGAACACGAGTGAGCTGCTGGAGAAGAGGAGGGTATAGAAGCTCCACCCTCCCTATTTCAGGTGACTGCAAAAGAAATGGCTAAAGCGTTTGCACTTATATGGGAAGGTTTGCAAATCTTTGCTGCTAATGATCCCAATTGTGAGCATAACCTCAGAGTTGCAATAGTAATTCATAATGGCTTAAGCTGCTACAGTGAGCTGTACAAAGACAAGATATGCTGTAAACATCAAACAACTTTGGATAAATTTTTTGCTCCCAGAGCACAGCCTGAAGCAGATGATGATGATGATGATGATTTACAGTGCAGGGCAGAAGACAGTAGTGCCCCTACCTCTCCCTCCCAATATCTCCCATTGCACAATTTGGTTGCATATACACACAATTCTACATACAGAAAGTGCAAAAATAAATACTTGTCATAAGGTATAAAATTTTATGTATCTACGGACTTCCACCGGGAAGCTGTGTGGCGAGCGTGTTTGTGGAAGTCAGAGGGTCCGTTGCATAGCACTGTTGCTAAGCAAGCACTGGGGCATCTGCGACATAGTTTGAACACTAACTTGTATCATTTCTGCTCTCAACGCTTTCATTAATACTATTTATGTGATTTTGTTATTGATGTATATATGCCTACAATTTTAAGTTTTAATGTTACAGTGTATGTTTAAAGCTAGTGATCTGAATAGAGTCTTTACAGCCAGGTACAGTGGGTTTACTGTATGCTCTAAATTCCTGGAAAAAACCCTATCTGGCGACTACCAGATCTCAAGCATGTCGGATAAATGGTCCCATACCTTTATAGTACAATAATTGTAGAAACATTATGTGCACTATGTGCGTTCAATGATTACCTATGGATGGGTCACTTCCGGTCTATGGATAATTTGGCTTATCGATAGCCTGCAGGAATGGAACCCATCCATAACCTAGGGAGTGTCTATATCAGGGGTGTCAAACTCATTTGCCAAGGCGGGCCAGATTTAATATGAGTACACAGTATGCGGGCCAAGGAACATAATTATGAGCACTTCGCAATCACCTCTTAGGTGAGTAGTACGACAAAATAAGAAAGGTGGACTTAGTCTGCGCTCATGCGAAACCCTTAAAAACAAACAAATCAAGTGTTTACTTACCTAGATCAATCTTATTATTTTCTACTGCTGCTTCCTGATAATTGACACCTCTTGGTATGGACCAGTGCATCAAAGTTTGGCACTAACGACTGAGCTGTAGCAACCTTCAGTATTGAATTAAGGTGCGCATCATTAAGTTGAGACCGAAGCCGAGACGTGTTCAAGTTCATCACAGAAAAGAGTTGTTCACAGACATATATACTTCCGAACATTGACATAATCTTTGAGGCAAAACATTTAATCCTGGGATAATTTGGTCCAAAATATTGATAAAATGTGCCAACATCAACACTTGAAAACTTGTTCCTCAACACAGAATCACACTGGAGCTCAATTAATTCTAACTGAAGATGTTCTGGTACCTCATTAACACCAACAGAGAATGGGTCCCAAAAAATGAAAAAATCCTTCTCAAGTCTTTGAAAGTCAGCAAATCTTTCTTGGAACTCATTCATTAATTTGGAAATCTTGATGCAGTACTTTTTTGTGTTGATATCAGCATGAAACTCAGGTGTGCCTTGCAGGGACTTCAAGGTCGGAAAGTGAGAAAGATTACTCTCTGATAGTTGCCGTTCAAAAAGCTGAAGTTTCATCTCAAAGGCACGAATGCAGTCATAAAACTCTGTCACCAATTTATTGCGTCCTTGCATCTTTGTATTCACGTAATTTAAGTGTTCTTTAATATCCACCATGAAAGTTAGATCTTGAACCCATTCATTATCTTTCAGTTCATGCAAATCCCTTCCTTTCTGTTCCATAAACATCTGTATTTCACTGCGCAATTCATAAAATCGCTTCAGTACGACTCCCCGACTTAACCAGCGAACATCAGTGTGATATGGCAGTCAGTGTGTGTTCTCATTTTCCTCCAATAAGCAGTTGAACTGTCTGTGGTTCAGACCTCGTGCTTGTATAAGCTTCACTGTCTTTATAACAACATCCATGACGTTATCCATCTTTAATGTTTTACTACACAACACTTCTTTATGTATAATACAATGCACATTATAAATTTGATGGTTCGGGTTCAGAGCTATTAGTTTTTCCTTTAATTTTGTTGCCAATTAACTGTTAAAACCATCTCTAGTCTTATTGTTCTTTCATTGGTGATGTTGATTGAGTATTTTGTTCTAGGAAACAACAGACTATTTTATTCAGCTGAGGGATACACTCACTATTTAGTTTTAGCTCCTCAAGGTAAGGTTGGAGCAGCAAATGGGCCGCGGGCCGCATGCATGAGTGTGTCGGGCCGCATGTTTGACACCCCTGGTATATACAGCTACTCCTCGACTTACGACCGCCTCAGTCGTACCAAAATTTGTCAAATTACGTATTTTCGAGTCCTAACGTTAGTGATTGCTCTGTGTACTGACAAAATTTTAATTTGTAATTCACTTTAAAATGGCTGGCAAGCTTAAAAGTGAGAGTTTTGTGGTGCTGAGAAGAAAAAGAGACACCCAATTTAGATTTTCTATGTATTATTTAAGCATTTTCGACCTACGACCTGGATTTGGGTCCCTAACCCCGTCGTAAGTCGAGGAGCAGCTGTACCATACTCCAGCCATAAAATTGGATTTCAGGATCAACCCTTCATTTTTTTAATTTTCCCTTTACTGTCACATGAAAAATCTGATCCATTGTTTGTTGATGGCTATTGTAATTTATTTGTTTGTTTAAGAAAATTGTGTCCTTTATATAGCATATTTGATAAACAATTTGAATTATTTATAAATGTTATGAATTTCTATTTTCAGGACAGTTGTATAAGTAGTCTGACTCACACTGTAACAGACTTACGTAACACACTTGGTGATATATCAGCCCTGCAGTCGCTCATTACAGGAATGCTAAATGTTCAAGAATAGCAGTTACTAGAAAGCTTCTACTTCAGCAGGTAACTGAAGTGTGAAATCATTTGTAAAATTAGTTCTTATTGTATTTCCTGATCTTTGAGAAAACAAAGATTTTATGTGAAAGAAAATGAAGCTCATTCATCTAAGTTGTTTTTTCATTACAGTATTAGGTCTCTTGATCCCACATTGTGTTGTCTGATGATTTTGTAAAAATAGATAGATTTAAAAATTTCAAGTTAGATATATTAAAACTATTTCCACAGGTAAATGAAGTACGTACTGGTACAGTATACTAAAACTTCCATAATTAATAATTCGTCTTAAATATCCTTATTTTCACAAATTAATATAACCTTAAATAGCTATATACAGGGCCAGATTTACCAATAGGCCAAGTAGGCCATTGGCCTAGGGCCCACCGGTATCTGGGGGCCCACTGAAACTAATTTGTCACGCAGCGTGCCAGCGTATAACCTTGTTTCAAGTGTACACCGAGTATTTCATTATATAATACATTCACAATCATAAGGGCCCCTGTACATTAAGTATAGGGCCCGGATTATGGGGCCCCTGTACAACAAGTATAGGCCCCGGAGTATGGGGCCCCTGTACAATAAGTATAGGCCCACAGTGGTCTTCAACTGGTGGGCCATGGGGTGGTTCTCAGGTGGGCCACTGACTAAGCCCTATAGTAAAATGAAGAAAATAAGATAAAAAAATATATAATTTATTTAAATGTCTGTGTCCCACCATCGATCTATCTACCGGTATCTATCTATTTATCTATCTATCTATACATACATATATACTGGAGAGAGAGAGAGAGAGAATAAAGTTCAAGAAACCTTCAGTGCCTTGACGTGTGAAAGACAGGATCGTTTCACGTTCAGTACGTGTCAGGGTTACCGTTGGTTTGCTGACAGCTTGCTCAGCCAGTCAGTATCTTCTCAGCCTCAGCTCAGTGATATTTTATATTGTGTACGTGGCACTCATTATTTACTAATGATATTTTACTTGTTGCATTAAATGGACTTCAGTGTTATATTACGTGTGTTTTTGTGTCTATTTTTTGTGATATTGGTATCTCTTATAGACTTACACTATTTTTTTGCTTATAGATTATTCTTGGGGATTCTCTTGAGATAAATATGTCGTCCCTGAAAAAAATATCTGAGTGGCTCACAAAAGAGAAAGTTAAAAGCAGCCAAAGCTGCACAACTGCAATCAGTTCCAAAGCTGACAACATTTTTTAAACCAAAAGGAGATTCAGAGCCAAGTACCAGTGACAGTTAACTCCCAGGGGATGACACAGTAGATGTTCACTTTCATGATTCAGATGACGAAGCGAGGTCAGCTGAGTCACAGTCACAGAGATTAAGTAAATCAGCACCTGGTGGTTTGCTGCCGGATATGGAGTGACGACTTTAAGTACTGCAAATGTGATATGTATATGTTCCCTACTCGGTCCAGATGTCCAAATAAGCTTATGCAATGTACATTATCGGCGTGACAATAAACGGGAGTTTGTTTATGTATTATGTAATGAGGACATTCGGGTGTGTTCTTCGTTCCTGCCGCTCTCCTCACTCTAGTCCCATAGCTTCCTGTCTATGCATATCATAATTCTAACATTATTCAATGAATTTTTATGTACCTACTAAAAATCTCACCTGCAAGTAATCTTCCTTGAGTACTTCATACATGACTTGACAAGTTGCAGGCATTATGCGAGACAAACTTTGTTTTGATATCCTTGTTCTATACTGAAGTGACATGTAGGTGCACCCAGTTGAAACATATATGAGCTTTGCCCCTAGACGAGCCTCTGCAGATATACTCTCCCTCATATTGGTATCCTGTTTTTTTTTATATATGGTTCCACTTTCGCTAGAAGTTTGTAAAAGGTGTTGGGGCCAAAAATCCGGACTGCTTGGGGATTGGGTCGGTCCGGATTTTCGGATTTTCCGGATTCTCAGGCAGTACTTTTAAAATTCAAATTTCAGGAGAAATAAAGAAGAGATGAACAGGTACATTTTGATAGTTTATTCATTAGCAAATATAGCATGCTTCATTTATCAAAACGAGCAGTTTTAAAGATAAAGCTGTGAATTCTAAAATTTTATTCTTTGCCTTTTTTATATCATAAATTGTAGACTTTCCAATGTCGTATGTTTCCATTAGATCAGTATTGCTCACACCACGTTCTAGTTTCTTAATTATTTCAAGTTTGTCACTCAATTTCAATGTGTTCTTCTTTCTCTTCACACAACGAAGTTTATCTACTTTAGGAGCCATAATTATGGGCTTGTACTCTGTAAATGGAAACAGTAGGACTCAAAATTACATATGTTGTCACGGTTTTATTGCTTGTGTTAAAGTGGTGATCGCGTGGTCGCTTGTTGTCGCTGTGTAGCTGTGGCGTTCAGGCATGCACACATACACACAAAAGATTTATAGTGCCACTAATTTTACATTTGAGGACAAGCTAATTACAAAACTAACAAAATTAGCTACCTATAATTTACAATTACTTTTATTATTAGAATTATGTAAATTAATTTTTTTAAAGGAACGCCATTCATTCACGTAACCCACAAAAGCCCGCTAAATTTAAAAAGTTTGAAAGTTTTCGAAAAGTCCGGATTCTCGGGTGGTCCGGATTTCTGGCATCCGGATTTTTGGACTTTTACTGAAATTGGTGAAGTCTTGCTCATGTTCATCTTGCAGTTCACGTAAAATCGTGGCATGACTTCCCAATACTTTTCTTCGACCTAACCACTCTTTGCACCATTCCCTTTTCTGCATTTGGTTCTTCTTTTTGCACATAGCAGCAATTATTATAGTACACAATGCTATGCTCTTCGCTTTAACTGTCCGGCGATTATTCCTGCGACACACCATGGTGATCGTACCGCACCCGCCACTGCCGACCATCTACTAGCTACCGGCGCCCGACTATGACTGCCGCCAACCACCCCTGTGTGTACAACAACACACAGGCTTTGCCCGGTAAACGGGCAAAGCCCGCCGGGCACTGCCCGATCGTGTGGACGGGGCTTAAGGAAGCACAATTATTGTATGTTGTAAATGATAATTGAAGATCTATATTTGCCATCCCTAAAAATACAATTGATAACTCATGTGCCTATCCTCTCGTGTATACCACGCTACCAATTTAATTGAGAGGTTGGTTGTAGAAGATATTATATTCTAAAGAAAAGCCTGGGTGGTGGCAGCTCTAAGAGTAAGTACAGTATAGTAATTACACGTGTAAGAATAGAGAAGAATTTGGTTCTCCCAGAATAAAAGTAAGAGGAAATAACAAACAAATAAGAGGCACTGAAATAAATATAGTAAATACTTTGAGAAAATGAATTTGAAGTCAAAGAAAATAAAAACTTAGGCCCCGTCCACACTATCGGACAATGACCATCAGGCACGAGTGATGAGCCGTCATCACACACTTTGTGGTAACTTTGATGGGCAAACCAGCAGACAGCCCGTGCCTGTAGTTGAGCGAAATCAGCAGACTGCTCGATGGTTTGGCGCCAGGCATGGACCACCGACG
This sequence comes from Homarus americanus, assembly GCF_018991925.1. NCBI lineage: Eukaryota > Metazoa > Arthropoda > Malacostraca > Decapoda > Nephropidae > Homarus > Homarus americanus. The sequence goes on along the minus strand of NW_024737097.1, from coordinate 21,289,630 downwards.
CTGCCAGCCACAAAAAGTTACACCTGGCTGTCAGTCTCTCACGGTCTCACCACGAGCCACAGGTAGTGGTTGCTTGGTTTACCTCGTCATCATGTCTAGCCCTCTGTTCACGTGCACCACAGAACCTGCAAACCTCCACTAGTCCAGACAAGATACCGTACGGTTAATTGACCTTTATCGCCATTACCCGTGCCTATGGAATGTCAAAAGTGACATGTATAAAGATAGAGACAAACGTGCAGCTCCACTCAAGGGAATTGCAGAGGAGATAAGGAAGATTACTGCCTCCATTACCACAAGGGATATAAGGCGGAAAATAGACACACTACGAAATCAGTATAGACGTGAAATGAGACTGGTACATAAATCACAGAAGTCAGATGCCGGGACAGACGAAATTTACAGGCTAAAATTATGGTGCTTTAATGATCTGTCATTTCTGAATGATAGTGACACAATCAGCATCTGTCTCAAACATGGATGCCGGTACCAATCACATACTGTATTTGCATATATAGATACGTATGTACGTCAGGTTCAATACATAATGATTACGATTGATATTTGTTATTTTATGGAGTCTTGTACATACGTTACTTTACACAACAGTGGTGTCAATCAATACTACTATATAAACAACCCTACCTGCAAGTAATCTTCCTTGAGTACTGCATATATAGCTTCACATGTTTCTGGTATTATGAATGACAAACTCTGCATTAATATCCTCGTGGTATACTGCAGTGACGAGTATGTGCACTCAGTTGCTAGAAATCTGAGCGTTGCTTCGAGACGGGCTGCTGCTGGTATACTCTACCTCAGATGGGTATCTTCCTTTGCTATATATGGTTCCACTTTAGCTAGGAGTATGTAAAAGGCATTGATATCCATTCTCATGTAGTTGGTGAAATCATGCTCACTTCCATCTTCTAGTTCACGTAATATCGTCATATGACTTCCCAATACTTCTCTCCTACTTAACCAATCTTTACACCAGATCGTTTTCTGCACTCTGTCCTTACTTTTTTTTTTACTAAGATAGCAATTAATATGCTATACAGCGCTATTTTCTTCTTTCCAAATGTGTTGCGCATGGTGATACCGCACTCGGGTTGCCGACCACCTACTGGCTACTGCCCGACTTTACTGCCTGACCACCTACTCAGAAAGTGTGGACAACACAGTCATGCCCGACAAACTGTGCACGATGAGGGCACAGTCCGCCAGTCACTGTCAGATAGTGTGGACGGGGCTTTAGAAACAAGAATAAAAGAAATATAAACAAGGTTATAGAAATAAAAATTAGTGGCAACAATCAAACATTTAAAAAGCTGCCCTCATACACACCACCTCACTCATGTTATTATACCGGCATCATTCCTTCTGTCCAACAGTTACGTTGTGAGCTTACATTCAAGCTACTGGGGATGCTAATTTCTCCTCACTGTTTATCTAGCACGACACCTTATGATAATGTTCACCAGCTCATATTGACCTCATATTACGGAAGGTCATCAAAGCAGCTGATCCTGGGAAGCTACCATGGGCACATGAAGTTCACCAAGTTGCGTCCTCTCTAGCATTTCTATGCACAAGATCATTAGCACGAATGACGGAAGTGGGAGAGTGGCAATCCACAGTATCTTTTGCAAGAGGTATATAGCACTACAGCTAGACAACACACCGTGGGCATCTCTCTACCAGTTCTAACCTATTGCGAGTGTGACCGGTTTTAGGTACATGTTTTCTCATGTACAATGGTACTTTGTAGAATGGTGTAAAAAAATAACACATAAATAAACACGGATACTCAAAACTCTGGTTAGTGAGAAATTACTGTATGTTTAGATATACCTGTAGAGAGAATAACTCAAAACTCTAGGACTTAAGTTACCTAACCAATGTTCTTAAGACCTTATAAAGCTTTTTATATTTAAAGTTGATGTGCATAAATAAGACTGCACTGCAAGCTACTGCTTAAGGTTATGAAGACTCCAATCATTGAAAGTATTTATTTTCAATAAATAGCTTTGAACAAAGTCCAAAGAAGCAGAAAGAGGAAATCCATAATAGTACATCCAACTATAAGGCATTGATGGTGGCATATTCTTTGGTGTGTTAGCTTCCATACAGAAAAAATTAAGATGTTTACATTTTTAATTTTCCTGAGTCGCTTCTTGCACATGATTCTGTGAATATCTGCCTTTTCTCCTAGAACTTATACAGTGTTAACCTTGAGTAATAGTATATATTATCAGTCATCTACATTTTGAAACACACAATATGGGAAAACATACTGATTAATTTGTAATACAGAGAAATAAGAGGAGGAAAGGGACAACAACCTTTAAAATCAATCATTTTCGACATGCAAAGCTAGGCAAATCATGTATAAATCTAAAATCACGTACAGCTTATATCTTTAACTTACACGAGTCCAAATGTCTCCTGCAGTGGCCGTGTGTGTCTAGGATGTGTGGATTGTGGTCTCATTAGGGCTGTTGAAGACACATTGTAACAGAGTGCAGTGTTGCAAATATATGTTTTAATTATTAATTGCCCAAGCCAATACTCAGGGAACAGGGTACAAAATACCAAATATGTATTGTGATATCGAATGTAATTTCCACATTATTACTGTCTAATAATTTCTATTATAATTTGCACTGGTACTGAAATACTGACAACTGGCACATGCTGGAGTATAGTTGACACCCACTTAATGTATGTATAACTGCATGTACATTTTATAATGGTACCAATTGTCCAACCTTACATGCTTACATCTGCAGGTACATACATTGCACCTGTGCTGAACCTGTCCACTGCCAAACACTCATTGACACTTTGCTTTGTTTTGTTGTTAGTTTTGCTTTGGTTGTAGTCACAGCTAGTTGTGTTTACAGTGTACTGTACAGTACTTCAAGCAAAAACGGAAAGGCTAGTAAAATAGATCCTGCTGCATCTTGTGGTATTAAGAAGAAACCGTACACTTATTATTTTTGAAGACAAAGTTAAAATAGAGCTGAGAGTATGGTGTCTATCAGTTGTGAGCTTGGTTTGCCCTTTTCAACTATAAATACCATAGTGAAAGGCAAAGATAAACTATGCCATAGCTTCCTACAAAATTCTTAATGATGAAATGAAGAAGGCAACTCATCAACAGTCTTTGGATAAAACTGCAGCTTCATCTCCAGCTAAATTCCCTGAGAGCTGTCCCTCTACCTCCAAGTAATAATTCCTCTTCTCATCCATAAATATTCCTTAAGTCGAGTATAGAAGGGGACAAAATTATTTAAGTTAGGAAACTTGTTCACTATTTTAAGTTTACTTGCTTATATTTCACCATTCTATTATTGTTATGAGGCAATTTGGGGTAAAAAAAAAAAAAAGGTGTGAAAATATTCTGTGATGTATTTGAATTTATAAGATGAGTTTCTATGGAAAATTAATTTCCACATAAGGTAATTCCACCTAACATGCACATTTTCAGGAAAGCATTAATATACATTAAGTGGGTGCTGACTGTACTTGAAATTAAGTAACAGCATCCAAAAATCTCCTTGATTGTTGGGTAATGTACTTATAACATTCATTTACACTCAAATTAGTCATAAACCATAGCGTTATTATATTTTTCTTACTACACTTTATTCTTCTATCATAATTTGGCTCTTCAATTGTTTCTTGGTTTGTAGCTCTTACAAAAACTATTTGTCCTATTTTCATATGCAATAAGCACGCCATCACAACTATTCAGTCCCTTTCCAATATTCATTAAATTCCATAAAATCTCTTTCAAAAGTAGTTCACTGGAGTACAGAAAGACAGGGTGTATAGAAATGTTTGAGTTAACATTTTTACCAGATATGATAACCTCTCTCTTTTGTACAGCTCATTTTGACACTGCATGTTCTAGATGATCCACTTATCATAATATTATGTATTGGTTATAATATTAAAGGTAGTGGGGTCAAGACAACCTCAATACAGTGAGTAGCTACAATACATAACACCACAACAGAAACAAGAAAAGTTAAATGTAGATATTTTCCACCAGCACTAATTCAGTAAAGTATGTTGTAAAGTTCACTTCCCTTATGGGAACTATAAAACCTTAAAAAAACAAAAAATAAATAAATACAAATTATTTTTGAATGTTAATGTTTTACCAGATGTATTCCATAAAATATTATGTATATAAGTGGTTGTATATTCAGTATTTTTCCTGTCAGTCTATGTAGTTTTACACATTAGTTTATAAAATAGGTATTTTCTATTATACAAGTATTTAGAATTTTTCTATTTTGAAAATATTAAAGTCCTTTCACCAAACATTTTATTTTTGCATTTAATACGTCCAGGATCTATCAGTGCCATACTGTAACTGTTGTGGATAGACAACTAATATTTTATACATAATATGCAGAATACTATGATTTTAACAATAATCACAAATACTATAACACTTCTTCACTATGTTGTGAAAAGAAGGAATAAGTGCCTAGTCAAGATTAATACTACACAAATAATAGCTTAAGTAAGGAAAACAAAAACTATCTTCACCTGTTAAATAAATACCACTGATGAAGTCACACTGATTGAAAGAAATTTGTACACATAATTTGCTAGATATATGAAGACATTTGGATATTCTTTATGCCACAATAATGAGGCAAGTATGGATTAAAAGTAATTCACCTACTGGTACCATACACACTAGCATTTCATATAAACTACTGTCAAGGAACTAATATCAAAGTCTTTACTATTTGAGGTTTGCCACAGGCAGTGATAAATACAGTATGTTTGGATACAGCAGTACAAAATGGTGATTTTTTTACACCTTCATTAAAAATACAGCTGTTTTAGGCTCCTCACTTCAGGAGTATAGGAAACCAAAATTCCCTCATGTGATAAACAATCCTACACACCATACAATCAATGATACTTGATGTGTTCCTACATTCATTGCAATTTTCAGGCTTCTTGCTTGTGTATTGTAAACTGAGAATTACACTACACCTGTGACTTAATGAAGATGGGCCTACATGATAACCATACAGAGTTGAATGTTAACATTCTGATGGATGATCCTATTTTCACTTCTCAAAACATTCGTATCACCTTTAAGAATCTTAGAGCTATTCATTTCATATCATTTATACTAACTACGACATAATACTTAAAAACAATCATTAACTGTCTGCAAGTGAAGGGAGCATAAATGTTATCACTGGTTTTCAATTCAAGAGAGAAAGCTGGTTGCAATAGTTCTGAATAGTCAACAGCTTTTAGATCAATGTGTAATAAAGTAACAGTAATAATAATGAATCTACACGCACATGTAAAGGTATTCTGAAAATATGGTCCAAGGACTGAAAAATCAATTTATATTGGCAATAATTGAGAAACACATTGCTTTCAGGATCTGAGATCAATTATAAGGTAGTTTTATTCTCTCTTTAGCTCTCATATATTACTCCATGTCCCCTTAGCTCATGCTATCATAGACTAATATATTTACACACATTTAAATGATGTTGTACTGACTCCATATGAAGAAAAAAGATCAACAACATACTGTACTATATGGAAAATTCTACTTTGTGCACAGCAGGATTCGCTATGCAAGTAATAGTTTCCTTTTCAACTCATTTATTTCCTTCAACAAATGCATTTCATGCTATCTGTTCTTATCAACATATTTTATACTACACTTTTCTTTCTATTTAAACTAAGTCATTCTTAAGGCTAATTGTAGTATTATATTAAAATCAACTGTTTGGTTCCTATTCATATAATATCCACTATAATAAATGATACATGATATCTATTAGTAAATATTGAGGAAATCCAAATACAATGAATGATAAATTCTATTATAACAACATCAGCTGTTACATGTTTGGCTCATTGCGGCGATGTGATCGATGTCCTCGCTCTTCTCTATCACGCCGTCTAGCACGATCCTCACTAAAAAAAAAAAAATTGAAAAGATCATTAGTAATTCAAGAACCGTAGTGATTTTGCTTTTAATTACATAACAATGATCATGTGTATACATTCTATGAAAATGAGAAAATCTTGCTCTAAAAGAAACTGTTGTACATTAATCTGACGTTTCTTTAGTAAGGGAACAATGAGTATCAAATAATCTTATTAAAATCTATGACAATCCCCTTTGTTTGTGAACATCGATAAATACTGAATGAAGCCCAGAGCTCAGAGTTACACCGTATGAAACAATGAACACATCTCTACTAGCCACCTGTGATCTTAATACAGTATACTCTACTGTAATTGTTGTTCGACTTTGCTTCCTTTGATAATTATGTATCAACTTAACAGTCTAACTTGAAAGGCTTAGATTCCTGATTAATAGTTACAAGAAAGAAAAAATCACAATAATTAAACTAAAATAGGCTACATCATGGCCAACAGGCTGTAGCCTTACACATACTGTATAACGGCTCCCAACACTCTTTTGTGAAGGATATTGGAAACACAAGGTCTGCAAACTACTCGACAGAATTACGAAATCGTGTGTAACGGCGTAACAGCACTTTTACATTATATAAATATTCACCCAAATGTATAACACCAAATTATTCGCTAAGTTATGCAACAATGACTGAGTAGTTATTCACGTTATACAGTATACGCTAAGCTAGTAACTATCTCAGGAGTCAAGCGAGGTCAGGCTGACTAATCAAACATAGCTTGACAGCTGTTCCCCGCTCTCATGCTCGGAGACAGCCAGACTCTTGTCACTATTTAAGGGGTGAACACCTAACTTAAGTGATCCCATACAAGTGTTTACATCAGCCCTAGCGCTTTAAGAGTTCCAGAACTTATTTAAAACAATTGTGTGTGATACAAAAAACCCACTATCACATGCCGTCAAACAATCAGAAACCCCAGCAACAACGGCAAGTCACACAGTGTTTGTTCATGAAGCCAAGTACCAATCTACCTCTGGGTGGCATTAGCATTAGAGAAGTGTACCACATACGAAGGGGACAGGCGCACTTTCTTGGTGGATCAGTCTCTTCTTTCAACAAAATTATCTGATCATCGTGACTGAAGAACCACTGCCTCAGAACCAGTGATAATTAGTCAGACAATAGAGATAAGACTCAGTGATGATGGCCTAGTATGTCTAATTATTGGAGGCTGCAAGCACCACTTTGATTCGACCAGCGACCAAGTTGTGCCTACAGGAAGAAGGCGCAAATTAATCAATTTCTGCTACTTGTTGTCTTGGACATGATCGCCCAAAGGGGGGAGTTTTACCACTGGACAGCGGTAATCATAGGAGTGATAATGTAGTGAAAGTAATTACAGTATGGGAATTGATAGGAATAAATGTTGTTATGTACTACGCGATGAGACGCTGGTGAGTCAGCTCGTGTCTTAATGAGGAACAGGGCGTGTATATGCTGAATTCGCCTGACGTTCACCCAGGCGGGCCAGGTCCCTGGACGATAACATACGGCAGTACCCCGCAACTGATCGCCCTAAGCACACCAGAGGCTGTCTGGTCCAAGCCAAACCTGCAACACGTTTGACTATGATCGCCCAGTAAGGAGATTAACCTGCCTCGTCAACTCGATACAGTTTATTTCGGTCAAACCTTACAAATAATTAATTTACAAGAGGGAAACTGAAGGTTCAGTGACATACCATTAGATGATATTAAGGTAAAAAAAAAAAAACAAGGGAACTCTCTCTTAATTTAAAATGTATACACACGAGTAAATAAAATAAGTAAAAACACACCTACTGTATGTCATAAGAATGTGCAAAACACAAAAAATAAATAAATAAAAAATAATTATCATAATGTCAAAAACATAAGAGGAAATAAACATTTCTTTGTGAGCCAACTGTACAGATGCTGTAGCTACTTCACTCCTGAGCAGCTGCTTCAAGTTTATAAGGGATTCATTCGTCCTAACTTGGAGTACTGCTCTCATATCTGGGGTAGCTTTTCTGTCCAACTATTAGATAGGGTGGAATCAAAGGCATTTTGTCTTATTAACTTTCCTCCTTTAATTGATAATCTTTCTTCCCTTTCTCTTCGCTGCAATTTTACTTCACTCTCTCTTTTACAGGTACTTTATCGGGCAATGTTCGGTGGATTTGGCATCCTGTGTACCGCCGGCAAGGCCATGGGCTCATAAATCTCGTCTTGCCGGCGGTGCCCACAGTTTCGCTGTGGCTGTAGGTCACACTAGAATAACCCATTATAATACATCCTTCTTTCCTCGCACAGCCAAACTGTGGAATGCTCTACCTTCTTCTGTGTTTCCATACTCACACAATCTGTCTCACGTTAAAAAGCTGGTTTTCCAGCATCTTCGTGGTGTAGCTTAACTTAATCTTTTTTCATTTCTTTTTACTCTTATTTTTTTGCCCCCCAGGCCCCGTTGTGGGTCGATGACCTGTGCCCGGGTGGGCTATTCCCCGTAAAAAAAAAGAAGAAAAAAGTTAGCAAGCTGAGAGGGGAATTATGTTATGGTTATATTTCAACTTGTAATTTCAGGTAGATACTGTACAGTATACATAACTTCATTTTTTTTAACTCAGTTTAATGGTTTTTGCTGCATTTTTTATCTAAATTGTATAAAATTGTTGTTTGAAGTAACACAATTGTTGAATAACATAAGAGAGGTAGGTGGTATGGTTTAAGATTGCTGGGAAAGGAGACAGAGTTATGAGTTGCTTCAGCCTTTTGACTTACCATGTAGGCCATTCCTTTACACCTGTGATCATATTCCTTGTTTTTTACTTGTTTTTCAGTATTTTATATTAGTTTTGTATTTGTAATACAGTAGTTACACAAGATTCATCACTATTGCCACATCCCCCTAGCCCTCCAGGTCAAGCTGAGAGCAATATCATGGTTATTTTTCAACTCGTAATTTCAGGTAGATACACGTAACTGGAATTTTATTTTTTTTACTATGTTACATGCACACTCAATCTTACATACAGAATGTAAAAAAAATAAGATCAATAATTATCATAAGGTCAAAATGTAAAAGGGAATACACTTTTTTCATGTGTTAAGAGGAGGGAGAGTGAGGGATCTCAGTTGTTCTGAGCTGTCTTCCGTGTGTAGTGAAACTATAGGGTAATGACGAATTTTGTTATCCAGCAGCCAAATGGCAATCCAGTATCTTTTGTTTTAACTTATTTATTTATTCCTTACATTTACTGGTACAGTACTGTATATATTATTTTAAGAAAACTATGGCTACAGGAGGAAATTACAATTTTTTTTCTTCTGAAGTACAGCATTTAGTGAACTAATTCACTAAATCGAGCTTGATTTCGTAAAATTATGAGCCAAATGCGCCACTTAGCACGTGGGGTTTGTTTACATCCGCTCAGTCTGTGTCCTGTCGCCACTGCGTGTGTTGTTCACTGATACCTCTCAGTCACTTAACTACTGTGCTTAGACATCATGCCAAAAGTCTCTCAGAAGTCTCAGAAAGGAAGTGGTGTGGGGGAGAAAGTCAAAAGAGTGTGGCTATCAGTTGGAAAAGTTTGGAAATACTGTAAAAGAAAAATTGAAAAGAAACATTGATCCCCCCTTGTTTAAGGTAAACCATGAATAATTGTTCTATGTACATATCATGTACCTGAGGTGTCTGTAGGTGTGAGCTTATTAACAGAATTAATCTCGATTGAGCGAACTAGTTCACTAAACCGAGCGAAAAATAACAGAAAAAATTCCTTCCGCTAAATCAAGAGTTTGTTATATTGGATTCCATTAAATTGGGAGTACAGTATACCGTATTCCCTGCATTTCATATGCCCAGGCGTCTTAGATGCCGTAAAATAGTGTAAATTGTGGTTGATTAGCTCGAATTATCTTGGTGAAGTCAATGAAGGCAACTGCTACAGATGTCTTGCATTTCTTTAAATGGTGGTATAATTAGCTGAGAAAGCTGACATGAGTGGGTGATGGAGGAAGTTTTCATATTGCCAAATTGCTGAGAATCTATGGTGCCTCCAATATCAGCATAATCTAAGTCAAAATTTAACCTTTCACAGATTAGGCTGGGTATTGAGGTAATGGCAATAGGTTGTAACTTGTTTAAGGGTTGTGGACTATTGATTTGGGCACTGGTGACACTTTCAAAGTCTTCCAATCAGCTTGGCAACTAGCTTAACTGAGGGAAGGAAGCATTGATTATGGAGCAGAAGGGTTTAGCTAGTTCTGGGGAGAACTCCTTGTAGAGCTGCATTGGTAGGTAAATGGGGGTGGTGGAGTGCTTGATTCTGAATTTGTCCAGTAGCCTTGCTACTTCAAATTCATCCACTAAGTCAGTGGGATAAGGGACTGGTAGGTAAGCAGGGAGACAAGTTGTGTCAAGCTGAGTGAGGAACATCCGGTATACTTGTATAGTTGCAAAATGGTTGTTAGATTGTTCAGCTGTGTCACCATAAGTGAAGTGGCTGAAGAAGGGGAGGGGGTGTGTCTTATTGTTTAGTCCAGAGTTCTTTAAGCTTACCATACCAATGACTGATGTTGGACTGGTTTAGGTGTTGCAGCTTGGTTGGGTAGTAAGACTTCTTTGCAGTGCGCATTTTCACGGGTGACTTTGTTGCAAAGGGACCTGTAGCATTTATTGTCAATGAGATTAAAAGCACCATTTCTCTGCCGCATAAGTCTTTTGATCTAAGGTGTGATCCAGGGCAGCTCAGCTGGGTGTAATCTGAATGTAATCTGACAGACTTCTCAGGGAAGAAGTGGTGGTGAGCTTCCGTGGTGGCGTTGATGTAATTTGTCCATTTGGTGTCTATGTACTTCAGGCCAGGGATGGTGAACTATACACTGCACGAACAGATGCATTGCAGAGTTAGTAACCAGCCTGTAGGTCTTGATGAAAGGGCTCTGCATGTGGCTGGAGACCAAAAACACAGATAGGTGTATAGTACACCCAATAGGAGGTATTGATTGAGGTGGTTGGTACTGGTCTGCTAAGATCAAGAGTGTTTTGACTGTGCATAGAGAAGTTCACAGTTTGTGATAGAAGCTGGTCCCCAAAATCAGTGGTGTCAATTTCATTAAAATCCCCACAGAGTAGTAGCTTGGCACATGGGTATCTTACTCTGAAGTAGTGAGGTGATTGATAAAGAGTGCCTCTGGTGGGTGCGCGTGGCAGTGTGGCGGGAGTGAGCACATGATACAACATGTACCCATAATACCTCCATATCAACTGAGACTATAACATCCAGGCGTGACGGACATAAATGATCCTGACGGGAGAGAGCAACATCCCCACCATGCCCATATGTATGGAGGTGGTGAAAGAATTGATATCCCTCAATGTGGCAGGTCTCAGGAACAATTTGCCAAGCCTCACAGATAACAATGATGTTGGCAGTAACTGAACCGACTGTGGTGGCGAGCTCGTAAAATTTGTTGGCAAAGGAGGTGACGTTGGAGAGTAATGAGGAGGGGAGACTGTACCATACTCGAAGAACTTCAGATTATTGGTACAGTCCATCAAGTGTGGGTACCTTTTGCTTTCCACTGGAGGTAGAATTACTCTACAATACTGGTAACTTTTATTTACTGTTGAATGAATTTTATTTATTGCTATACAGTATTTATATGATTAGTACATGTTTCTGTGCTTTTTATTTCAGATTACTCAATAAATGTAACCTAACTTGACTTGCTAGGTCCTTAACCCCCCTTTTTAAATTAATTTAAATTGGAAAATCTGCTGCGTTATTCGTATAGTAGTTATACAAATGGACTTTTAGGAACGAAACCCATACGAATAACGAGGACTACTTGTATTATCAAAATTGATTGCCAAAATGCTCTGACGTTTTTATTCATGAAGGACTCACAAATATGACTTACCCCTCTCTTAACAGATAATATGTTCAACCTTTCATGGTACTTCATAAAGTGATTCTGAAAAGTTGTTTTTTGTTTTGTTTTTTTGCTAGTTTAACTGCAAGAAACTTTTGCTTAGATCAACAATGAACGTGTTTAGTATAAATAGTTAAAGGGAATGTCCTCTCCAAGTTTAATACAAATTGGTCTAGTAGATCAGAAATGGAAAAAGACAACATGCTGAAAGTCAAGAGACTTAGGTGGATGTAGAGCCACTGCTAAGGTTACTCTGCCACTGACAAAGTGAACTGACTAGAAAATCATAAGAGCTTTTACACACTTATACCAACTTAGATATATATAGTAGTGGGATGCAGATACAAGCCCAGCATCAGAACCTGTATACATGAAATAACAACCTTGTTAGTTAAAAGGAAACAGAAACACACAATGTTAGTTGGTTAGTATTACTTTATAGGATATATGGAAGACAACCTATTTTTTATCATGCTTACTGTATTAAATACCATCTTGAGAAAAGATTTTATTAAGGAATTGTGTTGTTCTTTTTTTTATATATGACCTCTTTATGCACATTTTTAAGACTAAAATTAAATGAATTCATCTCAAAGTTACTCCTGGATCATGAGGAGTAATGTATGTCATCCCCCTTTAGATATCTGAGTTGCTTCTACTGTACATCTATTTTACTAACACACATCCTTAATCTACCTCCTAATTTCCATGAATCTCCCTCTACCGTGTATCTCACTTTTGGTATGCCATTCTTTCTCCACTTCTTCATACCAACTAAGCATGTACTCTTTTATTGTATCTCACTACAAGCATTTATGTCAACTATTGTGTTGTATAGGCAAGCACTGTCAGTCTCTATGAAACTCTTCACTGCTTGCAAATTATACAGTATTTATTTACTTTTTTACACTGACTGTAAGTCCAAGTCTCTATTCCTCCTCCTACCACTTCCAACATTCCCATCCCACATTTACAAGACATTCATATAAACTACTGACTTGTCATTCATTTCCTATTTTCACCAGCCATACTACTCCATTCTTTTACTGACAATTCTGTAAACACTTATAACAGGGAATTGTTCCACCATCCTTGATCTCCAACTTTGGACCAGTGTAAGAGAGGGGCAATTTATAAATAAATACAGTCAACCCTCACTTTACGCGGTTAATTCAACCCACGGGGTACCGGGGAAAGTGAGAAACGCGTAAAGTGAACAACATAACATATGGGATTAATTGAAATAGAGACCAGGCCGACCCCCAAACTCCACTTTTTGACGACACACAACTATTTTGTAGTAAAAATATTATCTTAACTTTATGATGGTATGCACACACAATTAATAATTAAGAGAAATATCAATAATATTAGGTTTTTTAACACTTACATTAGTAGAAAAGATGGCTGGGCACACGGGGATGGGGGGTTGGTTCCGAGGCAGAGGGCAGATTATTGGTCCTCACCTGTATCACTTGTATCAATTGTATCACTATCCACCACAGAGGCTTGCAGGGCCTCTTTGTCAAACCCCTCAAAGTCCATATCCTCACTATAATTATCACTATCACTGACTTGGGCTGGCTGTGGTGGGTGGCGGGTGAAGAACTCGGTAATGTTTTGATGACTGGGTGACCTTGTGCGCACCATGCTCGCGCCGCTTACACAACATGGCGGATGGCGGGAGGTTTGGATCCAAAAATGGCGCGGCTCGCCAGCCGCTCTCCGCGTAAAGGGGTACATGCACCGCGGAATGTGAGCATTCCTGTTTCGGCAGGGTACCGCGTAAACGCGGAATGTGGGACTGCGTAAAGCGAGGGTTGACTGTATTTTATAAAATTTTGATACTAATACAAGTTCAATACACACAAAAATAAAGAACAACCCAATTATTAAACTACAATACTTTCCAATAATTATTTTCACTTGCTGTAATTTACACTGCAAGGATTTTGAAAATGCATTATCACCAGTGTCTTCCATATACCCAACGATAAGAAAAGAGCCGACACCTTTACCAGGGTAACCCGATGTTTTCCTGGGTTTACCTTGGGCCAGCAGTGATGGAAAGCATTGGTCGAGATCGGCTTCTGTACCTGAAAAATATATAATTTAATGGCCCTTCATTATCTCACATAAGCAAACTTCTTTTCATATTGTGCCCACATAATTTGCACTGGACATACTGTACTGTACACAGTACTGAACTGTACAACAGAATCAGGATTCAGGAACCAGCTTCCTAGATACTGTTCTCATTGACAGCATATGAAGAACATTTCATGTCTAGTATGCTGATACCCCCTAAGGAATGAATGATAAATTTACATTTACATTCAAGAAACATAAAATAACCTTTACAAATTGAAGTTAAGGAGTACAGTACAGTACAGTACAGCCACATGGACATCCAGAATGCTGTAAGACTGTACTGGGGATTCTCTGGTCATTATATTTTTATTAAATTAATACCAGAACAACAACATGGCAATGAAGATAATATAAGCTCATTGGTCAGCCTTTAGCTTGGCAAGGCATGGCAAGGCGCATCACTATGCTTTAGAATGTGTAGACATTCATTTTAGTTATGTACATCTGTTAAGAAAAATTTTCTAACAAAATGACACCGATCAATGGATACTATTAAGAAACAAAAAATCACCTTGGTAAAATTATATTGGTAGTATGTAAGTGTATGAAAATATTGTGAACAAAGGGACGAATCACTTTGTAGGCTTATTTGTACTATATTTTAGTATGTTTACTATTTTTCTACATAATTTTGGCAAGAGCTCCTAAGGACAATTAAAAGGAATACTATGTGTGATTTCTGTAATGAAATGCAGCTAAACAGTGACTCAAGTTGCCATTTTTTATAATAATAATCATCTTAGCCTTTTATTGTTTATTCTATTCAACAATAAACAGAACACTAAACTCTTAATTTACTTCATTATCATGTTCATGATGCTAAATAAGAAATGATAACAAAGAAGCATACGCAATGGCTGGCCTGCAGAGGTTGACACACTGTTATTTTATGACAAATACTGTACACCTTTGTTAAGAACATAGCACAAAAAGTTGATGAGTAAATGTTCAATACTTTAAACACTTCTTGACATCTCATTGTTCTAAATCATACATTCTGAGATGAATAGATGAGAACAGGCACATTTGTATGAGTATAATTACAGAACCCTGGACATTTGTAGTCAAGTAGCTCCACTATCTTATCTTCTTCAATACCAATTGTTGTCGAAAAAGTAGATCTTAAATATCATAAGTAACAAACAAATGATCCCTGTGGCTTCAGGAAGGTGTATGAGGTTGCTACATACAGTACTGCTCTACTTTATACCACACAAATTATTAAGCTTATTTAAACTGTGAAAAGTTGCTGTTCAATATTCTTTACATCTTGAATTTAATATACTGTACTGCAATTCATAAAATTTAAAACAATCGTTTTAAAT
The DNA here is from genome assembly GCF_018991925.1 of Homarus americanus. Taxonomy (NCBI): domain Eukaryota; kingdom Metazoa; phylum Arthropoda; class Malacostraca; order Decapoda; family Nephropidae; genus Homarus; species Homarus americanus. Next base: position 21,274,252 of record NW_024737097.1, on the reverse strand, counting down.
AAACTGCTCTCCTTTTTAAACAAACAAATGATCAGTAGGGTAGTAATAGATGCTTCCTCTACTTGATAGCTCCTAGTGGTTTATGGTGTGGATTACTGAACCAGTACAGTACTGTTAATAATTTGGTGTGATAAATAAGTGATCCTCTGGTTTCAATGTACGCTAGTGTACAGCCAATATACTGTAGTAACCTGAAATATTTATGAATGTGTATTGACCCCTGTAATACCTTAATGTGTACTTTAGATAGAAAAAAAATATAATGTGCACTTTGGCACACTTCTCATTCTCTAACCAGAGTCAGACTCTCATTGGTTGAGTATACAATGGAATTTCCACTATTCAGACCATCCTATGCCATTAATTGTCTGGAAGAGCAATGTATGTACAGGTGTACCCCAAAAACCGATGTCCCGTTGACTACCAATTCGCAAAACCTACAATTCCATATAGGGGAAAATACCCTACAAGTTTCGCTGATACCCAGAGATCCGATGATCGGGTGAGGAGTGGCAGAGCTGTTTTGAATTTGGCGGGCGGTGGCGTGGTGTGAATTCTTGCCACTAGAGGGCTCTGCGCACTGCCCTGACTCATTCCCACCATTTTAGTGTGTTACTCAATCATGTCTAAATGCCCCTGTGATAGTTCCTCTTGGGCAAAGCAACTTGATGTGATGTGATAAGGCATAATAAGGTATAATAAGAGTGGTGATAGACCAGCAAAGAGTGGTAGAGATGAACTTGACACCCTAGACTGCCTCTACCATCCTCAACACAGGTAAATAAGTCACAAATCATGTTTAACATTGCTTATTTAAGGCTTATTATGCTTGCTTTATATGTCTGCTTTATTTTCTTGCTTGACAATGTGCAATACAGAGATATATCAAGGGTAGATGGGAGTTTCTTGGAGGGTGGCTGGCCCCTAACCCCTTGAAATTGTTATATTCTTATGGGATTAATTGTTTAGATAACCGTTGATTCACTAGCCACCGACTTTTCCTGGTCCCTATATGTGTCAGTTATCAGGATACACCTGTACTATACTCATGCAATAGGTGCTTTAGTAACACTGTTCAAAGCAAGAAATGAAAAATATGTTGTGGACCTTATCAATGATCTGTTAAGGAAAGTCACTACTGTAAAAATCCCAAGTACTGGACTAATTATGCCACAGCGATGTTGTTTATCAGATGGAATCCGTTACTCAGATGTCCATATCAACAGGGAGGCACACCTGTTCAAAACAGCCCGCATATCCACATATTACACTAACACACGTAACACAGTTCAAGTAAAACAATCATACTTATGATATACTTTTAGCAAAATAAATTTTTTCATTTAAAGTGTTAATAGATGTAGGTAAGGTTCTAGATTCTAGAAGCTTTCAGAGTTACAGAGAAGATGCTTTAAGGTTCCCAAATCCCGATGTACATATGTATGTGGTATGGATAGCCTTGTGCAGTGTGTGATAATGTGGCTGATGTGGATGTGTACAGTATCTCTCTGGCAATGATGTAGATATGTTCGCGAAATTCACTTTATTCTTGGGAACGTTGTTGTCATGGGTAGATTAAACAATGAGTAAAAGGGAATAGGTTCCAGTCCCTCGTTATTCTGTATTTTACATATGCCAAAATTGAGCAAAAATTGCTATAATAAACACTGAAAAAATATATAGCAAGCAATAAAATACAATACTGTAGCACACATTTTATTAACAAAAAAATTTCTTTCGCCTTTGAACCATCCCATGGGTGAGGCCGAGAGTGGATGAGTTCACCTAATCAGGTGCCAGCTGACTTGAGATGCGTAGATGCTACATTGTGTATGCTGTGACGTCACACTGGGAATAGCGTGACGCATCCATATATACGTTTACTCCCCACACACAATACTGTTCACTCATGCTCTTCATATTTCTTTATCTTTTTTATAGTTTTACATTATATTTCCTTTACAGTATATCCAAGTCACATTACAGTACAGTACTGAAACGATTTTCCCACAACTTTTACAGTTTCATTACATGAATCAGTGGTAACATGTATACGGTAGCCATCTCAAGGCCACAGTGAGTCAGCAATGTGTGTTATATAGTGAATATTACATTATGTGGGTGTGTATGGGACCCACTTTCAGTGGAGATGAAGCTGATCGCACTTATGGTATGCTTTCAGTATATTCAGTTCCAAATTTCTGCATTATCTCGGAAACAGAGTGTTTATTGTAGACCATGGCTAGCACTTCAAGTTTATCCTTCCTGGTAAGGCGCTTTCTGCTCTTTGACCCCTTAACCGAGCGTACTTGCTTGGACATTGCTATCGCAATGTGTGTATTTATATGTCATGAGAAAACAGGCCTATACTGAGTAATAGCCACATGCAGAATGAGTACAGCGTGGCTGTGTGTTGTTGTGATGTGGGTGGGCCCAAACGGTCCATGCTACATCGCTCTACAACAATAACAATGACACGAGTTTTTTTTTTTCCCCAAAATTCATGTAGTTACTCAGATGGGTCTGATACTCAGGATTTTTACTGTACTTAGTTTTCAAAAAGACCTGGACTCTTTTAAAAAATTACAAAAAATGTAAGTACTGTACTGTAATTCTTATATAGTAAACTAAAACAATGTTACTGGCTAAATGAAAACAAATGCAAAGTGCAACAAAATATAACCACAGTGTATCACCCACAAGCATATGTAGGTACTGTCATACCAATACACCCCAAGGATTATGATGGCGGAGAGAGGCAAGCCGTAAATTTTTATGCAAAATATGACTGTTTTACCAGTGAAGAAACTAAGATTAAGCCATCACCAACCTGATCTACATTTGCTAAAAAGGGGAGAGAGAAAAAACAAAACAATGTACAGTGTGTCAGACCTGAAAACATTAATACCCTGAGCATCTTGCATGATGCATCTGAGTTTAATCTCATGGGATCACAAATAAAATAAGAAAAATCATGTGTATACACATGCATATACATACCCACAAAGATATAAATGTAGACTATTAATATCCATTTTTACCTGGAAGAGGAAGTTATAGCTGGAGCACTGGAAACACGAGGATTGTAGGAGGATGAGGGGCGGTGTCTGGGTCGGTATTCCAATGACCCAACACCCATGGCTTGCTGGGTGCGGCGGCGAAATTCATCATCAAACTGAGGTGCCTCTTCTGTTAAAGAATTTGATTTTATTGAGCAAGTTCATGTATATCATTCCTATATTTTATATTTAAACAGTTGTTCTATTTATGTAAAAAAAATTTGAACAATCCTTTCATAAAACAGGACTCCCTCTGCTGTTTATTTCCCAATTAAATTATGTTGTGTAAAGTGTTCAAGCAAAATTTTTACCTGTAAATATTTAGAGACAAATTTTCCTTGGCTTCTACATATTGTTAACATCAATATAAATTACTGTAGACCTATTCTGCTGATATCACAGCAAGCACCAAAAGAAGAAAAGGGTTGCTGGATGATTATTTTATATACTGTACAGTATACTGTATTTATATTTTTTGTGACTTCAGAACTATCAATGCCTATTTTTTTAATTTTCTTTGTTTCTATCTCTTAAAAAATATGAGCATTAATTATCAGCATTTAATATGCACAATTTATATTTTTTAATAAAGAGTACTAATATATTAATACCTGCATCACCTACAAGAAAAAATATCATGATTAGAGATCTGAGGTATGACATCCCTTTTAATGGCAGAGTGGATGAGCAAGTGGCAACCACCCTGCAAGCTTGCCAGTTCCCAAGAGGCATGCAGTACTTGATAGCAGGGTACATTATCATGCAAACAATGTGCTTTGCCTGTCTCTTTTGATGGGAATTCTTCCTTTAGTCCAGCATGTCTTAGACTTACATTTCTCATTTACAAAACTAGACCCTTATTTGCATGCTTCTAGTTGGCTGTGATAGGAGTAATATCTTTATAGATTACTACCCTTTCGAAGCAATTCTTGCACTTTGTCATTTTATTCTGGCAACTACTAAAAAAAATTTTCAACTTAGGGAAACCTTCAGCAGCCATAAAGGTAAGCCCCGGTCCTGATAAGGGACACATTACCCAATTTATGGTGAATCCAGTGATGTTTTCACCATTAGGAGTGGAAACTTGCTGTCTAGTCGTATACAGGCCATAGCAGCTAATTATTCAGCATTTTGGCGTTCCCTTTCTAGAGGACAGTGGTGATGAAATGTCATGGAAGGTATAGGTTAACTTTTCCATCTTTTATTGAATTTCTTCTTCTTTTGGAAAGGTACTTTGGTCTCCCTTTCAGTGGGAGCACTAATGATTAGTGTGTGCTGCTTATAGAGCAATGTGTCTTTTATATATCCTAGTGTTGGGCATGAGAGGTTATATCTCAGGCTTGAAACCGGATAGGGAATCATTCATTCCCTTGGTCTCGAAATGGCAGTTCACAGCTACATTTGGGAGCAGACCAGTTTTACCAGCACTTGTTGTTAACCATGAGTGTTTAATCGGCATAGACTGGAGAACTTTTATACTAAGAACTTACTCTTCATATAACACAAACATTATGAATCAACTGATTTAATGCTTACCTTCTTCAAGGTTAATGAATTCCTGTCTCTCCTCCATATTCCTTGCAGTATGCTCACGTTCTATAATATGAGAACGCTCTCCAATGTGATGACCAATTGCCATCTTTCGTGTGCCAGTTCGACTGTCATTAATTGTTCGGCGTGTTTCCCTCACACCACCAGGAACTCCCCTGGTGGAGGATGTAGCCTGGTAAACCTGTAAGGGCATGCTCATGATGAAGGATTTTAACTTAACATTGTTCTCGTTTAGTAGAAAAATAAAATAAAAACTGCTAAAACTATGTCCCCTGAATGGCTTGTATGGACAAGAGGATGAAGATGATATGTGAACTATCAAATTAACTTAAGACATTTAGCTATATAGCTATACAGTACTAAAACTAAACTCTTACAATATGTTTAAATAATTTTGAAGGAAGAAAACTTAAGTAAAACTGAAAAGTAAAGATTTTTTTAACGACAGACAAACTCTTTAACTTACTGCAACATTGCCTGATGAGCTTAGGCAAATTATTGACAAAGGTGCTCAGCAAGTTTTTAATGAAGATGAAACAGACTTTTCTGGAAACATGTGTCTGAGTGAACTTTCATTTCTTGGAAGTACAAGTCAATGCCAAGTTTTAAGGCAGCAAAAGATCATCTAACACTGCTTGGAGAAGACATGAAAATGATTCTACTCAAAGGCACCATGCAGATTCAACATTTTCTAAGGAACATGCCAACAAGAAATCCTGGATTACTGGAGTAATTTTCTCTTAATGGCTCACTCTTTATGCCATTCCTGCCTGGAAGGATTACTGTGTCTAGGAAAACCTTGATTTTATGATTTTATAAATACCAGGTTGACAATCCCTTATCCAAAATCCTTGAGGTCAGATGTGTTTCGGATTTCGGAATTTTTCGGATTTCAGAAAGATTACTTTAGATTTTTTTTATGGGAATTAGCCCACCCGGGTATAGGTTACCGACCCACATTTGGGGCTTGGGGGGGCGAAAATATTATTATTATTATTATTATTATTATTATTATTATTATTATTATTATTATTATTATTATTATTATTATTATTATTATTATAATAATAATAATAATAATTCATAGGTCTAGGTCGTGTTTCTCACTTTTGATCTTGTTTTCATTTTTGTATTTCTTTATTATTATTATCATTATTATTATTATTTTTTTATTAGTATTATTATTGCTATCATTATTATTTTATTATTTCATTTTTGTGTATCTTTTACAGTACAGGTTGTACCTCTCTAGTGCGGCATTCTGTGATCCAGAACGATTTTAGTTTGCCCAATAGCCAACATCCCTGATGTAACTCAAATGTAATTTTAGTTACAGAACCATCACTTCGCATTGGAAGCAGAATTATGGCAACATTAAAGGTAAATTAAATAGTACTTTAACCGTATTACTTTTTCTTATTTATTTATTTCCTATCTTATGTTTATATGCTTTATGTAGGGTGTTTCAGGGGTAAATTTCCATGGTCTGGCACCGGTCAGGTCCCGAGGTTGCCGGACTAGAGAGGTACAACCTGTATTATAAATTACTATGAATGATTATTATTATTACTACTTTTCTCCCCCCAGGCCCCAATGTGGGTCGGTGAACTGTGCCTGGGTGGGCACTAGAGAGGCCAATATGGGATCAGCAGGGACATTCACAGATATTGCCCGTGTAGTGGTGGTGGGGGCTACATCTAATGCGAGTAGGGCGGTGGCAGTGTCTTTCCAGCGTTGGCGCTTGTCTGCCTAGGTTTGCAGTCAGGCTAAGTCGAAAGCATTGACACCTTCTCGTGTGGTGCTCCTCCAAGCGTTATGGTGTGGAGTAATCGTCTCCCAGGTGAAGGAGTCGATGTGGCGCTTTTTCAGGTTTGTCTTAAGACTATCCTTATACCTCTTCAGTTGCTCGCCAGCGTTAAGTTTACTATTTGTTAGGTGAATGTAAAGTAGATGCTTTGGCAGTCTACTGTCGTCCATGCAGTAACATGGCCAGTCCAGCATAGTTGTTTCTGGATAATGGTAGCCTTGATGCTCCTACAGTTAGTGTCAGTGAGAATACTGGCATTTGTTCTCGTTTTCCCAGCAAACTCGGAGGATGGAACATAAATCATGTTGGTGAAAGTTTTCAAGTGCCTTGAGGTGTTACCTGTGTGACCCATGTCTCGCTGCCATATTGCAGAATGGAGAGAACCACTGCATGCTATACATGCAAATTTATAGATAATTTCAGCTCCTTACAGCTGAAGACACAGGTAAGGAGTTTGCCAAAGGCTTGAGATGCACATCTGATCCGATGTTGAATCTCTTCATGGATGTCCGCGGTGGTGGACAGGTGGGAGCAGAGATACTGAAAGTGGGTAACCTTAGAGAGGGTAGTACTGTTAAGCTGGAAGGATGGTGGAGGTGTGTCTGAACCAGGGGCAGGTTGAATTAGAATCCAAGTTTTACGTACATTCACCTCAAGGCCGAAGTGTGCATACGCATCTGCTTAGATGTTCAGAATCTTGTGTCAGTTGTGTTCAGTGTGAGCAACAAGGGCGAGGTCATCTGCATACTGAAGTTTAGTAATGGAATCTGCCAACACCTTTGTTCCTGCCTGGAGTCATCTTATGTTGAAAAACCCTTCATCCGGTACTGGATATCCACCCCTCCAGCTAAATTGGCACTGGCATGAGTAAGGAAGGCAGCCAAGAAAATGGAAAAGAGAGTTGGCGCCAGTACACATCATTGTTTTACCCCCATTTGGATGGGGAAGAACTCACTCTGGGTGCCATTGTGCAGGACACTGCCATTCATGCCATTGTGGAATTGCCTCACCATGGCGATGAATTTTGGTGGGCAACCAAAACAGCTGAGGGTTCACCAGAGGGCTTCCCTGTTGATCGAGTCGAAGGCCTTGATGAGGACAGTGAAGGCCATGTACAGGTCACGACGCTGTTCTCTGCACTTTTCCTGTATCTGGCAGGCAGCAAAAATCATGTCAGTGGTGCCACGTGCTTGTCTAAAGCGACAATGAGATTCTGGGAGGAAGTTTTCTGCCTCAGGAAGAAGTCTGTTTAGGAGGACTCAGGCGATAACCTTGCCAGCTACGGACAGCAGTGAGATCCCACGATAGTTGCCGTAGTCTAACCGGTCTCCCGTGTTCTTACAAATATTGACAATGGAGGCATCTTTAAGAGCTTGAGGGATTTCCTCATTTTCCCATATATTCTCCAGGAGAGAGTAGAGGTCCTCCTGCTTTATACACCTCGGTTGGGATTCCATCAGGTCCTGAGGCTTTGTTATTTTTCATCAGTTTGATGGCAGTAGCTACCTCATCCAGGGATGGAGGATAGCCGAGATGGGTCAGCTCTGAATACCGAGGGACCTGCTGGGTAGTCAGGACATCCACATCGGTGTTTCGGTTGATTAATAAATGGTAGTGCTCTTTCCAGTGCTGAAGGAGGCCTTCATCTTTTATTTCTTTTTACACATTCTGTATGAACGCTTGTGTGTGATTGTAACAGTAAAAAAAAAAAAAATAAATAAAATTACAGTCCAGTATTCATTACTTATAATGAAATACATGTAGCTACATGAATGATGATTACAGGATTTAAATGTTGATCAACCTAAATAAGGTCTATTCCAGGTGCTAAAGCAAGCAGACTTGGCACCACCAAGTTGTTTTGGCCCAAATTTGTGAAAAAAAATTTGACTACACGGTGACAAGTTCACACCAAAATTTCAAGTTATCACCAGTTGTTTCTTTGAATGTGAAGTACAGTAATGTACAGCCATGGTTGCACCTCCTTGTCCTTCAACATTCTGTTCACAATGACTGTCTTCATCAGCAGCAGTTACTGTTACATCGTTAATTAACCAACTCTACTGCTTCCATCTGTTGTCTACGTGTACAGCAAGTCCTCATTTAAAGTTGCCCCCGAAAACGTTGTTTCGTTATGACATCGCTATTCTTTAGACGCTCACGATTCGGATAACGTCCCATCGATTGAGTATAACGTCGTCACGGACTACTTTGTACGGCGCATCACCCTCTCTCACCTTGGCCCACTATGCTCTCACTCGCGGAGCATCACAGCATCCCCAGTCTTTGTTAGGCTTCCACAGTGTTCGTGCGTGTTCAAGTGTTTTTGCACTTAACCCTCTCAGCCTCAGAGCCTGAGAGACACATGTGCACTTACGCTCAGCCTCAGAGGTTTTTGCCGAAAAATCCTTTATTTATTTTTTATTTTTTAGGGCTCATTTCACTGCCATGGAATTGTTTTATTAATTATAATGGTGTCTCGTCTAGCGTCAATTTGTCTGAAAAATTATATGAAACCATAAAAAATTGAAAAATCGTGAAATTTAAGCCACTTTTGTCGAGTATAAATTGAAAAAGTGGGAAAATTTTAGTAACATCTTAATTTCCATTCTCATTTTCCTTGTATTATGGTGTTCATTGATATGTACTATATACCAAAATAAAGAACAAAGCCTGTAGAATATAGTGGTAAAAGGAAAAATAATATAACGCAAAAACTCATGGAATAATTAAAGGGCTGAGCGGCGCATCCTCCTCTCGCTCTAATGGCCAGAGCAACACTGGCTTCATGCTGCGCCGCCACACACACAATGATCAAGACCGTCTTGGGGAAGGTGATAAGGCCCACACAAAGAAAATGACGTCTTGTCAAATGGCGTCCAAAGTTCAGTCAGTTTCACTGAAAAGTTTTGAGTTATTTGAAAATATAGCTCATTAGATGCCACTTAGGCATCACGAGGCTTTGCGTAATTTTTTTCGCCTTTTATGTTCGACGCCACAATGGCTCCGTGCGAGGCCGAGAGGGTTAATACTGTACTCTAACCATTCGAAATGGCTTCCAAGCGCCCATCAAGTGCTACTGATGCTAGTGTTGTGAAGAAGCAACGTAAGACCATAAGCCTTGCTACGAAAATGGATGTTTTAAACCAATTTGAGAAAGGTGAACATTCGGTGGATATTGCTGCTGCGCTTCACTACCCACCACACACTCGCTCCACCACCTCCACCCATCTGTGAGTACAATACTAAATGATTTAGTTTATTTATATATATACTATTTTCTATAAACATTCCATGAATTTCTGTATTTGTAATGTATTTTCATGGGGCAAAGGGAGGCTGGGGAAGGTAACTTCCGTATTTTATCCATTTCTTATGGGGAAAAATTGATTCCGTTAATGTCGCGGTTTTCAGGAATGGAACCACGACGTTAAGCGAGGACTTACTGTACTAGGTTGAGAATCATTCATTTCCATGATGGCTATAATCCTATACTGTACTATAAACTGAAAGCACCCGAGAAACTAAGCAACTCAAAGCAAGAGCCACAACTGACAACCACACATTATTGTATACCATGATCGCGACTGCAGAGTCTGTAAGTCAATCTTTCTCAGTCATACTAACACCTTTATTAATGAATGTGATATAAAAAATAAATATTACATGTACAGTACTGTGGATTATATAACCGAAATTAAATAATGATAATATTCAAATTTGCAGTCATTTGTAGAACACATTATTTTATCTCCAAAAATTTGAGAGGAATAGCCATGGTGCATCATGAGTATCATACAGTGTGTGCCTTCTACTTTACCCACCTGTGGTCGACCATCAGGTCCTGTCGTCATGGTCATCACAGAGGAGCTGCTGTACATGTGGCAGCTTCCTTGTTGGGCCATCTGGTCCTGGAAAGAAGAATCATCTTTATATAAACCAAGCATTTACTTGTATTCAATCTATACAGTACAATTAAATGCTTATGCTTAAGCAAGACTCCCAATACTGTACAATATTCCTAAAACTCTCCCTTACAGTAGTTTGTTTAGTGGAGTTTCCTAATGTACTCCATAACAAATGTTTTCAATGTGTTGCCAGAATTAGGACTGAAGCTTGAAGGAAATTGTGCAGAAATTTCCTATTCAACCTAACAAAAATTGACCATTCTTTCAGTACATATACATTAAGGACAGAGTAAACTATGGAAACCAATGGAAATTGTGTTGTTTCAGTATAAAGAAAAAGAAAAAGAATATTGCCTGTATACACGTACGGTACTGTACAGTCAAAGAAAAAATTGCGTTACAACCCCCCTAGCACTATCTTCCAAAACCCATGACGAAGAATTTGGGTAAAGTGACAGCGAAACTTCATGGTTTGAGTTTCAACAGGAAATTTGACCAAAACTCTTTGGCTTGGGTTTTGGAACATAAGGTGTGGTAAGTGTAGTGGAACTTTTTTCTTCGACTTCAGTACAGTATACTGTATATCTTTGAAAGGTAAAAATTATGACTAATAAATTTCAAATACAGTACTGTACATTCATTAAGATTGTAATATTAGTTGCTCTGACTAGTTTCATGTTACCTGTAATGTCTACATATTTTACCTGTACTGGGTAATGATAATGCCCCTTTGGCTAAATCTAACAAGGAAAAAACAATTATCCTTGAAAATAAAGTAGAAATCTATAATGGATGCTAACAAGATTTAAAAATATGAAAATTTATTGGTGAGGTAATGTGAGTAACTGAGGAAAATCATCATCACTGGGCGAGTATAAACAATCTTTTATAGTACTTTTCATTATTAATGGTTTATGTGAAAATTACCAATCTTCTAGTGACATCCAATGTCTGCTCGTTAACAGAGGGACCACTGTGCAGTATATTGTACAGTATTGTAAAGAACAAAATGCTGGCTGGCTACTTTTGTATGGTGAGGGTGTGAGAAGAGTAGATTTGCTTTGGTAAATAGAAGATAGTTCTGAATATTTATGAACAATTATTCCAAAATTGTGAGGGTTTACTGTATGTACAGCACAGTATTTGGAAGACCTGGAAACTACTGCTTAATGTAGATCCAAGAGTCATAACTACAGTATACGTATAGTCTTCTGGATAAAAAGTTCACAGTTTCATAATGAATCAACAAAAGATGATTGGCAAATTACACATGTAACCAAACATATCTATAAACACAACTTCAACTTACTGGACATAAGGAGGAGAACCTGAAGACAAAAGGAGCACAGGCTGTCCGGAACATGGTCGTTGGCAAGGTCACCTCCTACTTCTCCACACTATCTTTCTCAATGTTTCTCTTTCACTCCAACAAATCTCACCACAATGTCCAATTTGTAATTTATACGTCACTAGCTAGGTCGTATGATTTAGCGTTTTTCTAATTAGTAGTACTACAGTGCTGTATTTAGAATACTGTATAATACAACTGATGTCATAAGTCTTAAGTTATCTTTTTAGAAATGATCAAACATTTAAAAAGATATACTGCAAAATGCATTCACATAGATGTAAGGTAGTTATGTGCGTACACTACCGTATTGTACTGTTTTTCTAATACCATACAGTACTGTAATTTTAGATCTCACAACATTTGAATGATAACTGAACTTCTCTTTAATGGAATGATGCTGTCAAAATTACAACTGATTAGCACATCAATAGAATTCATAAATACAGTACAGTACAGTAGGCTCTCGCCAATAACTACTTCCACGATAACGTTTTCGACAATAACGGTAAGTTACAATAGATACCCATTTTCGATAATAACGTCTGGATTCTCTTAAATAACGGAGATTTCGTGGGAAGCGTCCGAGCGCATCAATGATAGCGTTTGTTTGCCGCCATGTTGATGACGTAGTTGTCCACTCCGCCTCACTCTCACACACGCTCCATGGAATACAGCGCTGCGCCCACGTGTGAGATTTTCGCTTCTATAACCAGTGGCTTCCGCATTTTTGCCTGTGGGGGCTGGGGGAGGTGGTGGAGGGAATGATTTCCCACCTGAACGCCCGGGAACTTTTAAAGTGAATGAGAAAAACAATCCCAAAGCTAAGAGACAAAGCCACAAGAAGCGTGCGTACTCAATCAAGGATAAAGAACAGATTGTTGAACTCATTGAAAGTGGTGCACGGAACATTGACATTGTGAGGAAATTGAACTGTCCTGAGTCTACAGTGCAAAATATTAAGAGGAACTTAGAGGAGACCAAGAAGAGTATTGCGCTGGCTAAAAATATTTCGGTAGTGATGGAAATGCGAGGCGAGCTATGAATGATGAAGGCGATAGAATCAGGTTGTTAGTGATAACAGAGCATTTTCTTGTGAAATGGTTAGCTTGTAGAATGAAAGACAGTGCAAGTGTTAGCGACCCCCAGAAGATACGTAACAATCATCACACCAAGCACCTCAAAAACTCCCCCAAGCTAAGTGTTATATTACTCAAACTCTTTATTTTGATGATTGAATAACAATTCTTTTTATTTTGGCTAACAAAAAGTGTTAGGCAGGGCTTCAAGGGGAAAAATGAGTGAAATTCTTGGGGCGGCGGCACCAATAAACCCTTTTTACATGTATTTTAATGTCACACAAATAACGTTTTCGCTAATAACGGTGTTTTTCAGGAACCTATTAGACGTTATTGGTGAGAGCCTACTGTATATAAATCTATTATGTATATTTATCACAACAGAGTACAGATATCAGCATTAGGTCCAGCTCAGCAACTGTACAAGAGATGTTGTGTAATATATTTCATCATACATTATTAAACACTGTATGCAGTACAGCTATTCCTCGACTTATGACCTACTCGATTTACGACCACCCGCACATACGACCGCCTCAGTCATACCAAAATTATGTCAAATTACGTATTTTCGAGTCCCGACGTTAGTGATTGTGCTGTGTACTGACAAAATTTTCGTTTGTAATTCACTTTAAAATGGCTGGTAAGCTTAAAAGTGACAGTTTTGTGGTGCATACCATTATCTAAAAGTAGGCATCTATTAGCCTCCATCCCAGAGATGTTATAAATGTCATAGATGGGGCCATGTGGCTTGTTTCTGCCCTTATCAGAGACCATGGTGAAGTCTCTGTGCACAACCACACACAACAAAGATCTGCAGGTGAAACTGTACAAAAATAATGCATCAACTGCCCCCCGCCCCCCAGCGACCAAACCTGCCACCTAGGCAGGTGTCAGGCATCTCTGCTGCTATAAGGGAGCCACCTAGGAACAACCCCTGGTTTACCGGCATCACTGCACCTAACCGACCGGTACCAGCTGTTAACAGCAGACCCGCATGGAGTGACACACGCAGAGCCGCAACAGGAAGCTACCAACGCTCCCACTAAAGACACAAGCAATGTTGTGAACACTGCCATAGAAAATAACATACAACAGCTTGAAGATCAACTGGCCAAACAAAATGAAGTGATAACAGACTTTTGCAACACAATAATACTGGTAACAGTTTTACTGTTGCCTCTGTAGACATAGTCAATGAAGATGAACGAACAGAAAATGGTGGTGATGTTGAGAGTGACCAAAGTGGGTTGATGCCTTCCACTGAAATACAACCAGCTGCCTTTGCAAAACCACTGAGAGGATGGTTCTTGGCAGACTCTTATACAGAATCAGAGAACACATGTCTCCTCACATAAATGGCTTCACCCATGGTAAAAGTGCACATAATTGCATCACCACATTCCTAACTGGGCACGGGGATGAAAGGCTAGGATACATCACATTTCTTGACCTAAAAGCTGCATTTGATATTGCCAATAGGCAACTTATATTGTACAAAATAGCAAAAAATGGATATAGGAGGTCGGCTTTACACTGTATAAGTGGTTACCTCACCAACAGAAAGCACTGTTTCAGGGTTACAAGAGTGAAGTTAAAGATATGCAACTTGGCACCCCCAAGGTGGAGTACTTAGTTCCAGTTTGTTCAATGTTCTTAAGAATGCAATAAAGTCAACCCCAAACAGCCCCAGCAATATTAATGTTAGCTATGCAGATGACATGCTTATACATACTAAAACTTATTGTGAAATGCAAACCACCCTGAACCATGTACAGTCAGCCTGTGAGAACCTTGGTCTCATCATCTCTACAGAGAAAACTAAGGTACTGTATTCGACAAACAAGCTGGTAACTGCAAACGCGGACCATCAAACCTTAAGATAGGTAACAACACTATTGACTATGTCTCCCTCTTTTAATTATCTTGGTGTCTATCCCCTGTACTTCACCTGCCACACAACGGCTAACCCGTCAATGTACTGATAGGTTAAAACCCCTTAAATGTCTCAAAATGTGAAAAAAATAGAACCTTATAGGGACAGATCAAAGCACACTGTGTATGCAATGGCACAGCACTTTATCTCTAATGACAAGATCGCTGATATACTGTACCGAGGCCGTATCCACACTTCGCATTTACAGTAGTACTTAATCAAAATTCTATGTACCGACTAAAACAAACAACGTACTGGAAATACTCTGTAACACTCAATACCGTAATATCAAAATCATTGGGGTCCAATAAACACCCTTTGTGGCCTATGCTCTGTAATCCTTTTTGCACTACCGCTCACAGGATGAGTATGAGGTGCACAATAAACTAGCTGCTGTCTGTGGCAAGAAAAAATTCATTCCCACTGACTCCTTACCCCCCTCCCCTCTCAATCCCTCCCTCCTTACCACCTCCCCACTCACCCCTTATCCCCTCCCCACTCATCCATTACCACCTTCCCACTCATCCTTTACCCCCCCAGCCACCCCTTACCACCTTCCCACTCATCCTTTACCCCCCCCAGCCACCCCTTACCACCTTCCCACTCATCCTTTACCCCACCCAGCCACCCCTTACCACCTTCCCACTCATCCCTTACCACCACCCCACTCACTCCTTAACCACCACACCACTCGCACCTTACCACCACCTCACTCCCCACTCATCCATTACATCCTCCCCACTCACCCTTTACCACCACCCTACAGACTGATGGTAATATCACACAGACCATCTACACTGATGGATCTCTTAACCCTGCCTGTGGGAGGGCTGGAAGTGCTATTGTTGTGACTCAACCTGACGGTCATATAATTGAGAAAGGAGTTAGAATTAACAATTCTAAAGAGGAAGACGATAATGAAGAAACACAATCAGAGAGAAAAACACTGACTCTACCTGTTGCCTCCATTCGTCTCGGAGCACAACCCACCACCTACTGTATATAACACCACAGGTTTATAGGTACAGCACTGATACCAGGAGACTCCCCTACCTACCTACCCGTCTAGGTATACTTTACAGAACTTGCAGCCTGCTCTTATCCTCTCCATACATCTCTCCTCCTCCTCCTCCTTTCAACTTACCTCTCTCTCCATTTACCTGCCCCACTAATCAATCAATACATCCATCCTCCTCATCTTCCTCCTTGTCAGGGGCTTCTGTTTGTTTACCCCCAACAGCTGCTCCAACTTCTTCTGCTCTTTCTAATGTTTATTTTGTTCCGTTTTTTTTTTTTATACTGTTTCAGAGCCTCTTTACCTCCCGCTGCTGCTGCTGCTGCCACTTCCTCACTAGCTCAATACGCTAGCAGTCACAGCCCGCTCATCTCTCTCTCTCTCTCTCTCTCTCTCTCACCTACGATATTAAATTCCAAATGTGATGAGAGATTAGAATGTCAGTGTTATTATTACCAGCCAACAGCCGCATTATTACCAGCCAAAGTCCTAAGTTGCTCACAACCTCGAACTTATTTTTTCTAAACCTCTAACTTGTAATTTACTGTCTCTAACCAGTGTCTCTCACAACCTCTAAATTGAGGGTCTCATAACGTCTAAACTGTGTCTCATAAATAACTTATCTCTAACAACCTCCAACTTAAGTCTCTAAAAAAAAACTAAAAACCTCAAAATTTTGTCTTACAACTTCTAACGTGTCTATCACAACCTCTAAGCTACGCCTCTAACAACCTCTAAGCTACGCCTCTCACAACCTCTAAGCTACGCCTCTCACAACCTCTAAGCTATGCCTCTAACAACCTCTAAGTTACGCCTCTCACAACCTCTAAGTTACGCCTCTCACAACCTCTAAGCTATGCCCCTCACAACCTCTAAGCTACACCCCTCACAACCTTTAAGTTACGCCTCTCACAACCTCTAAGCTATGCCTCTAACAACCTCTAAGCTACACCCCTCAACCTCTAAGTTACGCCTCTCACAACCTCTAAGTTACGCCTTCACAACCCTAAGCCTCTCACAACCTCTAAGTTATGCCTCTCAACCTCTAAGTTACGTTACCTCTCACAACCTCTAAGCTACACCTCTCACAACCTCTAAGTTACACCTCTCACAACCTCTAAGTTACACCTCTCACAACCTCTAAGCTACGCCTCTCACAACCTCTAAGCTATGCCTCTAACAACCTCTAAGCTATGCCTCTAACAACCTCTAAGCTACACCCCTCAACCTCTAAGCTACGCCTCTCAACCTCTAAGCTACGCCTCTCACAACCTCTAAGTTACACCTCTCACAACCTCTAAGCTACACCTCTCACAACCTTGAACTGGCCATCAACTGTTGGCATAATTTAAGTAGAGCCGTGAGTCAGCTGCTCGTAACGTGGACCAGCCGTACTTTTGTGGGGTGGCACTCTCGCCCTAGAGGGGAGGGGGTGGGTGGCACTCTGGACCTGAGGGGAAAGAGGATAGGCAGCACTAAACCTGGGGGGGGTGGTGGTACACCATTCTCACGCCTCTGTTTTACTGGCCTTATAAGACTTGGTGTGAAGAAAGCAGAACAGCGTGAGGGGAGCAGAGCAGTGTGGGGGGAGCAGAGCAACGTGAATGGAGCAGAGCAACGTGAGGGGAGCAGAGCAACGCGAGGGAAGCAGGACAGTGTGATGGAGGTGCCAGATAACACTAAGTGGTGGGTCGAACAAGACTAGGGGAGAGAAGTGTTAGGGAGGAGACATGAGTATGTCGTCCAGATATGAGTAAGGTGACCAGAAATGAGTAAAGAGTTAAGATACTGCGGTAAGATTTTGGGACAGGTATAGTGTGTAATAATAAGCAAGAGGTAGAAATAGGAGAGGAGAGAGACAGGTAGGGACGTGGGAAAGATAAAAGAGAATGGAGAAAACATCTGAAAGAGGAAAAGACAATAACTAATGAGAATAAAAGGATAAAGAATTGAGACAAGTGTAGAAGGATATAATTGCCCTCCTTAAAATATACAAGATCACACTTTATAACAAAAACGTAAACACAGAAGATCACGACAGAGTATATAACAAAATATATAAAACTAACATCCCCTGAGCCAATTTTTTTACCATCTGATCCTGGAACGGTGTAACCCATATAAAGTAGAAACGCAATTCCGAGACTCGTTCCAGCAGTTCCGAGTCTCAGGAGTGCAAGTTTCCCACACAATGGGTGACAATACCCCTTGGCCAAAGACAAAAAGAGAAAACTCTTTAATAAACCAAAAAAAAAAAAACAAGCATAAAAAGGATAACTTATAAACAATTGCGGCACTGCAGGTAAAAAATGTGTTGACTATAAAGCAAAACAACAAAGGATTTCAGAGATATAAAACTTGTGGTAGGGTGTAAAGGTTCTTCACCGCCAGTATTGAGCGCTGGTATAAACAAACGGCCACCACCACACCAGAAGCCAAGAGAGTGCCAATATTCCTCCGCCCCGCCGCGTCCAATCACATGTAAAGGAAACCCTACAGAGATACACCAATTACACACCCAATCATCAATACCCTGAAGCCTTCGGCGGCGTCGTATTCTGAAAATATATTTGGCGCGAGAAGCTGTATTTCTGGTATAAAATTTGTGGGGGAAGCTATTCCCTATTCCGTAATTTTCACAGAAAATGTTCCACAATTTTTTTTCTGAAACTGTGAATGATTGCACGATAAAACTTTTAAGAGAGGGAATAAGAGCGGCCCATCTGCAGTTAATTTAATGAGGTTAATAGATTAGTTACGACTTTCTTGTAACAGCTGAGGCAGAGGATGCTACCTAAGGAGAGGATTCTGGTGCAGTCAAGAGCGCTCTTCACACCAAACTGACCCGTATCTACCACGGTGAGAAGGAGGAGGTTTGTTTGGCGATGTAGCCCAGTGTGCCACTGCCTGTAGAGGCGATTCATTTAACAATTTCCCAATGCTCCACACACACCACCACCACCACGGCGTTCATCTTTCACACAAAATGCATGAATGCTAAGTTATATATATATATATATATATATATATATATATATATATATATATATATATATATATATATATATATATATATAATCTTAAAACTTATCCCCACAAATATAGATTGGCTGAGTTATGCGCATGGAACTAATACCCATCACCAGCGATGTGCATTTTTCAAGCTGATATGTAAGTTAGTCTTGCGTCCACACCACACACTTCACTGCTGTTACTGTGCTGCTTCTCTGACAATAATCACCTATGTCTTTACTTATCCAACAGCTCATTTTGTGAATGTGCACACACACGTGCACACACGTGCACACACATACACACACACACACACACACACACACACACACACACACACACACACACACACACACACACACACACACAGGGAAAAATATTTATCAAAGGGTAGAGTGGGGGCTATAGAGCGGAGGGTAGTTCACTCGCCACAGCCTTCCCTAACGTTTACCTCCACTCTCACAGTAAAGTAGTGTGGGACGAGTGGCCAGAGAAAGTTAGGGAGGTTGGCCACGCCTTCTTTTCCTCCCCTACCTTTGTGCCATGGCCAGGTGGTGTGGGAAAGTGAAAGGTAAACATTCTCTCTCTCTCTCTAAACGCCTGTGTACATACTTCAAATACCTTCATTTTCTCTCCTACTCCCCCCATGTTCCCTCTTCTCTTTAAGCGGCCTCTCTCATTCCCGTATCCTTCCGCCTCCCTACGTTTCCACGTCTCCCTCCTCCCACGTATCCCTCCTCCCCATGTCTCCTTCCTCCCCGTCTCCCTCCTCCCCACGTATCCCTCCTCCCCACGTCCCCTTCCTCCGTCTCCCTCCTCCCCGCCACAAGAAGGAGGAGACAGGCTGCTGTGGTCCGGAGCAACAGAGAGACGGGATTGAAAATTTTAATTCTTACAGCCAGTGAAAATTACCCGCTCAAAGCTTCTCCTGACACACACACACACACCAAAAATGTCCCATCTCTCTTTGTTGAGAACTCGGCGATCTGTATGTTGTACAGATCGCTATAAAACGACGAGTAAACTAATACCACCACCACCAGGCACGACATCTAAACACAGAGCAACGAAACACCCCAGAGAAACCATGTTATCTTCCTGGGAAAAGTCACAGGAGAGAATAAAACTTAAACAACAGCACAAACGAAAAATAAAAGCCAGCACCGAAGACAACCTTTCCGAGAAGTGTAAAGGGTATACAGTACGGCAGCCAGCCCCAGGGAAACAGTGCGTTGTGGCCACTTTAAATAAATTCAATCGTTGCACTTCATAAACAATACAGTACAGTACAGGGTTCAGGCTTTAAAGTCTCGTCCGTTGAGTATTTAAAGGCAACTGAACACTAAAGAATGTACCCAAAAAGATTTATTTTAACCGTGATATCAATATAATAATAATAATAATAATAATAATAATAATAATAATAATAATAATAATAATAAAACAATTACCTTGACTATGTACGCTCATTTTAACACCAGAAAAAAAAACAGTACAGTGTATACAGAATATATGGAAGACATTTTGTAACTTAACTTACACCGAGTGGCCGTATTTAGTTCAGATAGAAGCCATTATTGTATTATATTTTTTACCAAAATTTTTGTGTTTTGGTTAAGTCAAGAATTAAGGTGCCGCCATGCACCTGCTATCAGCAATATTCGCCCGAAGAACCCAAGGTATGTACAGTAACAAGTAAAGGTACAGACTTGAAAATTATAACAGTTACAGCACACAAACATTACTTAAGTATCAGTGTATATTATTGAGTCACATTATCATAAACTTCAAAAAACACAGAGGTTATTAAATAGATAAATTACTATTCCTTTAACTACAAAGGTTTTCCCTGCAATACATTTAGAGGTGTCTCTCAAATAAATAAATTAATAACAATAAATTAATGCAAAAATAAATAAATAAATAAATAAATAAATAAATAAACATTTGGGTTAATATCATATTCCGTATCGCATTTGTGTAAAACAGGAAAAATATTTAATATACCCGGTATCAATGTTTACATGGTAACTCACCAAGATATATTGTACTGAACTGAACTGTACTAGCTCTTGTTACCATGGAGAGGATTAATTGTGTTACCGGGTAAGCTGGTGTGTGTGTGTGTGTGTGTGTACAAGGTCACTCGTTCATGTACATTAAGCACTTTAAACAGCCATCCCCGTCTACAGGATATACAACACCACAGTATCCATCAGACACTCTTTGGTCGATAAAATATTGTAAGAACTATATGAAGAAAAAACTTACGCAAAAATTATAAAATTGAAATCCCGCAGCCAGTGCTAATGCCTGACCAAACCTCTAGACTAAACGTAATTTATCGTCGCTGATCTTAACCAGATAAACAGTCTCATTTTCATCACGTAAACTGTGTACAAATTCCCTAAGTTCCTCGACTTAGGATTTAACATGTCTGGCCAGCATAGAAGTATATTATTATTCTGATCTACATTTTAAGCGAGAACTGGCTCACCTAACAGCTACTGTTGGCCGTTGCAGCCTGTACGAGCGAGCACATGGGTGGTCAACCATCCACCTGGGCATCTTCCTCAAGTGATTGGCGAGTAAAGAAAAGGGACGCCAACATGAAAATACGTGGGAATATAATGGTTGATATCCAAGATACCGTTAATGACATCTGTTGACAGACAATGATGACTAAAGACTTCTATACTGTGTACAGTCAACTTATCCGGGAGGACACAACTGTGAGACAACACACAGTGACACACCACCAACACACAGTGACACACCACCAACACACAGTGACACACCACCAACACACAGTGACACACCACCAACACACAACACTGACAAGAGGCAGCAGAAGGGTGCCAGTGCCAACCCACCCGTCGTCAGTATTAAAACATTTTACTAGCACCAGCAAGGGCGCCTCCTGGCCTGCCAACATACTGCCACCCTGAATTATTTAGAGAAATGCCAGACTGAAGACGTGGGTACAAGGAGTGATAGAGAGCTGCTGGAATACCTCGGTGCAGTACCAAAATGACAATTACAGCAGCCACATCAAAGAACCAAAATGCAAATCATGACAAAACATTATTTTACAACGATAGTATAACGTAAACAAGACGAGATGGGAAGCCACAATGCAATGATCTACAGGGGGTAAACCTGATATCCTGACGTGACGACAATAACAACATGAATGAGACGGCAGTTTAACTCTGGACAGGCTCAGGCCACGATAAGTAAACAAAACAAATTAAAACAACGGTATATAAGAGTAACTTTACAAAATATTAATTTCAATCTACATAAAACCTAAACCATAATACAATAAATGAAGCGTGGTTAAAAGGAAGATAATGTGTACACCTGAAGAACTTGGCATATGAAGGGTCGACAAGTAACACCAGACACGCAACCTAACACCGACCTCCCTGAGCCACTGTTGTCTCTCTCTCTTATACAGTACGTGACTTACTTTTGTATATCAAAGTGAAAGAACGAATTTTAGAGTGTGTGTGTGTAAAATAATAATAACAAGTAACGGTCTATTGAAACACACACACACACGTTCTTATATGAATACCGGAGTGCCAAACACGCAGGATAATCAGAATTCACAGCTGGGTCACATCCATCGACACTGTATAGCTACAGTACAGGTATACTCTGATAGACGGTTATTCACAGGTGTTGCTCACGTTCACACTGACTGATGGCATCTTATCATGAGGGACAGCGCGAGACTCACTGCATCCCACTCCTTCGTTTCTGTCTCAAAACTTGAAACAATTGACAAGGTCCGCATCAAGTTCCTCTGGATTCCGTCTTAAGGGCCCCATACACACTCAGGTCGGCCCGTCCGGCCACCTGTTCAGGCCAGCCTCACATGAAATCGCTACCTGATCGCCTAACCCAAAAAGCAACTCTTGGTGAAGAAACAAAAGCTACTGTCAACCATCTCAAATATCAGATGAAAACCACGCAGAAAGAAACCGTAGAGGAACTTTGGACCAATTTCAAAATACAGGGAGCCCGCACGTTGAACCATTACGACCCAGTTGTGGACATCAAACGCCACTACAATGACTGTCTTCCACTCACTCCACCCTAACAATTCGTATCTACAAAGGTACGCTCGGGATACCTAAACTACTGGCAATAATATCGACAACCCGGAGCCCAGCCGCACTACCTGTAGACTGTGTGGGCGTCTCACCTCCCACAACCTTGCCCACTACACCATGGTATGTGTCGACACCACCTCGTACAGAGCCTTTCCTTCACCACACTTCACCCCAGACAGGTAAAACTTTATATGGAACTCTGTGAACACCAATAAATCATCCATTCTCTCCAACTTACACCTGTAATTAATGGACTCTCAGACAGCCTCGCCCGCCAATCAACTGAGTCTAAGAATTCAAGCATCAACTTCTCATGTTTCCCTTTCGGGTGACTATATTGCTTTGTGTTTTAACTTACACAGGATACAAGGGCTGCCCATTAAAGCTCCATTACCTCTATCTTCAAGAGCTGTTACTACCCGACCTTACAGTACACTATATAACATCACTCAACTAAACAATAATAAGGAGAGGTGTGAGCCAGCGTGAAGGTGGTCAAGGTGATGTGGTTACTGTACATGACTGAGTCTCACCTGACTCTCCATAAACATTACCTTAACCACACGCACGCACGAGCACACACAAAATCACTCACTCAAAGCCAACCTTCAACAGGGACCTTTAGTAACGCCCCCAAAAACCCACACAGATTGGTGCCAAAGACTAAATGAGATGTTGGTGGAGGAAATGGGGAAAGGGAGGAATGAGGAAGGAAATGGGGAAGGAAATGGGGGAGGAGGAAATGGAAAGGGAAGGAGGAAATGGGGGAGAAAGGAAGGAGGTTGCAGGAGAGGCAGACAGGAGCCAGGACCTGCCAGTGGCCCGTGACTCACCAGAGGACACCCGCTCAGTGACCACCATCTCACCCCTGGTCACCCCCTCCAGAGCTGACAATATTTTTTGCTTCTTCTTAGTCACCTGGTTCACCTCTCCCCACACACCTTGGTTCCACCTCTCCACACACTCATTTGGTCACCACTCCCACACACCTTGGTTCACCTACCCCACACACTCACCTTCTTGTCTCACCCACTCCACACCACTCACCTCTCCCACTCACTTGGCACACTACTCACACTCTCACCTGGTTCACCACATTCATCTGGTTCACCTCTCCCACACACTCACTTGGTTCACCTACTCACTCACTTGGTTCACCTCTCCCACCCCACCTCACTTGGTTCACCCTACTCCCACCCCACTTGGTTCACCTACTCCACACACTTTCATCTTTCACCTGCTCCCACACTCATCTGGTTCACCTCTCCCCTCACTTGGTTCACCTACTCCCACACACTCTTGGTTCACCTACTCCTCACCTGGTTCACCTACTCCCACACACCTCACCTGGTTCACCTACTCCCCACCCCACCTGGTTCACCTCTCTCACACTCACCTGGTTCACACCTACTCCCACACACACTCACCTGGTTCACCCTACTCACCTGGTTCACCTACTCTCACCTGGTTCACCTACTCACACACACTCACCTGGTTCACCTACTCACACACACTCACCTGGTTCACCTACTCTCACTCACTTAAAATTCTCCTTGACCCACTTAAAATAAAAAAACAAACATCTTATGTACTTTTTGCTTCTTTTAGGAATTGATTTTATTTTCGTGTCTTCCATGGGACTACAATAAGTCATTTAATAACATACTACCTTCTCATAGTATTGAACAGGATACGAGTTACATGTATAGTGAAACAATTCATAAAAGCGAAAACAAAAAGGAAATCTCTCGATCCTAAAAAAAAAAAAAACTACATTCCTCAACGTTGTATAAAGGAACACGATGCCAGATCCTTTAATAGAGGAGTTTTCGTCCATAATCTATACTCTCTCTCACTCACTCTCCTTCCTACCCTCTCCCCTCTTTATACTATACCTTAGGGGCTTGAAACTGTGCTGGGGAAAAAGTAGGAATGTAAACAGGTGAGGAGTAAACACTGCCAGGGTGATTAGGAGCGAGTGAGAGGGAGAGTAGGGTGGTGGGCCAAGTTGTGTAGGCTGGCGTCAACACCTGAGAGTGGTCATTAACGCTACGCCCTTACACCACGGTAAACACACTCCCACGCTCATTACACACACACACACACACACACAAATACACTTACAACATTAAAACCACTATTGAATCTCGTAGAGCGGAATGGGGTTAAAATAATAGGAAGTCAATTATACCTTGAACTGCAGTATAAACTTTCACCAATGTCCCAGTGAGATGCGTCCCCAGCTGGTCATTGCTTAATCAACACCATCCCCCCATCCCTCCCTCTCACCTCCCCCACCTCAACTACCACACCATAAAGTTACCCTCCATGTTTTACCACTGGCGGGAGGAAGCTCTATACATGTCCACTATACACAGGCGTGCCTTTCTCCAGAGTTGCAGATCAAAACATAACCCGGCCAGCCTTACCCTGCCTCTCCACGCTCACACTCTATCCTGGTCTTTTATTCTTTACATGAAAAGACAAGACCTGTTCACCCACTCACTCAAAACTGAAATATTTAGAGTCAAGCCAGGGAGTCAGCCACGTGGGCCTGGCTTCAGGTATCACAGAGACATGGAGACACAATAGGTTCATATCTCCCTCATATTACCTCGCACTTTATGTGATTCGGGAATCTGACCTAAAACTCGGAAAATGCAAAATGATAGCTAGTAGTGACGTAAACGAAAATACAAAAACACTTTGTAAATAATAATTCATGAAAGCTTTGACTAGCATCAACATGACAGCTGTTCAAAGACCGTGACTTTATACCTACATTGTCTGAGAGGGAAAAATGCTAAATCATAAAAATATATTATTACTGGAGTGTGTTGATGTCAGCCCAGGACAGTGTTGACTAATACCACCACGCGCTCGGTTAACTCCCTCACAATGGTAAATTATTTTCAGCACTCTTATCTGTAAGGTTTTTTGATCCATTGTGTTTTGTAACTGAACTTTTTGTACACATAATTAGGATTGCTTTATATGAAGATTAATAACGTTGATCAGTGTTGTATAAATTAATATGTGTAACAGTAATATATATATATATATATATATATATATATATATATATATATATATATATATATATATATATATATATATATACCAAGAGAGAAACACAAACGATCCACCAATAACCCTTAACGTAAACACCACTTTCATTGATGCTAAGAATAATATAGTGTTGCATATCGTCAATTCTTCACACACACTAGAGAGAAATTAAATGTGAAGTAAAGTCAGATTTGTCGCCAGCGTCGTGTGAACCTCGGGCTGAAAAAATGTCAGGGAGAACGGTGTTCCTCCTCTCTATGAGGTCTTTCATTGACAGTTGTCGCACATACATACATACATTAAGACAATGAAGTAAAAAAGGTAAATAAACACCATGCGAGTGGGTTCTTCCATAAGACTGGCGATCCGTTAGGGGCGGTATGGATACAGCATAGGCCCTACTGTAGACGAACCCTATCTTGGGTACGCAAGAAGCAGTGTGACCAACACTCGATCGACTTCACTTTCTGAACAGGAGGATATCCCGAGAGATGGGAGGTGAGCACCCACTCGTCCGCCACATCCCAACATTAACAATAAAACACAGATAAATCACCGACAACAAACTTTTCCATGTTAGCAAGGTGTGGGGTAGACGTTGTCGCTTGACGCCAGTGGTAAAAAAAATAACCTTTACTCCGTAAAAGCCAACAAAAAAGTTTATATAAATATAATTTACTAATACCACAAAATACTAAAATAAATAAACAATCTAAATTTACCTAGACAAGAGCAGGATTTCCAGTTTTACTGTGACAATATAAAAACGTGAGAATGTGAGACTGGTCGACGGGCCACAGCCAAATATAGGGTTCATCAGCACGCTATTTCAGTGTACTGCCCCAGTCCCTTTATATTACTGCCGCTGCTCACACCAACAACTTCTACACATTTATTTTATCATCATTTAACTATTTCTTCTTTACCAGAATCAAACAATTAAGTATAATATTTTACAACTCCACTAATTGGCTGTTTATTTCACGGTCTTAATTTACTTTTATAGACAGCTCCTGAACCATTATTCAATATTTGTATAAAAACTTTAGTTATTTCTTTACCTACATCAACATTCCTTCTATTTTCACCCAGCAAGTTTTCTTCATTCTCATTTATTATACTTTTCTTTATTTTTACCTTTCCATCTACAGTAATTCTCTTTTCGGGTCAATTGAAGAATTAAGTTATGTCACTAATTTATATACTAACCATCAACTACTTATCTCAAATATAAGCTATTAACATTAAATATCTGTGAATTGCTTTTCTTGTTTTATGCTGCGCCAAACTTTACACATCTACAGGTATACCTTCTATATTAACCTTCATCATAGTTATATGTACTGAGTCAACTTATAGGTCCAAGTCGTCATTAGTGAGAGTGTCTGTTTGTCTGTCCAGTTGAGTAACCTTCATCTTGTCCGATATATACGTCACACACACACAAAACAGTTACCGAGTAAGTCATTGACTCCGTTACCATCTGGCTCAGCATGAAGCTTCCACACTTCACCACCAGCCGCGTCTTTCATTAACATTATCAGTTTTAAAATCAGTTAGGACTCTGCCATCACAAACACAACTCACCACACACACACATATCCACAATCATATACCTCCAACACCAACACCACCCAACACCTTCAACACCACCCAACACCCTCAACACCACCCAACACCTCAACACCACCCAACACCTTCAACACCACCAACACCTCAACACCACCCAACACCTCAACACCACCCAACACCTTCAACACCACCCAACACCAACACCACACCCAGCACCTCAACACCACCCAACACCACCTTCAGCACCCTCAACACCACCCAACACCCCCAACACCACCCAACACCTCACACCAGCCACCTCAACACCACCCAACACCCTCAACACCACCAACACTAACACCTTCAGCACCTCAACACCACCTTCAACACCCTTTCAGCACCCTCAACACCACCTTCAGCACCCTCAACACACCCAACACCAACACCAGCCAACACCATCAACACCACCCAACACCCCTCAACACCACCCAACACCTCAACACACCCAACACCTTCAGCACCTCAACACCACCCAATACCCTCAACACCACCCAACACCTCAACACCATCAACACCAGCCAACACCCTCAACACCAGCCAACACCATCAACACCTCAACACCACCCAACACCAGCCAACACCCTCAACACCAGCCAACACTCAACACCAGCCAACACTAACACCACCAACACCAACACCACCCAACACCAACACCACCCCAACACCTTCAGCACTCTCACCACGCCCAATACCCTCAACACCACCCAACACCTCAACACCAGCCAACACCTTCAACACCACAACACCAACACCAGCCAACACTCAGCACCACCCAACACCTCAACACTACCCAACACCCTCAACACCACCCAACATCCTCAACACCACCCAACACCCCAACACCACCCAAAATCTCAACACCACCTTCCACCACCCAACACCTCAACACAGCCAACCAACACCTCAACACCACTAACACCTTCAGCACCTCAACACTGCCTACCAACACCACCCAACACCCAAACACCAGCCAACACCTTCAACACCAGCCAAACACCAACACCAGCCAACACCTTCAGCACCACCTCAACACCTCAACACCACCCAACACCCTCAACACCACCCAACATCAACACCACCTTCAACACCAGCCAACACCCTCAACACCAGCCAACACTTCAACACCAGCCAACACCTTCAACACCTCAACACCACCTACCAACACCATCCACATTAACACTATTTCACATACCTCAACACTTCAACAAAACCCAACACCCAACACCACCCAACATTCTCAACACTGCTCACACCTCAACACACTCACCACTCACACCCCAACACTACACACTGGCGACCACACACACCAACACACAGGAACGCACACAAAGAGTACACTTTTCTCTCTGTGTATGTGTGTGAGGTGTATCCTGGAGGGTGTATCCTGGTGGTGTATCCAGATGGGTATATCCTGAGGGTGTATTCCTGCAGGGTATCGTGGTGGGTGTATCGTGGTGTATCGGAAGGTGGTATCGTGGTGGGTGTACGGTGGGTACTGTAGGGTGTATCGGGGTGTATCGTAGGGTGTATCGTGAGGGGGTGGTCAGGAGGGTGATCGTGGAGGGTGTATCGTGGTGGGTGTATCGTGGAAGGTGTATCGTGGAAGGTATCGTGTGGGTGTATCGTGGTGGTGTATCGTGGTGGGTGTATCGTGGAGGGTGTATCGTGGGAGGGTGACGTGTGGGTAGGGTGTAGAGGGACATGTAAGAGACAGGAGACAGGGAGAGCGAGGCAGACGGTGTAGGTGTGACAAGAGGCTTAACACGGTCCCCTGCCCGCCTAGCCAACCCTCGCAGCCACCACGCCTAAAACACCACCAACCAACCACAACCTTTTGTCGACACAGCGTTACTAAGCCTCCCCGTGCCTCCCCTCTCTATATCAATACCAAAACAAAGCAGAACAGAACAGAAAAAAAAATGATAATGACTTCTAAAACACGGGGAAATAATGACTAAAATACATCAAATCACCTTAAATAACACTAAACTTTAAATATAAAATATAATACATATAAACTACACAAACACAGTAACACACACACACACACACTCATTTAAATCACCTGAACATCATTAAGAAGAGAGAAACAAACAAATGTAGACACATCTTTTACATAGCATTTGCTAGACCACCAGAGACACAGCAGCCGTCGAGTGACACATGTCAGTCTATACCTCCTAGCATGGGGTGACCTACCTCCTAGCATGGGGTGACCTACCTCCTCAGCATGGGGTGAACTACCTCCTAGCATGGGGTGAACTACCCCAGCATGGGGTGAACTACCTCCCAGCATGGGGTGAACTACCTCCCAGCATGGGGTACACCTCCCAGCATGGGGTGAACTACCTCCCAGCATGGGGTGACCTCCCCAGCATGGGGTGAGCACCTCCCAGCATGGGTGAACCACAAGCATGGGGTGAAGCCTCCCAGCATGGGGTGAACTACCCCTAGCATGGGACCTCCCCAGCATGGGACACCCTCCTAGCATGGGGTGAACCTCCCCAGCATGGGGTGACCACCCTAGATGGGGTGAACCACCCAGCATGGGTGATTCCTCCAGCATGGGGTACCCACCCCAGACCACCCCAGCATGGGGTGACCTACCTCCACATGGGGTGACCTACCTCCCAGCATGGGGCACTCCCAGCATGGGACCTACCTCCTAGCATAGGAAGTACCCCAGCATGGGGTGAACCACCCCAGCATGGGGTGAACTACCTCCCAGCATGGGGTGAACTACCCCAGCATGGTGAACTACCTCCCAGCATGGGGTCCACCTCCCAGCATGGGACCACCCCTAGCATGGGGAACTACCTCCTAGCATGGGAACTACCCCAGCATGGGTGAACCACCCCTAGCATGGGGTGAAGCACCCCAGCAGTAGCACCCCCAGCATGGGGTGAAGTACCATGGGGTGAAGTACCTCCAGCATGGGAAGTAAGACTCCTAGCATGTGAAGTACCTCCTAGCATGGGGTCAACCACCTCAGCATGGGGTGAAGACTCTGGGTGACCTAGCTGCTCACCTCTAGCATGGGGTGAACTACCTCCCAGCATGGGGGACCTACCTCCCAGCATAGTATACCTCCAGCATGGGTGAACTACCAGCATGGGGTGAAGTACCCAGCAGGGAACCCTCCGCTGGGGTGACCTACCTCCTAGCATGGGGTGACCTACCTCCCAGCATGGGGTGAACTACCCCAGCAGTGGGGTGAACTACCTCAGCATGGGGTGAACTACTTCCCAGCATGGGAACTACCTCCCAGCATGGGGTGAACTACCTCAGCATGGGGTGCCTCCTAGCATGGGGTCCACCTCCCAGCATGGGTGGAACTACCTCCCAGCATGGGGTGAACTACCTCAGCATGGGGTGAACTACCCCAGCATGGGGTGAAGTACCCTAGCATGGGGTGAAGTACCTCCCAGCATGGGGTGAAGTACCCTAGCATGGGGTGAAGTACCCCTCCCATGGGGTGAAGTACCTCCTAGTATGGCGTGAAGTACCCATGGGGTCAACTCCTAGCATGGTAGACCTTAGCATGGGTGACCTACCTCCTAGCATGGGGTCAACTACCTCCAAGGGGGTGAAGTACCTAGCATGGGGTGAAGTACCTCCTAGCATGGGGTGAACTACCTCCTAGTATGGCGTGAACTACCTCCTAGTATGGCGTGAACTACCTCCTAGCATGGGGTGAACTACCTCCTAGCATGAGGTGAACTTCGTCGTATGACCTTTGACCTTGAACTTTATCTGACGTTGACCCAAAAAGTACAGGAGTGAGTGAGTGAGTATCCCGAGGCTGGGCTGGGCCGACCACCTGTGACATTTTCGCAACCATCGGATGAAAACGAGGGCGCTGTGGTGTGAACAATCGTACACAGTAACACGAGACACACACACACACCCCTCAGCGATCAATATAGTTTACTAGACTAGACCAATCATCGGTTTAGCCAATTTAAGGAAGTCAATGACAACATCAACAAGATCATCACAACAGAGCTAACAAAATAAACAAAACTTCCTCTATCAAGGAATAAATATTGAAATTGAATTGAACAAAACAATAAAGTTCCATACAACACGGATGTCTCTCCTGCACTTTAGCTTCAAAGGTTAACCACCTAAAATGAGCTCAACGCAAAGGTGAGTTAAAACTTAAGATAAACTACTAAATGTTAAAATGTAGGTCACAGTGCCCTGCTGTACAGAGCTGGTGCTGTACTATACAGTATACTCATCCTTGACCCTGTACAACTAAAGCACCGCCAAAGATCACCAAGAAAAATAAACTTGTACGTACAGAAGTGTGTGAGGTCGACCAGGCGTCCGGACACATTCATGGACAAATATAACAGTAGCTGTCCCTTGTACAGTTATGGCGAGGGATACAAACATTTTTAGAAGCAGTGAAGGTCTGGAGGTGGATGGGTGAGGACAGGAAAGGGGTTAGTGGGTAAGGGTGGATGAAGGCGGGTGAGGGTGGATAAGGGGTTAATGGATGGATGCTGGCGGGTGAGTGGGTGGAGGTGGATAGGGGTGGGTGAGGGTGGAATAAGGGACATAGATAATGGTGGGTGAGGGGTGGATAGAGATGGATGACGGCGGGTGGGGCGAATTGTGAGGAATTGGATCGAGGGCAGGTGGCGAAGTGGATGAGGGCGGGGTGAGGTGGATGAGGAGCGGATAAGGAGGTGGCTGAAGGTGGTGAGGGGATGAGGGGCAGGTAAAGATGGACGGAAGCTGTATAAAGGTGAAAACTGGGGTCGGTGTCAATGAAGGCTGGATGAGGAAGGCCCTGAGCAGATAAATGAGAGGGCGGGTTTGGGAGTGTATGAGGTGCCCCAAGGGGTGGGTGGGAATGAATGAGAGCGAGGTGAGGAGTGGATGAGTGTGGGGAGATGGATGAGGAGGTAAAGGGAGGCGTGAGAGTGGATGATGAGAGATGGATAAGGGGAGGCGTGTGAGGTGGATGAGAGTGCCAGGTTTAAGAATTGGATATGAGGGAGACGAACTCTGCAAACGAGGGTGGGTGGGGGTGGATGAGGAGCAGAAGTAAGGTGAAAGGAACGAGGCGGTGAGGTGGATGCGGGCTTGAGTAAAGAAGTAGATGAGGGCGGGTGAGGGGAATTAGTTGAGCGGGTGAGGGTAGGATGAGGCAGGTGAGGTGGGATGAGGACGAGGTGAGGGTGGGGCTGGTGCGGGTGAGGGGAAAGGCGATGTGGGTGGGTGAAGATCCGATAATAGTGGTGATTTTGACGCGGGACAAAAACTAAGACAGCCTGTGGTGAGGTATATTCCATTGACTTCGCGTATGTTCCTCACTGTCACCATGCCACCTCTCTCACTGTCACCACCACCGCTCAACTTGTCACCACCACCACTCTCTCACTGTCGCCACCACCACTATAAATGCCCATCACTTTTCATACTTGCCACCGCTTTCTCAGCAATGCGCACCACCACACTCTGTCACCATCACCCGCACTCTCACTGTCGCATCACCCACCCCACTCTCTCTCACTGTCACCATCACCACACTCTCACTGTCCCCACCACCACTCTCTGTCACCACCAACACACTCTGTCACCATCACCACACTCTCACTGTCACCATCACCACACTCTCAGTCACCACACTCTCACTGTCACCTCCACCTCACTCTCTCAGTCACCACACTCTCACTGTCACCACCACCACCACACTCTCCCTCTCCCCACACACTCAAGTTACCATCAACCAGGTGCCACAACCATCCAAGATCATCATGGCACCATAACCAACCATCATCATCAACCAGGAACCATAACTACAAAGTACCATTAACCAGGTACTGTACCCTAACAGTAGGTACACGTCCCCCAACTGCCGGGTTCCCATAAAGGGCACACGAGTACCCCCGACTGATTAATATTCAACACCCCGGGCCTGTGTGTACCTCCTCCATGTGGGGATAACACACACACACACACACACACACACACACTATATACACAATGCACATTCACACATGTATAAACAAACGCCGAAATACTTGCCTCGTATCTACCTACATACATACATACATATACATACATATACATACATACATACATAAATGAATAAGGGCGCACACACCTGAGCCCTTCATCCTACACTGACAGAAACACGGCTCACAATTTTGACTTGTATAAGACATTAATACAGTAGAAAGTCAATGGTGTACGACTGAGCATTCACCAGACAGCGAGTCCCGTCAACAGCCGTAACACCAGGGATATAGACTAGTGGAGGGAGGGAGGGACAACCCACATGGCAGGCGGAGGTTCTGTACCGGGAAAGCTGTGTACCAGGTTTATCGCCATTCTCAGGTACCCTATGTGGATGTCCTGCGGTAGGTGTCAAGGGGTGAAAAAAGCTAAACAAGGCGCACGCACAACTAGGTAGTCACCACAGGCACTCATGACTCAGACAATGGAGGCGTAGCTTGTATACAAGTCATGAGGTAAACAACCGGGTGTGTCCATATAAGGGAGTATTAACCATAGCTCTCCGTCACCCTCTGCCGTGCCTTCCTGCACCGTGTACACCGTGCAGTATCACTTATACACTGTGCGCTCTATTGTACACCGCTCGCTGTATCTTCTGTAGTTTACACAATGTATTAAATTTTTGTAAACTAATTCGCTCAAGCTCATTTCCATACAAATTATTCTGAAGCTCTTTTATACACACTCTGTACTCTAAACTCTTCCACACACACAC
Source organism: Homarus americanus (assembly GCF_018991925.1). NCBI lineage: Eukaryota > Metazoa > Arthropoda > Malacostraca > Decapoda > Nephropidae > Homarus > Homarus americanus. The sequence goes on along the minus strand of NW_024737097.1, from coordinate 21,239,988 downwards.
ACGGTACTTTTTATTTTCTACACATACACACAAGGTACTCAATCACACCCGCTGTACTCAAGATCTTGTATAGATAGATCTCAAACTGGTGTAGATTATGTATTAATTTCTCAGGCACACAGTAGTTAATGACCTACAGCTACAGCCCTGGCTCTAACAGTTTGTAAACATGACCCACGAGTGTCGGAACTTGTAAACATGACCCACGTGCCTCGTAGTTTGCAAACAAAGCCCACGTGCCTCGTAACTTGTTAACAGGGCCCACGTGTGCATCACAGTCTGTCAACAAGACCCAAGTAACCCAGCTGTTTATATTCGGTCCAACAACCTTAACAGTCTCTAGATTATGTTAACGAGAGCCTCAGTTTATAAGTGGTGGATGACTCTCACTGGAGCCTTCAGGGAGACCAGCTAGGCTCAACTCATAAAACTAACCTTACAGACTTAAAAGCTAGTGAAAGTTAGCATTTGTATCTTCTACACACCTTTCCACCCAACACTTTTTAGCCTTTGTTGACTCTATCAAATAACCTGTATCTCTTAATTCACAATAAACGAAGGTACAGTTGGTGCAGAGTGGCTTATCTCGACCCTAAGTGGCAAATGTAACTTAAGACTGGCATGGTAACTCGACCCACCTCTTGAGTCACGCTCACTTTCTTCCTCACAAAATCAACAGCGGTTACCTTCTAAATCATTATTATATTTGTCAAGTATAGGTGTGTGTGTGTGTGTGTGTGTGTGTGTGAATCTTCTATACAAAATGACACGAACTATACACGGCGACTCCCTCCCTTCCCACGAACTATACACGGCGACTCCCTCCATCCCCACGAACTATACACGGCGACTCCCTCCATCTCCACGAACTATACACGGCGACTCCCTCCATCCCCACGAACTATACACGGCGACTCCCATCATCCCCACGGACTATACACAGCAACTCCCTCCCTTCCCACGAACTATACACGGCGACTCCCTCCATCTCCACGAACTATACACGGCGACTCCCACCACCTCTACACACACTGGAATACTCAAGTCTGATAATTAGGTTTAAACACAAGTAACCTGATGAAAACACTCTACTATTTATGTATTCTGTTGATTACGCCATGTTAGTAAATTATTCACATTTCACAACAATGATCATTAACCACTAGACACAAAGCATACTGTATGTGCTAATATTTATTAAGATTTAAGACAAAAAGCCTTACAGAGAACGAAATAATTCCTGTAGTTCATTATTTACATAATATATTCCGTTATGTAACAAAACCTGCCATATGTAAACAAATTATATACTGTAGCCGGTGCCTCCTGCTGCATTCATATAGCCTACAGTGATATATCACGCCAAGAAGAAATAATTGTGAAATGTAATTTTTCTCTCAAAATTTGAATTTGTCTGTATAGAGTAACGATTATTACGCACATCATCAAACACTATAAATTACTAACCTAATCTGGGTACAGTTTGGTTATAATATGGCAGTAGACCAAGTCCCTAATGAAACATGACCAAATTTTACCATATATGAACTTGAACTTATTTTCATTAAGGTACAAAAAAAAAATCTTTGCCTGGACAACACGCCAGTTGCGTTTTAAGGCTTAATCGGACAATTGCCCGTTTCGTGGAACACACACACCTCACAGTACACTATTGTTTGTCAGTGCCTCCCTGTTCACTGTTAACCTGCCAGTGGACTAATCACTCGTGCCTCACACACGGCATCATATCAGCACACAGCCGTAGTGAGTACAATCCTCCACTAAATACAAGTTTTCAATAAACAATGTTACACTGACCGCGAAACTACAGAGAAACGCTTTCGCATCGAGTGCTTAACTACACTGACCCCGATGCTGCACTAACCACACTGGAGACAACACTATAACAAGGGGCACACTGGAAACCGAACACGATAACAAAGGGCACACTTGGCACTTCGCAGTGAGCGGCGTGTTACAGCCAGGAGTGACGGAGAGCGAGTGAGGCCCACAGGCACCCCACACACACCCAACCAGGTTCACCAAGGCGACCGTACCCCCAAGCCTGTCAGCCTGCTTGCCTGCCCCCTTGACTGATGAGGGGAGGTGGCATCCTGCTTGCCTGCCCCATTGCCTGGTGAGGGGAGGTGTGAGGGGTATTGAGAGAGGGTGTGAAAGAATAAGCGAGTCTCAGCTGGACAGACGAGAACAAGAGAGACAGGACAGCTCCGACCAGATTCACCAAGGCGACCGGCTGACTGAAGGAGGGAGGGGTGATGGTGGAGTTTTGGAGAGCGAGAAGCTGTGAGTGTGAGAGACCGAGTCAAGACCCAGAGGCAGTAAACACAGACATCCCAACCAGGTTGACCAACTCGGCAGACCAAACCTGGCCCTCACCCCCTCCTTATACTACCGGTCTGGTGGAGGAAGTGTGGGAGGCAGGTGGGGGGGGATGTAGGAGGCAGGTGGGTTTGGGAGTGTGAAGGCAGGTGGGTGTGGGATGCAGGTGGTGAGGTGTGGGGAGGGGAGGAGGTGTGGGAAGGAGGGGAGGGAGTGTGGGAGGAGGGGAGGGGTGTGGGAAGGAAGGAGGGTGTGGGGAGGGAGGGAGTGTGGGAGGGAGGGGAGGGAGAGGGAGGGGAGGGAGGGGAGGGGGTGTGGGGAGGGGAGGGGTGTGGGGAGGGAAGGGGTGTGGGAGGGAGGGGGTGGGAGGGAGGGTGTGGGGAGGGAGGAGTGAGGGGTGTGGGAGGGAGGGTGAGGGGGGTGTGGGGAGTGAGGGAGTGAGGGGGTGTGGGGTGAGGGAGGAGGGGTGTGGGGAGTGGGGGTGTGGGAGGGAGGGAGTGTGGGAGGGGAGTGTGGGAGGGAGGGGGTGTGGGGAGGGAGGGGTGTGGGAGGGAGGGAGGGAGGGGTGTGGGAGGGGAGGGGGTGTGGGGAGGGAGGGAGGGGAGGGGAGGGGAAGGGGTGATGGTGTGGGGAGGGGGGGGGGAGTGGAAGGGAGGGGGGGGTGAGGGTGTGGGGAGGGAGGGGGTGTGGGGAGGGAGGGGGTGATGGGTGTGGGAAGGAGGTGGGAAGGAGGGAGTGTGGGAGGAGGGGGTGATGGAGTGTGGGAAGGAGGAGTGAGAGAGTGAGGGAGGGAGGAAGTGTGGGAGGAGGGAGTGTGGGAGGGAGGAGTGTGGGGTAGTCAGTGAGTATGGAACTAAGGAGTATATGGTAAATACTATAGACGAGACAAGTGAGTGAGTGAAGGGTAGGAGGAAGTATGCGAGTGAGAGATGAGCACCACCTGAGGGAGGGAGTGACGGAGCAGGAGTGGCCACCTGAGGAGGGGTGACGGAGCAGGAGTGGCCACCTGAGGGGTGAGTGACGGAGCAGGAATGGCCACATGAGGGAGGGGTGAGTGACGGAGCAGGAGTGGCCACATGAGGGAGGAGTGACGGAGCAGGAGTGGCCACCTGAGGGAGTGAGTGACGGAGCAGGAATGGCCACATGAGGGAGGGAGTGAGTGACGGAGCAGGAGTGGCCACGTTGGTAGACAAGGACACACGCGACCTTTACGTGTCAGACGGCCATCACTCTTGCCATACATATGTCTCAGTTTTTCCACCCTTTACCCCCCCCCCCTCCTCTCCTGGGCCACATCACCCTCTCTCCTATCTCACATTCAACATCAACTCCGGTGCCTCACAACCAACATCGTTACACATTCATAACTATTATTACCGATTTTACTCAACAATTTGTACAGATTTTATTCAACAATTTGTACAGATTTTACTAAACTATTATTACCGATTTTACTCCACTATTATTATCGATTTTACTCGACCATTTGTACAGATTTTACTCAACTATTATTACCGATTTACTCCACTATTATTACCGATTTTACTCAACCATTTGTACAGATTTTACTCCACTATTATTACCGATTTTACTCCATTATTATTACAGATTTAACTCCACTATTATTACCGATTTTATCCCTATTATTACAGATTTTACTCCACTATTATTACTGATTCTACTGCAAAAGTCGGCTCCATGAGACTCAACAGCGAAACTTACACATTAATATGATGCATCACGTCTCCTCTTGACATACTGTTTGTTGACGTGTGGCATCAAATCAACAAAAGGTCTGGACAAGTTTGGCAGGAGAGATACCACTGTGTACTAAATTTACAATGAACTCAAGAGATATATAAGTGGGAGAGCCTAATGAACCTTGACTTCAGATTCAATTATACTAAATATACTTTGTAGTCTAGTTTAAGAGTACAATGGAGAATGGTAAATATATAGAAGGAGAGAAAGTATAGAAGATAGAAACGAAAGAAGGACACAGATGGAAGAGAGAATTTGACACTGGATTGGTTTTATAGAGAACGACAACAGAATCGCGTCAGTTACAACAGAGCACCCCGTCAGTTACAACAGAACACCGCGTCAGTTACAACAGAGCACCGCGCAGTCAACAGAACACCGAGTCAGTTACAAAGAGCAGTCGTTACAACAGAGCACAGAGTCAGCACAGAGCACCGTCAGTTACAACAGAGCACAGAGTCAGTTACAACAGAGCACCGCGTCAGTTACAACAGAGCACCGCGCGTTGCACAGAGCACCGCGTCAGTTACAAAGAGCACCGCGTCGGTTACAACAGAGCACCGCGTCAGTTACAACAGAGCACCGCGTCGTTACAACAGAGCACCGCGTCAGTTACAACAGAGCACCGCGTCATTGAGCACCGCGTCAGTTACAACAGAACACCGCGTCAGTTACACAGAGCACCGCGTCGTTACAACAGAGCTCGCGTCAGTTACAACAGAGCACCGCGTCAGTTACAACAGAACACCGCGTCAGTAACAGAGCACCGCGTCAGTTACAACAGAGCACCGCGTCAGTTACAACAGAACACCGCGTCAGTTACAACAGAGCACCGCGTCAGTTACAACAGAGCACCGCGTCAGTTACAACAGAGCACCGCGTCAGTTGCTACCAGAGCCGCGTCAGTTAAAAAGAACACCGCGTCAGTTGCAACAGAGCACCGCGTCAGTTACAGAACCGCGTCAGTTACACAGAACACCGCGTCGTTACAACAGAACACCGAGTCAGTTACAACAGAACACCGAGTCAGTTACAACAGAGCACCGCGTCAGTTACAACAGAACACCACGCCTTCATGTCTCTTACCTACAGTACACGCCTCCATATCTCCCACCTACACGCCTCCATATCTCCCACCTACACGCCTGTATATCTCCCACCTACACGCCTGTATATCTCCCACCTACACACCTGTATATCGCCCACCTACACACCTGTATATCTCCCACCTACACACCTGTATATCTCCCACCTACACGCCTGTATATCGCCCACCTACACACCTGTATATCTCCCACCTACACACCTGTATATCTCCCACCTACACACCTGTATATCTCCCACCTACACGCCTCCATTGCACTGTCTCCCCATGGTCTGGTCATTACTTTAGAGAGGGAAGAGAGCTTCTCCGCCATACCTGTTTATGTAAGTGGGTGGCGGGACGTACGAGTATATTTCTCCATATGCCCTTGACTGCCAGCACCACAAGTGGCCAGTTCCCTGCTTGACACACAATGGCCAGCCTAGCCAGTTTGCCTACCTGTCTGCTGGAGGTACAATACACACACTCCAAAAAGTATCTTTAGGGAGGGGTCCGATGAATTTCAAAATGAACACTACAACTCCTATTGTCTTGGTAGGGTTGTCAAAATCCTCCTTCCGTTGTGTCATTACTGTCATATTGTCTCACAGAATCGTAAAGGTACTTTTTGGAGTGTGGGTAAACCTTAATTATTTAAGATTTTATACAAACACAAAACTACCGTACAATTATTTGATTAAGCTTACCTGCTGAATACGACAAGTTTGTTTGGGTATACTAACCCAGACTGTAATTGTGGTAGTTATACACTGATGACTGCAGTACCGACCAGAAAGTTTGAAGTGTAAAATCTCTGGGTTACGTATAGTATGTGAAGGTCATTCTGCTGCTGCTGCCAACTCTGATCAACAACATATCGCGGACTACAATCACGTAAATTATAAGGCCTTCATAATATATGGTTTGATTCCTATTCTTTGTATTTTTAAATCCACATAAAGAATGTGCACAATTTTATGCTATTGATTTCTTAAAGAAAGGTGCCGGCAAAGCTGCCTCCTTCCGTATCAAAGAGTTAGTATACAGTACGTTCAGCACACTAAGTATACTAACAATGTATTCGAAACAAAACTTGGGCACTGAGCACTGGCGAAAAAGTATAGTTTTGCATTTTTATTATTATAATAATATTATTATCATTATTATCATCAACGAGAAAAACATAATCAGTAATTTCAAATGAACAAAAAAGCCAAAATTTAATATTACCGCGGTATGGGTCCGGTGTACCAGTGGACCAGCAAGAGGATTCAATAATACAGTGTGATTGTTCCTGGAATAGTTTGGTGTTACTTCTTAAGAGTCGTTTATTACACGTCCCCCAAAGGAGGTAGACTGTTCTTGTGTTCCCATTTCATTTTGCAAACATAACATCATCAATACTTCAACCCCGAAACAAGAAAATTGGTAGGCTTGTACTATACCTCTGTCCAATACTCTCAGACACATCTTTATTTTAATAAGCTTTCTTTTCTGGCCATTTTAAAGATGTTATGGGGTCAAAAGTCAAGGTACTCAGAAAAGTATACAGTACTGTACTTTATACACTGCTGCTTGGTACAGTGAAGACGAAGTTGCATTACCTTATACTTATGTGTGTTTATTATATTAAGTTATAATTATTACATCTGTTGTAGATGCAAATTCTTGGCACTACTTTATGTCTATTACAAACGATTAATTTTTTACAAGTTTTTGCATTTATATACAGTAGTTTTAAATTTAACGGCATTTATCTACTGATGTAAGTTTAGAGTATTCATTACATGTAGTTTAACATTTTTAACTAATTCTATAAGACAGAATTACTGAATATATATATATTTTTATAAGTATCGTCTATGACAACTGAAGTTTCATCTATCTCAATGTGTTAGTTTTCTCAGCCAACGAGGAAGACAGCACTGGATGTCCCTGATGTGTCGCAGCAATATTGTGGCCTTGTAGTGATCATACTATTATGTACAATTACCACACCGTCACCACCTCTTACAAAGGCACACCACTCCACACCTCCCATTTTTACGATAGTTTACTCCACCAAATATTCAGTAAGTTCAATACAAGAGCTGCAGTAAGGTAAATATAGTAAGAGTACAGTAGTCAAGTACAATTAATGGGTTCACCTCTTGATAAAACCTTGGACATTCAGTTATATTATTCTATGAATTGACAAATACCATTCACAAGTTCCTCGTTCCCTATACTGCAATACCTTTGTTTATTCTCTTGTACTACAACATATTTACCCAGTATACCCATAAACGCATTCATCGTTTTCTCTTATGCAGTGTAGAAGAAAACGAGAGTTGGTGCTCAGGTTTGGTCCCACACTCCCAGTACGTGTAGCTACCCAAGAATCTTTCCATAAAGTAAAATAAATAATTAACATCATTTAACATTACATTTTCGATAAAAAGCATGAAGTCACATTAAAATAATATATATATATTTTTTAATAAAATTGATAACTGGTGTTTTTTTTTCTGAAGCTTGTTTTATATACAGGGAAATCCTGTGACGTAATTTCATAATGACATCTTACTGGAACAATAAACAAAATTAATTATACCAGGAAACTGGTGTATATATATATATATATATATATATATATATATATATATATATATATATATATATATATATATATATATAACCCAGTAAAATGTCAAAAAAAATTGTAATTAATTTACATAACTTCTTAATTACTGCTGCGTCTTGACATATACTGAACTATCTTTATCTAATATTATTAAGTCATATATATATCCTCCTCAACATGAAATACTGTACTTCCCCGTTGACTATTATTACGAACAGGTTCTTGGTCAGAGAAATATAAGTCTACTGCTTCTAGCACTAAAATATTCTTTAGTAGTTTACCATCAACCAAGAATTCTACAAAAAAAAAAACAAAGTATTTCACGCACGTTACCTTCTACCATCAACCTAAATATGTTGCAATGTCCCCACCAACCAAATACTACCACGACGCCTTCAACCAAACAGCGGTGGTGGTCCTCGGCGCGCTATGATCACACAAACACCGGGCAACATTCTGCCATCAAACAAAATATGGCACGTTCTCCCGCCACCCAAATATTCTCCTACCCTTTTGCACCAAAATATTGGAGGGGGAGGAGGTGCAGGTAACGTTGCCAAGTTGTAACAAAGCACCGCACCTTATCACCAGACTCTCACAACCTAACAACAACTTTCACGGACGCACACTTAGAGACGGGGGATGTACTGACAATGCTCCGAGTCTATAACACTTTAATAAAACGTTAGCTTTTTTTTATTTCCCATAACTAGCTTTATGAAGATTTGTGTGTTTACAGCTATTTATGATTTCAGTGTTGCTTCTTAGACGGACAAATCCCATGTCCTTTCATCCCACAACCATGCCCGAGTCAACGAAACAAATATATACACAACCCATATCCAGACCTGTACAAAAACCCACACAATCCACAACTCGACAGGTACACACAACCTACAATCTGACACTTACACACAACCCATAATCAAATATACATACACAACCTCCAACCAGACACATATTCTCACACAAACCGCAATTGGAAACACACACACACACACACACTCACGCACACGCGCACACACACACACACACACACACACACACACACACACCATAATTATATACTGTACTACCCTTCACCATTACACTCACATTCTTCCTCGCATATGTACACACAAACTTACCCGTCTCATACACATTATTCCTTACCACACACTACCACCATACACATACAATCACCCTCCACTCCCACCCCTCCTCCCCCCACACACAGTCTCCAATTCCAAGTTTGTCACCACGATTCCGGTTCACCCTGACAGCCAACCCTACACACACCTGGTTCACCTTCTACGGCCCTTCCCCCAGCTCCCTCCCTACACCCAACACCCAGGGGCACAATTACACGGTGGGTTGCCGACCTCAGACACGTCGTATGGCTGCAGATAAAGGAGTCTTATCTTAAAAAAAAAACGTCCAATAATCATGGTCCCTGTATCCGCTTATATGATGAAACAAGGGAATTGGATGAAAAGCGAGATAAAAATTAAAATAAATGTTCGGCCAAATGGAGACATGGAACCATTATGTTAAAGACAACAGAAAACATATCAAAATGTCTAGGTAAGGAAAGCAAGTGAGGGAAAATCAAAAGTGGTCTACAGTGTGAGCTACGTGTTGTTTCACTCGGTGCTCACACTTGCCTCTCACCTTGCTCTGTTTACATACTTACACGTGTTCCCTGCCTGACTACCTTTAAACATGGTGGCATATTCTTAAGCCAAGGTTTGTGTCTGGCCTTGAGTTCCACCTACCAATATAAGACAGACAGAGAGAGCGGGGACTGGTTTTAATTGTAAAGGCTGTGTATCCACCCCCCCCTTCTCTTCCATTTTCAACCCTTTCAGTTTTTTCGTCAACGTAGTGTACAGTTTAGGAAGAAAATTATAACGAAATTCCTCTTACAAATCTCAAAATTCTAAACTCACAATTCTGAATCAGCTTAAATTAAACACGAGAGTTACTGTATATGGGAGACACTAAACGTCACTTAGGGGGCGTTTTGTTTCACCAGTGTGGTCTTACAAAGGGGGAATTACATACTATGATCTCATTCTTCATAGTGTACAACGGTAGCATGTTGAACTAATGTAGAATATATTGGGCATAAAACTCAACGTTGTCTAGATTTCACCGACGTGGGTCTGTCACATATAACTCTCGACGAAGGTAACTTGTGGTCATCAGGTAATAATGAATGCACCTGGCGTCTGGTAACAGTAACTTGTAGTGACCGGTACCTTCACACACAAAAACAAGTCACAGTGATCTTTTTGTTGTTGTCATAAACAGTAAACAACTCATATCATACAGTAAACAAATCCAGTCACAAATAATAAACAAATTCTATCATAAACAGTAAACAAATCCTATCATAAACGTTAAACAAATCCTAGCCAACAGTAAACAAATCCTATCATAAACAGTAAACAAATCCTAGCCAACAGTAAACAAATCCTATCATAAACGTTAAACAAATCCTAGCCAACAGTAAACAAATCCTATCATAAACAGTAAACAAATCCTAGCCAACAGTAAACAAATCCTATCATAAACAGTAAACAAATCCTATCATAAACAGTAAACAAATCCTATCATAAACAGTAAACAAATCCTAGCCAACAGTAAACAAATCCTATCATAAACAGTAAACAAATCCTATCATAAACAGTAAACAAATCCTATCATAAACAGTAAACAAATCCTAGCCAACAGTAAACAAATCCTATCATAAACAGTAAACAAATCCTATCATAAACAGTAAACAAATCCTAGTAAACTCAAATCCCAACAGAAAACAAATCCTATCATAACAGTAAACAAATCCTATCATAACTATCTAATAACATAAACAAGATCACATTTATAAATACTTATTTTAACAAATAATAATGATCACAATAATTGTATGACCAATATATACACAAAGGGGCTCATTATGTTACACCCCTGTACTTGATAGGCGTGTGAGAGGTGCGTGACGTGTGTGAGGTGCGTGAGTGTGTGAAGGTGCGTGACGTGTGTGAGAGGTGCGTGACGTGTGTGAGAGGTGCGTGACGTGTGTGAGGGCGTGACGTGTGAGAGGTGCGTGACGTGTGAGAGGTGCGTGACGTGTGAGAGGTGCGTGGCGTGGTGTGAGGTGCGTAACGTGTGTAGGTGCGTGACGCGTGAGGAGGTGCGTAACGTGTGAGAGGTTTAGATGGTGATATTGTGCGATGTGTGACGTGTGTGAGAGGTTTGTGATGTGTGACGTATGTGAGAGGTGCGTGACGTGTGTGAGAGGTGCGTGATGTGTGACGTGTGTGAGAGGTGTGTGACGTGTGTGTGAGAGGTTTGTGATGTGTGACGTATGTGAGAGGTGCGTGAGAGGTGTGTGAGAGGTGTGTGACGTGTGTGAGAGTGATGTGTGACGTGTGTGAGAGGTGCGTGGAAAGCTTCTCAATGATTACTTTAGGGAAGGTTTTCAATCAACACTTTAGAAACAGGTTTTTAAAAGGCCGTCTTAAGAACACCTTTTAAAGCCTCGACATTAATTAATAAAAGGCTAACTTGATAGCTACTTTTAAAGGCTGCCAAAGTACCATTTTTAAAGGCTTCTTCAGAGGGAATAAGTTTTAATACATTATACCTCAGAGAGAAGTTATAATGACCCAGTCGGTAACCATCTTGGCCATAATTACAATTCCCTGTGACATAATTCCCAGAGGTTCACGCGCCAACCCTCACATAATGGAGATAATAACCACGTTAATCCCTACCCGCGGCTGTTCTATCTTCATCCAAGCCAAATTATCCCTCACCGCCGGGATAACAAATAGCATATCCTACTTTACATATCTGCCATAATAATAATAATAATTACTAAAGTAACTAATATATGACGCAGCTGAACCAGAAGATAATGAGAACGCCGAGATTTTTTTTTTTTTAAGAATTGTGTCTTTCATGTTAACCGTCTATCCTTGTTCCCCATCTTTATCCATTCCCGGTTTCTCCTCTATTCTACGTCGTGTCTTTGTTAGTCTTCTCATCTCGTTCTTGTCTTCTACGTTTTTATGGCTCTCGTTGTATTACCCTTTGTCTATTCATAAACACGCGCACGCTCCCCCCACCCCCCTCTGTTTCATCTCTCCATATCTTCCTTCTCATCCCCCCTCCCCCACCGCCCTTCCCCAATTTCCACCTTGAGGGACAAGAGGCAGTGCACCTACCGCCGTCCGCTGCCAAGATGTCAATGATCCTCGCCTGTTACGTCACAAGAAGCGGGGGAGGGGGGGGATGATGACTCACCGGGAAGGGGAAGATATGGAGGGGCAATAGGAAAGGGAGGTAGTGGTGGAGGAGGAGGAAGTGGTGGTAGTGGAGGAGACAGTGATGATGGTGGAGAAGGTGGCGGCGGAAGTGAAGATGGTGGATGATGATAACTGGTAATCGTGATCTGAGAGTATACAGAGGACTCATAACCGTGATAATATTGGTGATGATGACTGGTGAGGAGGAGGAGGAGGAGGACCAGCAGTAAACTACAACGTGATGATACTTACACCACTGACATGATGATAGCGATTCGAAGGCTGTTGTAGTGATGATGATGATGATGATGATGATGATGATGATGATGATGACGACACCAGCAGTTTGGGGATGAGAGAGGTATGTTGACCGGCACCTTTGTTCATCACCACATAAATGGTCATCGCCAATTCACCGTATGTTTGTTTTGTTTTTATATACCCGTGCACACATACCCCGAGTTGTGGCTACTCTAGGTCAGTGTCATCAGTAGAGGAATGTTGTGCGAGGTAATGAAGAAGAGGTCATTAATGGAGCAAAAAAGCGTTGGGTCAAGATCTGGAGCGGAGCCTTGAGGAACTGCAGCACTGATGAGAAAGTATTTACTCTCAGAGAAACGTCCACAGCTGCACGGATATGGTAGTTGAAGAAAAATGAAGAGAATCACGATATTAAAGTATCAAAAGCTGAGAGGTTGGCAAGGAGAGCCTGAGGTCAGATCTTCTTCAAGAGACAATGAATCATTTGATACATTTGTCAAACTGATGAGCAATCCACGGATTTTTCGCCACCGGGTTGAGTACACTTCCCACTGCGATAAGGTTTAGGAAGTCCCGTGTTGTCAAGCGGAAGCGCTGCTGAGACAAGCTTTTAATCTGTATGATATGCCACACACCTGATATTTCAGTCCCAAGCAACCCAAAATAATGGTGAAGCAGATAGAAAAGTGCAAGATAAGGTCAGCAGAGAGGGAAAGTAAAGTAAAACAGAAAAAAACATGAAGGATGCGGCTTGGGTGTGAGTGGTGGCGTAGATCATAGCTACAGAAGATTATAGACCTCGGTGTAGATGACAGACACTAAAGTAACACGTCGACGGGAGAAATGGTGCAACAGGAAGTTTATTGTTTCTGACCAAACATCTATTCGTCCTCCACGATAGTACTTCCACTAACGTCAGCAGACAGGATGCAACTTTACACGGCTCTCTCTTAGTTAACAAACAAGCAATATCAAAATACCAACAAATAAACGGCAAGATAACTAAAGAGACAACAACCAAACAGAAGCGTCTTCAAAGGAGTCTCAAGTGATAAAAAAAAAAGGTGCCAAAAATTAGGCGATCAGTGGCAGTGTGTGTGTGTGTGTGTGACCTCTCCCATCCTCACACACACCAGCCTCCCCATTGGGCCCGCTCACCACCTCTCAACAGTAATACCTAGCCACACTCCTCACTCATTTCTTTAGCCTCACCCACTCCACTCCACTCCACTCCACTCCATTCAATCATTCATTTTCCCATCCTCCTCCCACCATTCCCATCCACCCTAGTCCTTTACCCAACACTCTTCCACCCATCGTTTAACGCATTCCATCCCCGCATATTATCAATTACCTCTCGCCCACCCACACACTTCAGCTGACAAATAATGCTCCCGCACAGCCATCGGAACGTCCCAGCTACGTGTGGGTGTGGGTGATGTGGGTGTGGGTGATGGTGTGGGGGTAGTGTTATGAGTAGGAGTGGTGTGGGCCTGGGTGGTATTAATTTAAATGGTGTGGGATAAGGCTGTGTGGTATGATTGGGGGTGACGTGGGTGGTATGGGGGCTGGGTGGGTGTTACACCTCCTTACATATACGCGTTCACTCTTCCTTCTCATCCTCTCTCCTGCAGTTCATATTTTACTACATACTTCTTCACATATTTTCTATTACTTATTATTTTTGTTTAATTCTCTGCGTGATGTAGTTAATAAGTGAGTGAGCGAGCGCGTCTAAACGTGCGTGTCTGTCGTTTAAGAATGTCAAGGTTCTATTTAAAGAATTGTAAGGAAGCAAGAGGCAATAAGTGGAACACTAACTTGATGGACAGTGATAGGTAAGGGAGGAGCTCCTCGTGAAGGTGACGTCAACACATCCTTCACACTCTTGTTATTCTTCTGGTCTTCGTTTTACCATCTTCTTCTATATAAAAATAAAGTACTGATATGTCTGACGACTTTTACACATAACAGTAAGAAACTAATAAGATAAATATATTCTAATATTCGGTACCGACATTCTCAAGGTCTTAGAATTTTTTATGAACGAAGTCAATTAAATCAATGTACTGTATGTTATGAGGTGTTGACAATATGCTACCAAAAGAAAATATAACAACTGACAGTTTGAGAATTCATCTGACCTTCACAGCTTCCACACTTAAGGCAACACTAAATTTCAATAATCTATTTGTTATTTCAAGGATATTTTATATTTTTTTAAAGTTTAAAAATTGGCGCCAACAAAGAATTATCACCATGTTTCAGCAGTTTATATAATCCTCTATCACACCAGCAGCTAGGCCAGCGTACACAGAAATGGGGTGCATATATTTTTTCTATGACAGAAACCACGTTCAACATACACCTGACTATAAGAGAAAAGACATGCATGACACCCGAAAAAACCCATTTTCAACCAAACTTTTCAAATTTATAACCAACCAGTACCAACAAAACTTAAATTCATTTTTCCCTCGATCTCCCCTGTAGCGAGGAACCCTGACCTTAGACACAAACACCTCAAGTTAACACACTACAGCTAGCGGTCACATGTAACTATTTCAAATTTCTTCCAAACTTCTGTATGTATACAATAATTACCATCCAGATAACAAAGGGTTAAAAAAAACACCCAAACAGACAAACAAACTTACACCGAAAAGTTCTAGTTTTCAAAACAATTTATAAATAATTTATCAAACATTAATTTTTCAGTTCACATTTACAACAGCAGTACAGGTAACGAGTTAACTCTGACAGTAACTCTACGACTCAAGTTTACATTAACAGTTGTACCCTTGACAGGTTTTTGTCTCACGTATAACAAGAAGTTCATTCTCCCCGGTCATAAGACGCACTGGGGGCAGTTTTGGCCAAATACGAAGATTCCATTAGTGGAGTTACCGAGTTCAACAGTACAAGTCTTGGGTACTGTCCCGCCCAGTTTCACAAGACAGCATAGTCTTCAGGAACGGACAACTACAGCGCTTGATCATGTGGAGGTGGTAAGGGACCGCTGCTTCACTAATATGTCTGTCTTAGACTAATTTATTATTCTACTGTGATAGCCACACTTACCCTTCCTTCCTCCCACTATCTAATCTGACCTCTTAATACACCCTCCAGTAATAGTCTCCCCTCGACCAACACCCTGCCTAGCCTTCCTCGACCTACCTAGCCTAGCCTACCCTCGACCGACACCCTGCCTAGCCTTCCTCGACCTACCTAGCCTAGCCTACCCTCGACCCTGCCTAGTCTACTCCCATGTTTCTTCACCCTCCTACATTATTACTCTATTTACATCTTTCTCTCTAGTCCCTACCTAACTCTCCCTCCATCCTTCACCCCATCTCACTCCCCCCCCAACCTTCCCACAATCCATCAATTGCCAAACCCTCAAAACATCCCTAACTCCACTTCCCTCCCAACATTCATCCATTCCACACACCCAGAAAGTCATCGTGGCTACAGGTGATGACAGCGGTGACACAGGCCTCCTCCTTCACGGCCACCACACTAAATAATACCTCCCCTCTCATGTTAGCCTCACCAGCCCCGCCTCCCCCACACCCCGAGTAAACAAATAATTAAGGCCGCGAAAGTTGTCATGGCGGCGGGCGTCTGAGCTACGTTGTATACTGACAGTCTTACCAGCTAAGAATCTATACTCTACTCAAGTGTTCTGTCAGATTTATCTTCTATGGCCAACTTATAATGTTAACCGTAGCATTCCAGCTGTCTATAAATATGAAATACAAAAATCTGAAATAGCTGCCCAATGATCAAAAAGGTTTCAGTTTAATCACTGTGGTGGAAGGTAAAACAGCTATTGATGTTGCTGGTAGGTTGGGGACTTCAGTGTTGTTTTTTATAATAACTTGTGTGGGAATCATTGAGACACCAAGATTGTTAAACATACTAATAATAAACTCATCCATAAATGAGCTATACTGTTGTTTACGGTTACTTCATGGGTTCAATGTGTGTGTGTGTGTGTGTGTGTGTGTGTGTGTGTGTGTGTGTGTGTGTGTGTGTCACTTCATTATAGTACATTAATCGATGAAAAAAATTACAATCAGGTAACATTTCCCAATCCAGGATCAGCGGCGGGCCTCACCATGGGTGTCTAGGATGAATTTCTCAGTTCCTCTGGAAGTCAGTCACAATTAATTCACGAAGCAATCTGGACGCCATTTGCCAGCCATTTATATAATAATATCTAAGTGTGAGGATGTCGGAGAGGGGTGGACGGGGGGGGTTGTAGTAAGGTATCCGGAACCAGCGATAACCGTAACTTAACGGCGTATTTTCGAAGGCTATTATTAATACGACTCATATAATGGTAAAAATAAGTAAAATTGGGAGGTAGAGAAAGATATATGTTTGTTTGGATGGCAATAAGCGGGGTGTTCCAGAATTGTAGTAGTGGATGTGATGAAATGAACCAACGTGTAGCGCAAGGAAAGAAACTAACAGAGAGACTGAGAAATGTACAGAAGGAAAGAATCGTGTTGAAGGGAACAAAGATGGATGTGAACAGGGGAGGTGAACTAATATTATAATAGGAGTGAAACAAGGACGCTGGAGGAAGAGGCGAGAGAAAGGATCTACTGTACAATAAATAGGATAAATAAGGCGCAGTGAATGAGAAATAAAGATGCGGATGTGAAAGGAGAGTCAGGCAGAAAGATCAGGGATTGTTTTAGGCGGTTGTGAACGTTTTGAGTAAATGGAAAGCAACACTTGATAAAAGTTGTGTATAATTCTGAGGCAGACGGCACGGAGGAGGAGAGGACGGGGGGGGGCAAGGAGGAGGAGACGAGGGGGGACAAGAAGGAGACAGGAGGATGGGGTGAAGGGTAAATATAAAGTGAGGGGGACGGGCACCAAGGAAGCGGCAGTGAACATGTATGTGAAGGAGGGCAAAGCTTCGCGTCGAGTGATTTTTTAGGAAGAAAATACTGCTGATGGGTGATGCTGGCTGTGTGAGGTGACATGAGTAAACCAGTTTAGAGGCCCTAGTGTGAAAGTGGAGTACAACAGCAGGGGTCATAGCTATAGCTGTAAGAATGACAAGGAATAAAAGGGAAATGTGTGCGTGGTTACTCCTGTTTTGGGCCAACCTGTATTCTGGAAGAAAATGCTTACAAGTATGTATGTATGCAAGCAGGTCAATATATATATATATATATATATATATATATTGCAGGAGAATTCCCCTGTACGGAATGCACGTCTACTAAATTAAATCACACCAAAAAATATATTTCTGAGAGCTAATGGAGTTTCGTGGTACACTGTATCGGAGGCGGGCAGCCCAATATGCTTCCTTCCAAAATAATTACATTTGGTAGTCTACTCCTCATTCTTCGTCCCTCTATATATATGTAATTCCAACCTTCCAAGTTACTAAACCATAATTCAATCATAAAAAAAGGTATTACCGGATATACAGTAGTACTGTAGTAGGACGAACGTTTTATGTTGGCTACAAGTTAATTAGTAAACAGGAAAGATTATGGTTTATGCTTACAGCAGACGACAGCTGTAGGACAAGATTATATAACTATCCACAGCCTAGTAACACTTACCTTTACACTTACAGTACAGTATACTGTACTGTATATCTCTGTTAGAACAATAAATATAAAGTTCTGTTTATAATTTAGGTCGACATAACAAAAAAAGCTAAGTTTTTCTCAGAAAATCAATTCTTATCATAAATACTAATAACACAACAGGAATTTAAGGTTCATCACGAGGATGCTACTGTGGTTGTCCAGAAAAACAATATGTAATGATTGGTTTCATTAGTTAAAAATGAGTTAAACTAAAGCTACATATACTGTATCGTTTTGATGTTTATGTGACGTGACGTGACGTGACGTGTACAGTTACGGAAATATGTTCCTACACCGTCCGTGGTAACCCGTGTCTCCAAACAGCAACGTCGCAGTAACAGTATCACTATTTATTATGAATGAATTGATAATAGTCTTGTAACGACGGCCGTGATTGGTAGATAGGTTTACTGTAGGTCATACTAAGGTTGGCCGTTTGGCGACACGGGTTACCACAGGAGTAGGAACACATTTCCGCAACTGTACATTCTACTCTACTGTACATCTATGTTAAGTATTTATCTATCCTTTTCCGCTTTCTCATCAACTTACTTAGTAATGGGTCCATACTGATAACGTGCTGATTATGGAAAAGGGTCCCACAGGCATGACTGTCCATTAGGGACAGATTGGTTACAGCACACTGTATACTAAGGAGGCAATGTGACCGACATTGCATTCTATCATCTTCACTTCCCTATATGTAATTTAGGTAACCATTTACAACTGGGTGGACCTGGCAGTGTTCTGGGATCACACAGAGACATTTGGGACAGCAGGCGAGCACTGAACCCACACCAGTGCTTACCATAATGACGTAGTAAAACGTAGAAAAATATTTATTAGAACAAAGTTGGTCTAAAAATCTAAATGATAAGATTTAATTATTATTAAGTTATTATTAGACACATTTTACTATTTAATTTGGACCTTTTTATCCAGTTTATTATTACTCTGACAGCCGACCCCCACCCACTAACGTTGGCGTAACAACTCTGAATATTAGATCCTATTAGCCAAGACTATGTACTGTAACATAAGAAACAGAGATGAGTATCTAGGACAAGGTAAAGAGAGTGGCCTCTTTGTGCGCACTCATGATCATTGACTGTGATGAATGTCGGAGACCTCACACTGTAATGGGCGATAGCCAATACTCAGCCGGAATAATGTTCATTCAGGCCAAACATTTGGTTGATTATGTCATAAATCATCCGTGTGAACTACACTCGGGTTTTCATAGTTGTCTGGTACACACCAACACACACACACACACATATTACAGGTCCTTCAACTTTAAAAAAAAAATACTGTTGTCATTTTCTTTTGAAAGATTAAAATAGTTTCTTGGTTGACAAGTGCCAGCTATAACCTGTCATTGAGGTAGAGACATGGGCGGTGTCGTGTTTCCAGGTTAAAAATCAACGGGTGACACTACTACACGCATGGTTGCCAACATGAGCGTGACACAATGATTAACACAAACATACAAAGTGCAGGAAGAGGTTGTTAGCTATTGGGAATGTTTAATTTTTTTCATACACTCGCAATACCAAACAATGGTGGAATAAATACTCAAACCAACAACTGTCGCCAGCCCCCCACCTTACTGACATAGCACATCACACGTCCGAGAATGAACAAAGAATAAACATTCATAAATGAAGAAACGTTACAGCTGTACACAGCTAAAACTAGTACTCAACATAAACACTGAGGGAGAGGAAATTACTGAAATATTTGAAAAACTAACTAATAAACAGTGAGTAACAAGTGACGATAAACACGTGGGAGAGAACTTAGTGAAGGAGATTCAATAGTATACAGTATGCTGTACTGTACAAGAGTTAATTATACCCAGAAGGGAGATATAGGTAAAGATTTAGTACTCACAATGGAAGACATCATGTTAGCCATGGTGGGAAGACCGAGGGCGGAGAAAGGGTCTCGGGGCCTGGGGCGTTGTGACCTGGCTGCCACAACGGCATTGGTGGTTGGGGTGGGGCCCGCCGTCAAAGCTGGGCCTGCTGTCAAGGCAGGTACCGCCGTCAAGGCAGGTACCGCCGTCAAGGCAGGCACCGCCGTCAAGGCAGGCACCGCCGTCAAGGCAGGGAAAACGCCGCCACCACCACCGCCGCCGCCACCGCCGCCAAAGAAGGGGTCCTCTTCGAAGGGGTCGCGGATCATGGAGGCCATCATCTGGTCCATCTGTCTCATGATGCTCCGGTGTCCTCTGACAACAAAATAAATATAAATAACACAACCTTACAACAAATATTTATTAACATCAAAATCTCTTTAAAACTATCAGATAATCTATAAAATAATCTACTAATCTTTTTAAACATTATTGATAAAGTCTTTAAAATACTTGTATAGAAACTTTGCTAATCTGTTTATAAGTCATTGGTAATCTCAGTATAAATTACTTGGTAATCTCTAACATAAATCTCGATAATCTCTTTACAGTTTGCTATTTTCTTGACAAAGTTACTTAATATATAGCTTCATTTTCTTTTCAAGTTGCTTGTTACATCCAAGGCGTGTATAGTAGTGTGTGTGTGTGTGTTTGTTTAAATAATAATAATAAACAGTTTACTGAAATAACATGGCAGCCAAAGGGATGAGAATATACAGTCAACAGAGATGATGAATGTTACAAAATTGGGAGTTGGTCACTTGACTGACAAATGATGTACAAGTAACATAAGTGGTACAAATATGATATATAATAAAAAGGTGGGAAAAAGGTCATACAACACGGAATTTTAGCAAAGAAACAATATAAAAAATAAGATCGGCAGGGAGTGAACACACTGCTAACTACGAGTTGCTCATAATTTTTACAATGGTTGGGACTGGGCTGTTCTTAAAGCGATCAGTACGTGCTCGTATGGGCTGGATGCGGTTGTTGTGTCGAACAACAATTCGCGGACGAGGGATCTCAGGTGGGAGCAAGAGCCGGTGTCGAGGATGGTGCAGAAGCTTCTCCCCAAACTTTCAGATTAGGTCATGGTGATGATCAGAGAGCCGAGAGGGTCAGTGTGTTGAGCACTTCTTGATACGTGGAGTAGAAAGGGGAGAAAATAATCTTGCACGCCCTCTGTACTTTTTCTAGGTGTCTCCGGTGTGTGTGTGTGTGAGAGAGTGTTTTGCAATTATGTTCCTTTTGCGAATATTATTGTGATTAAGAACAGTAAAACCCCAGCCTGAATATACAGTATATCTTCATAGTCCAGTCTCCTCACACACACAGATCCCTAGTTGTGTATCCCACCCCACATTGCAGTAGCCTTAATAAGCGATAAGGTCAATAAAATGTTTTCCTCAAGTGTCAAGTTTTCTATATTTATTTACGTACTGAATGTTCTTTCAGACTCCAAGATAAACATTTACGTACACTAGTTTATAAATGATTTACTTGAAGAAAACATAATTGGAGTGATGTTTAAGTGTTAAGACTCTCCTCCATGTTTATATTCTTCTGTTGTTGTAACTCACCTACATTAAGCTTGTCCTCTCGTGCTATATTGGCAAATATTATATATTTTCTCATGACTTTTCCTCCAACCAGACTTAAGGTAAGTTCTGGACAAATCGTCATTTTGCTAGATGGCGTGTTGACATTTTCAGCTAAGTTGTTGGGTCATCGTGAGCTATTACTTTTTATGTTTGTTCTATAAAAATTAGGTTCTTGGGGTGAATAATTTACTCCTCTTCCCCCAGCTCATTGGTCTCTTAGCTTTTCTTCAACTTCGTGTTCAAGTAAAAAAAAATTTTCATGGTGGTGCGGAAGAGGTGCTTTGATTTTCCTAATTCCGCGTGGTTCTTTTCGTGCCCACACGTGTAGCCGTGTGGACATAGATTATTTAGATCAAGTCACCACGAAAAGCGTTTGAATTTTACGGATGTGGGTTAATGTGTTCGAGATGAAAAATTCTCCGATCAAATGCTAATTCCTTCAGTGGGTCTTATACAGTACCTTATAAGGATCCCTGGAGCTTAAGGGAGCTTCTGCGACCACAGCTTCTGGTATATATAGTTTGTGATAAGGCCTTTGTCACAGGTCAGAAAAAGCAGTGGGAAAATCAAAGCTCCAGTACCTTGACGAGTCTATGCGGTGACGTAAGGGGCCCAGTGGGATAATAGGGGCAAATGGGGTTCACATCCCGGGGAGTCTGAAGAACAAAGTAAGCAGATATCAACAGCTTAGTTTGAACACGTTCTGGGTTTGCATCGTCTGTAGACAGTACTGTGTGAAGTACAGGAAGGAAAAAGAACATATCTGTGGAGAGGAACGGGGTGTAAGAAACGTGGGGAAACTTGCTCAGAAGTCTGTGCAACTTAAAGTTACACGAGGCATGTTCGGCAACGGGACATTGAACAAGCCTGGTCATCACAACTCGTGCTGTCAGCGAGGGTTACCTGCAGGAGTATGACTGTGGGTAAGCAGCCTAATCCTCCAGTCACAGTCTCTGCCGATGACCTTCGATAACAAAGGCAGAGAATAATGGTCTCTATACAGGAATAATGTTCTCTGACGCAGTCATCATGAGAGCCAAGGACAGAGACCAGTCCACCCAGAGCTAGAGATGCTTTGTCCCACGAGAGGATGGATGACTTCACTCTCGAGGAGGTTTACAGATGAAGTTTCAGGAATAAGTAAAATTCGAAGTGAGAAATAACCATGATCATGAGCAGGCTGCCATCTACTGTATAGGGGAGCTTGTGTGAGGATAGTTACTTGAATAATGATTATTTTCATAAACACCTATTATCTCCTGAAAGTGAAAGTGAAGCCCACGGGCATGACTGTCCGTGAGGGACAGTGTGAATACAGCACAACACACTATATAATAATCCTTCTGTACACAAGGAGGCGTGGCCAGTACTGCACTCTACTGCCTTCCCCAGGACCAAACCTGCGACTCTTCCGACAGGTGAGCCAGTTTTCTGATACCAGATATATCTGTTTAATGCAAAAAACTTAGAACTGAGTATCCTACTTTTGTGGTCTTAAATCTGCAAGATGCAATAACTAAAATATATATTAAAATGTAAATATTTTTTTGGAAGAATGTTGACCAAGGCCTCTGAAACAACGCACTCAAAGTTGTTGAGAGAACTTGTTTTCTCTGAATTTTACAATGACTGCGACAGTGTGTCCCGTGATCTAGAAACCAATCATTAACTATATACCTTCGCGATATGAAAATCACCTCAAAAAAAAAAAAAAAAAAAAATTATATAATATAAATATGAATATATAAAATTAAGTGAATTTAAAAGAAAAAGAGACACAGACACGCCATAAATAATATAATGAAAAAATGCAAAAACTTCCCCACTGTACAATAAAGGTGAACATTATGAGTTAGTTAGTCCCTTGTAGACAGTGGCCACTCAGGGGGCCCACAATGGTACATAATATTGACTTTCCGGCCAACCCTCCACAAATCCCTCTGGCAGGGGCTAGAATCCGCTTAGCGTCGCTCACTGTCTACTTGGAGGGTCGGAATCGTACTTTTACGGCTCCGAGCTAGGATGGATGGCTAGAATACTACTTGAAGAGTTAGAATTATGCCTGAGGGCCCAGAATGAAGATTAAAACTTTGCTTACACAGCTATAATGCTGCTAGTGCTTTTAAAGACAGAATCCTGCTAGGACTACAAGCCTACTGGGGCTACAATCCTGCTAAGGTTATAATCCAACTATAACTACAATTCTATGACTACACAGACCTAAGTGTCGCTACACAGTTGACACACAACAACACACCAACTAAGGATAACCCAACTTTGACACATAGCTTAAAACATTAATATACATAACGAACCTGTGTCACCATTATCACAGGGGCTCAACTCTTAATGACAAGAGGCCTCAGGGGGGCGAGTGAGTCTTCAACGACACAAGAAACTGAAAGGTCCTGAGGGAACTGAAGGTGTACGAACAAGGTAATAACTTGAAACGGGATAGAGAATTAGTCTAAACATCTGCGTGTATGATGTGATTAAATAACTTACTGAAAAGACATCCGAGAGAGTCAGTTTGACAAGGGTGTAAGCAGTGGTGAGGGAATATCGAGGAGAACCCAACAGGAGGTGACGGCGGACACTTGACAAGCTTCGCTGTCAGGCAGAGAGACAGTCACCGGATAACACAACCACGCATACCCACTGTCAACATTTTTACACCTACTAAAATCCTTTACACACAACACCACCGCCAAATATAAATGAATAAATGTATCTGGGAACGCACATGCACACACGCACACGGAGTATATAGTAGAATCCTTGCGACGCATGGAAAGACGATTTATCAACACATGTAGTAAGCTACTAGATTCTGGTACCTCGGATTCTAAGACAAAATGATTCTGGGTACCCGATTTAGATATCTAATACTTATCTACATATTTCGTTAGGTTGTTAGATGGCAACATTCGAGTATGAGTGCCCCGGGAGCTTGGGCACCTGTTAAGTGTCGTGCCCTGCACATACTATACAAGTTACACATCACCACCAACAGAAGTTTCAAACGAATGATCTAAAGGTTTTGAAATTCAGTGGTTCCAATTTTTTTATTACACAAATTTGAGCGCTTAGGTATTTGTTATAGTTAATATGAGTAATGGGATAAAATAATTTGTGTCAGAGCAACGGAGTGCCATAAAATTACTAAGAAAAGAAGATTCTTAAAGGTAAATTTATCAAGGCATGGTGGTAGTGCATGACACAGACGCCACTTTAACAAGGTGGGCCAAGGAGTGCAATGTGGACACAAAAGCTTGAGGATGACCCCCGATCATCACAGCCTTTAAATGACACCGACAAGGCACTTATCTGACACCCGAGTTGAGAACTTCAATATGGAGGACAGCATGTCTAAGTGATTAAACAAGCACTGAGGTTGGCATTCCACGTGGAAGTGTTTCGATCATCATCCATGAGCATTTGGGGATGTCTAAGGTTCCTGCAAGCTGGGTTCCTGACACCTGGAGTCAAGAGTTGTATCCCAGCAATACAGGAACCAGAATTCTTCAACTCCAGTAGATTGTTATAGCTGGTTAATTATAGGTTCTGTCGAAGTTAACCAAGCTGGTACATTTATATTATATTAGGTTAGAGTAGCGAAACCCAATGTTCTGTTTCTTCCTTTATTGAAGAACTATCGTTCATACAATTCCTGAGTGTATATCAACCATAACTTCCACTATTTATGAGTGTGAAGAGAAAGGACGGCGGCTATGTAAATAGACCGTTTAATCACGTCCTTTCGATGTGAGATTATGAGTGGAACTGCCCGTGGGTGCCGGCTTATCCGAGCTGACCCATGCAGTCAGTGACAGCATCCCAAGGAGGCTACCAATCACGTGATAAGAGCATGACAACTCATAACCAGTGGAAAGTTACAGGGGGTGAATCAGTATATAAATCAAATGCAATTAACCCATTTGTATAATACTTCTGTTGATGAAACAGGGGCCATTACAAGATCCTCAAGTCAAGTCTGTCAGAAAGATCATGACCTCGATTTTGTATAAATCAAAACGATAGCAAAAGACTCTGCTGATTTCTTACCTGCGGCATAAAACAATCACCAGGGCTATGATGCTGCGGCCTAACACGAAAACTGAACAATGCCATCCGAAAGAAACGGCAGGGAATGTTAACTAGGGGTGTGCTCCTCCAAAACAATGGATGGTCTACATATTCAGTACCAAACTAATGTACTTTTAAGACAAAGATTTATGGCAGTGTAACACACTCCCTACAGCCCACATGACCATTATTTGTCCTACATCTGAGCTGAAGGAGGTTATTAAGGTTACTGAAGGTACTGGAGCCAGTGAGGAACAGTCACTCCGATTCCCATGAGACGGACAGAGTGAGCATGGGTGACAAGGGATATATAAGTGTACTGGAGTCAGGAGAGAGACTATACCGAACAATAAAACGATAATAACAACTAACACACAACTAAACACCAGAAAAACTACCAACATTCACACAAACACCACCAACACACTTACAACACACACCACCACCAACACACCTACAACACACACCACCACCAACACACCTACAACACACACCACCACCAACACACCTACAACACACACCACCACCAACACACCTACAACACACAAACACCAACACACCTACCACACACACAAACACCACCAACACACCTACAACACACCACCACCAACACACCACACACCACCACCAACACACCTACAACACACCACCACCAACACACCTACAACACACACCACCACCAACACACCTACAACACACACCACCACCAACACACCACAACACACACCACCACAACACACACAACACACACCACCACCAACACACCACAACACACACCACCACCAACACACTTACAACACACACCAACACACCTACACACACACACCAACACACACACACACACACACACACACACACACACAGAACACCGTAATCTCCTTCCTACTTCACCATTTCTAACAATCCTCTCCCACAACCCCCAACATCCCCCTCCCTCCAACATCCTCTCCCCCACCAACATCCCTCCTCCCCCTCCAACCTCCCCCAAACCTCTCCCCTCCCCCACCAACATCCCCTCCCCTCCATCCATCCATCCATCCATCCACACACACACACACACACACACACACACACACACACAGAACACCGTAATCTCCTTCCTACTTCACCATTTCTAACAATCCTCTCCCCAACCCCCCCAACATCCCCCTCCTCCAACATCCTCTCCCCACCAACATCCCCCTCCAACCTCCCCCAAACCTCTCCCTCCCCCACCAACCTCCCCCCCTTCATCCATCCATCACACACACACACGCCCTGATAACCGAGGCAATCAAGGCTCTGGCTGGTGCTTGTTGCTGGTGATGGTGACTCGACTGGTGGTGCTAGGTGATGGTGACTCACGATGATGGTGGTGCTAGCAGTGATGGTGACTCACGATGATGTGATGGTGATCACTGGCGGTGATGGTGACTCACGATGATGGTGGTGCTAGCGGTGATGGTGACTCACGATGATGATGGTGCAGTGGTGATGGTGACTCACGATGATGGTGGTGCTGGCGGTGATGGTGACTCACGATGATGGTGGTGCTGGCGGTGATGGTGACTCACGATGATGGTGGTGCTGGCGGTGATGGTGACTCACGATGATGGTGGTGCTAGCGGTGATGGTGACTCACGATGATGGTGGTGCTAGCGGTGATGGTGACTCACGATGATGGTGGTGCTGGCGGTGATGGTGACTCACGATGATGGTGGTGCTGGCGGTGATGGTGACTCACGATGATGGTGGTGCTGGCGGTGATGGTGACTCACGATGATGGTGGTGCTAGCGGTGATGGTGACTCACGATGATGGTGGTGCTAGCGGTGATGGTGACTCACGATGATGGTGGTGCTAGCGGTGATGGTGACTCACGATGATGGTGGTGCTAGCGGTGATGGTGACTCACGATGATGGTGGTGCTAGCGGTGATGGTGACTCACGATGATGGTGGTGCTAGCGGTGATGGTGACTCACGATGATGGTGGTGCTAGTGGTGATGGTGACTCACGATGATGGTGGTGCTAGCGGTGATGGTGACTCACGATGATGGTGGTGCTAGTGATGGTGACTCACGATGATGGTGGTGTAGCGGTGATGGTGACTCACGATGATGGTGGTGCAGTGGTGATGGTGACTCACGATGATGGTGGTGCTAGCGGTGATGGTGACTCACGATGATGGTGGTGCTAGCGGTGATGGTGACTCACGATGATGGTGGTGCTAGCGGTGATGGTGACTCACGATGATGGTGGTGCTAGTGGTGATGGTGACTCACCATGATGATGATGATGATGTTGCTGGTGATGGTTTAACAATAATGGTGCTGCTGGTGATGGTGACTCACAATGATGATGGTTTTGTAACTGGTGATGGTGACTCACAATAATGGTGCTGATAGTTATGGTGATACTAATGGTGAGTGATAGTGATGGTGCCACGGTAGTAACTCTGATTGCGATGGTAACTCACTCAGCCCCACACCCTCCAGCACCATCAACCCAGCCCCAAACCATTCAGCACCATCCACCCAGCCCCACACCCTGCAGTACCATCCACTCAGCCCCACACCCTGCAGTACCATCCACTCAGCCCCACACCCTCCAGCACCATCAACCCAGCACCCACACCCTGCAGCACCATCAACCCAGCCCCCACACCTCTCAGTAACCATCCACCCAGCCCTCAAACACTTCAGTAATCATCCACCTAGCCCCCACACCTTTCAGTAGCCATCCACCCAACCCCCACAAACTTCAGTAGCCATCCACCCAGCCCCACACCCTGCAGCATCCAACCACCCAGCCCCACACCTGCAGCATCCATCCACCCAACCCCACCCTGCAGCATCCATCCACCCAACCCCCACACCCTGCAGCATCCATCCCCAGCCCACACCCTGCAGCATCCATCCACCCAGCCCCCACACCTGCAGCATCCATCCACCCAGCCCCCACCCTGCAGCATCCAACCACAGCCCACACCCTGCAGCATCCATCCACCCAGCCCCCCGCAGCATCCATCCACCCAGCCCCACACCCTGCAGCATCCATCCACCCAGCCCCACCCTGCAGCATCCATCACCCAGCCCCCACACCCTGCAGCATGCAGCCATCCACCCAGCCCCCACACCCTGCAGCATCCATCCACCCACACTCCTGCATCCATCCACCAGCCCCCACACCCTGCAGCCCCAGCATCCATCCACCCAGCCCCACACCCTGCAGCATCCATCCACCCAACCCCCACACCCTGCAGCATCCATCCACCCAGCCCCCACACCCTCACTAACCACCTGCCGTGACCTGTCATCCCCTATATTGATTTCCTATACAGTACGTGTGCAATATGCATGTTGGGGCCTGAGGACGTGGTGGTGGCGGTGGAGAGCTGCTCACTGAGGCAGCATCCTCAAGAGGAGACTCACCTGGAGAGGGTTGATACCAACACGGCATCTTTACCTTCCTTTGGAGAAGCTAAAGACCCCAGAAACCTGAGACTGACAAAGTGGGTCGTTGCATTTTTCACATCTGTCCCCCGAGGTGACTGATTACCACCTTTGTCTACTAACAATTTTGACCTCATCTCAGTAGGGTTGGCTCTCGCTCCCTACAAATGTAATTCATCGTCTTTAGTAATTAATAGTTGGTCTAACTACAAAAGGCTTTGGTGCTCTCTCTCTCTCTCTCTCTCTCTCTCTCTCTCTCTCTCTCTCTCTCTCTCAGGGTATGGTTTACTAAGCCCTGCGTCACCAGGGTGCTGTCTCAAACACACGGCGCCCATAACGTAGTGAGGGGGAATGAGGAACATAAGGGAAGCTAGCAATAAAACGTGGCTCCAGCAGTCAATACCCTGGTCTGGTGGCGGTGAAGGATCGCCTACACCACCACCCCTCTTGATCTGACACACACACACACACACACACACACACACACACACACCGTAAATATATACAGCATATATATATATAAAAAAAAATAGCTTGACAAAATTTCAGAACTGACCAGGGGGATTGAGGGAGAATACGACGAACAGAGTAGGACACAAACCAAGCGAGAAAGAAACAAACAAACACAAACACCAGGGTATAAATACGCACTACTTAAATCGAGGTATAAAAAAAACGAGGTTATCTTTTCTTGTTAGTATTCCCGAGATGCTACAATCGGGGGGACTATGTTATGTTGCCTTGTGGAATCTGGTCGTAAAATACACTTAACGTCGTGGGTCAGGTGCTGAGCACTTGTGTTATCTATGACACATCTTGCCTCACCCAAGCCTTTCACTTCACCTACAAGATTCTGTATCAAAACCCTGACCCCCTTTAAAAGTGACGCATGATTAATAGTCAACTAAATGTCCACCATCTACAACGCGACATACTGCTATTAGTAAATAATTATATTCCTCCGCACAAACATAACAACAATATACACCAGGCCATTCGATCATAATCCAACACATGATAGGCTAATGAGATACCAAATTATCCACTTTCAGCTAAACATATGATCAGTTCACAATTAAACACAATACTAAAAGCTACCACTGTCCTCCATCAACATGCCAATATAACGTAAACATCACTCATTCACAGGCAAACATATGACCAATAATAACAAACAAAGCACCATCCGTTAACAACCCAACAAGGAATTACAATCAAACATCACCAATCATCCACAATACAGCAGCAGTAATCAATAATAAATCCCCCCCCCCCAGCCAACCATAAATAAACACACCTGTTACCCAACACTTGTACATCAACTACGTAACAATAAAAACAAAAAATCATGGACCAAAAGATGAAATAAAAAAATGGCGAAAATAATGTCCTGGATACTTAATACCAGGGAGGGTTATTGGCCTACCCCCCCCCTCCTCAACTTTCCACACGTCCCAATCCAGTCCACCTTGTCACAGGTATTAGCTGGACATGTGAGGGGGGGGGGGGCTATAGCTGTGTGTGCCACGTGTTAAAGATGGTGTCCTTGTCTTCAGTATGTACAGTACATATTTTAAAAGATGATGGAATATCTACACACAGCTGTAGTGAGGTAGTGAGTGTTGTGGTGCACTACACTCACTACCTTCACCACTACTACACACACTACCAGCATCACTGTATAGTCCTCATGTACAATCAAAGACAAAAGTCGTGTCGCTGTTTTGTCCGAAGATTAAATATAACTCGTGAAACATTATGAGAGCCCCCTACCACAAGGCAGAAGTGAAGCCCTTCGGCATATGTTTTCACCAAATTTCACGACACGACTTTTGCCTTTCATTGTACATCGATAAACATGACCTCTCAGTTTCTCCATTACAGTTTTGCATATCACTCCAGGAGCAAAAACTTAAACACTACCACACCTCAAACATCGTCCCTTTATATGCTCGTTACACTTACACAGGTACACATCTGTAAGTCGCTCCTACAAAAATCATTAACCGGAACCGGCTTGTTTCACGTGTACATATATGACAAATATCCGTCATGGCCGTAGTAAACATTGTAACATGCAGTGGACCCCAGCATAAGCTAAGGACTCGCACCACGTGAATGAGGGGTCACCCGGGATAACTATATACAGCGGTACAGACTAGTCAAATAAGTTTTCCTAAAATTTGTGCATCTATTCCGAACCTTTACAAACTCTCATTTTCCTCTACCATCCACCACGTGAACCTCCTTCCTTCACCATCATGGACTGTACCACTGCTCTCAGCCCCAGCTTAAAACATCAGAGTCAACTTTATTAAGGGCCTCAGTGGTGGACAACACACGCGTGCCGACATGACTTGCAGGGAGGCCTCAACCCTCACCCCTTTGACCAACACTTTTACTACTCAGCAGAAAGGAGCGCGACACCTTCATTTATCACCACACACTGCTGGCCCCCACGATGGTGACCCCACGCAAATGTATCCAATCAGCTGTCCCCGTTAAAGTAACCCCAAGTCGGTCTATTAAAAAGTAATATACACCTACTTCATACGGAGTTAAATATACTCAAGTAACAATGTAAAATTGTTTCTATAAAGTTGAATCAAGTGACTGACAGCACACAACACTTGACAACTACACCTGTTATTATGAACTTAATAGTTAAACCTCCATCATCACTGGTTTTCCCTTTGTACAAATATCATCTCTCTCTCTCTCTCTCTCTCTCTCTCTCTCTCTCTCTCTCTCTCTCTCTCTCCACCTGCTACCTCACAACCTTACCATCTCAGTGTATTATTTTCAAATTGATAAAAAGTATTCAACACTAAAATACACTCCACACGCCCAACACATTCTTCGGGGCAGCAGAGGACGGACGGGGTTAATGTACAGGATGTTTATAAAGTTCCTTGATGTTTGTGTTATCAAAGTCCCGCAAGGAAGTTTACAATATATCGGTAAGCACTCCAGCATTCTCTGCATACCCTGAGACATTTAGAACCTGTAGTGTAGGCTGTGACGCGTTCATTATATAGTTTGGTCTGCTATTATATGTGACAGGGGACTTGATAAAGACTACTGTAGAAGATTATGGAGTGATATATAACCATCGTTTTGTGTCTGTAATTCCCCCCACGGCACTGTATATATCGACATCAAGGGACTTTGTAAACACTCTGTATTATAAAGCATCTGGTAAAAAATAAGACGATCAAAAGCTACACACATTATGCATAGCCATGTGTACAGTTGCCGACACAATTTCTCTGGACACTTGGCAGTACAGTTTTTGGTATGTAAGGAACTGACGATCATTAGGAGAGAGATTGGAATTTTATCGTATTTTCCCTGTGTTTTTTTTTCTCGATATTGTGGCTCCGATATTAAACCAATCTTATGACCCAGAAGTACATGTCAAATATTGCCATTCAGGTACAAGGCCAAATATGACAACCCATTAAGTATAAAAAAAGGTCTAAGCAGTGATAAAACTTTTTTTTTTAAATTGTAATGAGATAAGCAGATAAGAATGTGTCAAACTCTTCTTCTTAAAAATACCGTAAGGAAATTTAAGTCCAACGTATTTTTTTCTAAACAAGTAATATCTTGTGGCTTTGTGAATGTGAAGAGAATGACAAAAAGCTGAACATCAATAATGGCAACAACATAACTAACAACCCGACTCACCATGAAGCAACACAACCAGAACAACTGTTATGTTCTTTCCCGTCAAACCGTAATCTTCAAAAGTACCGTGAGTAAAAGTGAAACTATCTCAATACAGCTCTTGAAGTACGAGTGTTTCCTCAAGGTGATGCACAGGTGGAGACAGGAATATCAACAGCCTTAGACGTACATTCTCACACAGCCACACCCACCAGCAGTTATAACACGGCATTACTATAGTAAGTGTAAGTAGGAGTCTGTTACATCACGATTTGAAAAGTGAAACATTAGCAATTTCCCGATCATAACAACAGGCGCCGTCAGTGGAATGGCTGACCCCCCACCAGGCAAGGGCCAACATCGCCAAGTTCCCCTAATTGTGCATACAGGTTTAGTGTTCAAAGTTTGGTTACGATGTACCAAAAAAGACTAAGTTTTTGTGTTTCATCCATATATAAACACACTAGCTGAGGCACCCGGGAGAGGGTACCGGGTGCTGCCTGAAGGAAGAAAATATACTTACTAGAGGGTGATGGCTCATAGTTTATGTCCCCACAAGGTCAAAATTAGGGGGACATCTAAGAATAATAACAACCATACGAAGCTCAAACTCTCATGGTAAAAACTGCCGCCGTGTAAAGGTAAGAAGGAGCCTTCCGCCTTTAAGACGTTTGTGGGCAATCTCGGGGCTATTTATATAATCACGCCAAATTTCAGCTCTTTCTTAAAAACCGTGGCCATGCATAACAAAGAAACAAAAATACAGATGTGTCTTTACTGAGGGGGTTCCACCAGTGGGGCTGGGGCCGACCACTGGGACTAGGCCTTACCCCCAAAAAATTTCACCCTCGGGTAACTCCTGAGGTGCTCGGTTTATCTTCAAAACTGTAGCTGTACACAGCGAACATCAACACAAACAAACACGCTGTGCTTTATACAGATAAATACGGACACACAACACTAGGACAGAACCTTTATCTGTCGGCACTCAGCCGCTGAGAGTAAGAGTATCTGGAGCGAACACGAACTCGTGAAGCAATATTGAGACATTTTCAGGCTCTGACTGAGACACGTTAGGAGATGCTGGCTCGTCTGCAGTCGATGATTGAGAGGTATCAATAACACAAGACATTAGGAAATATCAGGTCATCTCCAGGCTGCAACTGAAAGACCTGAGAGAAGTTGGTAAATACCGTGTCATCTCCAGCTGGTGACACACTGACAGTGGAGGCGTAGGGGAGTACCGTGTCATCTCCAGCTGGTGACACACTGACAGTGGAGGCGTAGGGGAGTACCGTGTCATCTCCAGCTGGTGACACACTGACAGTGGAGGCGTAGGGGAGTACCGTGTCATCTCCAGCGAGTGAGAGAGACATCAATAGCAGACTTAAGGAAATATCGTGTCATATCTAGTTGGTAACTGAGAGACATCTAGTGGAGACGTAGGGATATATTGGGCCAGGGCCCAGGCCACTCTCTTCCACAACGTTTCCAATACTTCAACTTTAAAATGACACATTGATTGAAGCTCTTTAAACACAAAATTTTTCAATCAAGTCCTCAATACAACACCTGTGTATAAGTTAGGGTTTTGTACTTTTAGGTTTAACCTTCAATTGTTATCAATACAGACAGTATAAGACTGCTGCAACTTTTATTGTCTTTCAGGGAAATAAACAAAAATATCTAGAAATGTACAAAATTTTCTTCACTGTCGATATACTGCCAAGTTTTATCATCTGCTCGGCGGCCACTGCTGCTCCAACAGACCGCCCAAACTATCACTAGATATATCCATACCTTTGTTGTTGTTGCCTGAGAAGCCTTTATCGTATATCACACACACACACATATCCATCTTTACTATTGTAGCATTTATGTGTTAGTTTGTACCTTTAGCTGCCTACTCGGGTTCTCCGTTCAGCAATACTGGCTTTGTTTCACGTTTAAATTATGATTTCGAGCACACAGGGTGACATTATGCACGAACGAGAGAGTGCGCACACCAGCTCCCCGAGAGATGCTTGTTACGTGTTGACCAACTATTGTTCACACTTGTCGCCGTTCACTCCCTCGACCTCCTCGCGTCCTTCTCTCTGTTGTCCTCATATTTTCCTGTTGTTATTTTTTCCACTCATGAAGTCTCAGAAAATAAAGTGATATTAACCATTAAGTGTCCCCAGTAGAGGCATACACTGGGAAGGTGGATTGAACCTTAGTGGATTAAACCTTAAGATAACGCAAAATATTTAAAAAAACTACATTAACCCAGAATTTGTAAAAATAATGAAC
Source organism: Homarus americanus (assembly GCF_018991925.1). Taxonomy (NCBI): domain Eukaryota; kingdom Metazoa; phylum Arthropoda; class Malacostraca; order Decapoda; family Nephropidae; genus Homarus; species Homarus americanus. Next base: position 21,205,002 of record NW_024737097.1, on the reverse strand, counting down.
TAAATAAATGACTAAAAAACCAAATGAGATTTTACCTGTGGATGGATCACTTTAATTTGTTCATTCGTGTTTACTTACAATGAACTATAAAATTTAGTTAATTTATCTCGGCCAGTTTGTTTCAATAGTCCTGACACACCATCACTTGTTACCACCGCCCCTCACACCACCAACACCCCTTTAATAAAGGCGCTTCATGACATGCTGATATTTACACCAAATGTCACGACATTCTTCGCCTGACCTCACCCTCCACCATGACAAAAAATAATAATAACAATCATTGTCAGAGGAAGTAGTACTCATAAAATTTTAATTATCTAGATGGGTTATCTTTTGTTATCAGGCGGGGTACAGGCAGCCAGCCTGTGCACTAAAGTACTGTCTAAGTCAAATATTTGTTACATTATTCGAACATTAAAAAAAAAGTTACAGCTTTAGATCTGCATGCCAAAGGTCTATATAAACGTACAGTCAAAGACAAAAGTCTTGTCCTGAAATTTGGTGAAAACATATGCCGAAGGGCTAAAACTTTTGGTGCGCTCCGCCTTGTGGTAGGGGGCTCTCATGTGTTTCACGAGTTATACAGGTATTTAATCTTCGGTCAAAACAACGACACGACTTTTATCTTTGACAAAAGATTAGCCACGAGGCACACACGTTTATTTTTTAACTTTGCTCTTTATTAACAAAAACACACTAAGTTTAAAATAATTTCGTGAAATTAGACGTTCGTAAAACCTGTGTGTCCTGATACAGCTAAAAGCGAAAAACTCCACCATGACCACCTCCCGGCCCCTTCCACTGTACACATCTAATATACCGCAACTTTTTTTTTGCCAAATTTCAGTGTATTTTACGGAATCCTGTAGAACTGAATTCACAAAGTGAGCAACGTAATGTGAGACTTAACTCTCAATTACGCCGTACTGTCGCCCTATAGCGGGGCATCAACAACTATAAGAGGGTTGATAACACGCCAGGAACCCTAGCGCGTATGTCACTCATATCACGAATTAAACTATATATATATATATATATATATATATATATATATATATATATATATATATATATATATATATATATATATATATATATATATATATATATATATATATATGAAAATTTATCAAACACATTTCCATTTTGGTTGTTATAACAATTAAAGGCTTCAAGGCTGAGTGAATATCTGAAAGCCTTGATAAAGAAATCTAGGCACCTTAAAGGTGATGGTAGGACGGGCGGACGGGCGGGCAGACAGACAGACGGACGGACGGGCAGTGGAATGAGGATGAAAGAACGGGGACGTTCACAATCCATTTAGGGCCCCGCCACTTTATTGACGAGGTCATAACAAAGCTGACACACACACAAAGAGAGGCAACCAGCCAACAGATGTCGACGTTGAGTGTAGGCGTCACCCCATATCATCAAAACTTTAGTTCTAATTGTTAAATTGAAACACTGAATTGAGTAAAACAGTTCTGGTAAAGCCATTTTCAACTGGTAACAATTTAAACAGTTACACACACTAATGATACCATCTTACACGTAACAAAGCTTTGTCTATGGGGGTTCCCAAGGCTTCTGCGGGACGAATTATTTACGTCCAATCTAACTCGGTACTCCTTGATGTAGTATTTTTCCCAGGATGCAGCCCCTGAAACAAGTTGACGACACGCCAGTTCGCCCTAGCATAAACGACACACCTGGTGGGTACGGCACGAAGGCATTTAGAGCTTGTAGTGAAAATAATGATACATATCCTGCGCGGAGAATTGGGAGGCGGCACAGTTTCCGGGTCGGCTCTACCGTACCGTTACACCCACAAGTTCCCATAAACACGGAAAATTCACCGTCAATAGAGGTGGTTTATTGTGATTACCGCCCCTTCCCTTCCTCCCCCGCAGCCCTCACCACGACTGCCCCCCACCCGCGGCCCTCAACAGTGTCAACAAACCCCCCCCCCGCCCTTACAAGTGCCCCACATCAACGTTTACCCATCAACCATAGATGTCATGATTTAGTGTTTTATGAACTGCCATTATTTTTCAACCATGACACTGAACCTTACTTAGTACGGTGATTACCCGGCAAAAATCTCCTCCCTCTTCCATCTGATCCCCCACTGTTGCTATCATCACCATCATCACCATTCCTTGATTTCCAACTCTTTTATTACCACTACTACCATCTCCCTTCTTTCTCCTTTCACTATGACAACACCAACCACAGTCACCACGGCCCCTCCTCCCCATCCTCCACCATCAACTTACTCATAGCTTCTCTCTCTCTCCCTCCCTCCTCCCCCTCCTCTCCTCCTCCCCTCCCTTCTCTGTCTCTGCTTCTCCCAATACCACCATTCCTCTCTACCACAACCAATACCACTTCTTTAACCTACTCCCCATCCACCATACACACCGCCACAAGCACCATCACACCCTAACCCACTCACCTACCATAAGCAAGCATTTCACCACCACAACCAATGCCTTTAACCTCCCCACCACCACCACCCAAACCTACTCTACTCCACCACCACCACAAACCAATTGCCACCACACCACTATGTATTCCCAATATAAAATCAACTCCTTATAAATCTTCCTGTTCCCCACAGCCACCCTCCCACCACCGACTGACTGCCTCCTCTTACACCATCGAGTGACTGCTACTCTCTTGTCACACCACCGACTGACTGCTCTCTTACACCACCGAGTGACTGACTCTCTCTACACCACTGACTGACTGACTCTCTTACACCACTGACTGACTCCTCTTACACCACTGACTGACTCCTCTTACACCACTGACTGACCTCTTACACCACCGACTGACTCCCTCTTACACCACCGACTGACTCCCTCTTACACCACCACTGCCGCCGCCGCCTGGCCAGCTCGTCCTTGTGAAGGCTACAGTGGGCAGGAGTCTGGTATATTAATAACTACGAGAAAACCAACAAACCCACGAGAGAGAGAGAGAGAGAGAGAGAGAGTGCCATGGTTGGTCTATATTGGCACTATGACACCTGCCAACACTACTACCACCACCACCACGGTCACAAACAACCACCATTCCCACGGTCACAAACAACCACCATTCCCACGGTCACAAACAACCACCACCATCACCTTGGCCACAAACAACCAATTACCATCACCTTGGCCACAAACAACTACCACTATCACCTTGGCCACAAAAACAACCACCACCGTCACCTTTTGGCCACAAACAACCACCACCGTCACCTTGGCCACAAACAACCGCCACCATCACCTTGGCCAAACAACCACCACCATCACTCTTGGCCAGCAAACAACCGCCACCATCACTCATTACAAACAACCGCTACCATCACCTTGGCCACAAACAACCACCACCACCTTTGGCCACAAACAACCACCACCATCACCTTGGCCACAAACAACCACCACCACCACCTTGGCCACAAACAACCACCACCATCACCTTGGCCACAAACAACCACCACCACCACCTTGGCCACAAACAACCACCACCATCACCTTGGCCACAAACAACCACCATCACTACAACTCACGAACGAATTACAGTAAAAACCAACGTCACTCCTCATAAACCACCTTGCTCTCACATTATCACCACCACCACCACACGCATCAACCATCACCACCACCACACGCATCAATCATTACCACCACCACACGCATCAACCATCACCACCACCACACGCATCAACCATCACCACCACCAAACTCATCAACAACCACCACACTCATCAACCACCACCACCACCACACTCATCAACCATCACCACCACCACACGCATCACATCACCACCACCACACGCATCAACCATCACCACCACCACACGCATCAACCATCACCACCACCAAATCAACCATCACCACCACCAAACTCATCAACAACCACCACACTCATCAACCACCACCACCACCACACTCATCAACCATCAACACACTCATCAACCAGTATCATGTTGCCACTGAGCGTTATTCGGTAAAGCTCGTGAAAATACAGCAAACTTTTTTTCATATTACGTCCACTAACAACAGCAATAATTGAAAATACATCACCATTACTATCATGAGATGTTATCAGTATTAACATTTATTAGGTGATGATAACTACAGTACAGTATAACACCACCACTAGCCCACAGCTGTCCCCGGAAGAGAAGAGATTAAACACTTGCCAACTCCAGCTTAGACTTGACACACGTTCCTCCGTCCTTGCTCCTCTTTTATTATTTTTCATCTATTTCTATTCAACCATTCATCTTACTTCATCCTTATCATCGGTGTATGTTTACCCATCTATTTTTTCTTCTTTTACTGGTGATCATTCACTACTGTTCAATCTAAGTGATTACCTAAAACGTAACCCTGCCAAACTCTCTGATAGTCAAAGGATATCTATCTATATCTCTATCTATCTATCTACCTATCTATCTATCTATATATCTATCTATCTATCTATCTATCTATCTATATATCTATCTATCTATCTATCTATCTATCTATCTATCTATCTATCTATCTATCTACCTATCTATCTCTCTATCTATCTATATATCTATCTATCTATCTACCTATATAAAGCAATTTTTAATTACATTTTTAAAGCCTGCGGAAGACATGTACTGTTCCCGGGAGGTGTGGAAATAATGGTATAAATTACAAAAGCAAAACAGTTAACTACCCACGATGCTTACATACTGTACCCCCGGCGAGGATGTATTGTACAGTAAATAAAGGCTGTAGTGTGTGACTCATATGCCCGAGTTAGACACGCCACGACGTCTCCCTCACAGGCTGGTATAGTTGGTCCCGTTAATACAAGCCGTCTACTATACCACTTGAAGAGCCGGGTTTTTTATTGTCAATATTTACACATCACCCCCCCCCCCACGGTCTTGTGTTCATTTTCTGACCGCGTGTTATTTTTTTCCTATTAATAAATCTTTACGAATATTAACAATACATAAACTAAATGCACCATAACAGATTATATATATTTAAATCATAACGCCATTGATTAGTTATTGATGGTCTAACTAAATGTCTCACAGCTTAGGTTAAACCCCTCAAAACACACCAAGACGAAAGATTATTAATAAATCTGGCAACACCCGCGTCTTCAAGTACAACACCCCGTTCATTCATGACTTACGTAACTGTCGCTCCACACTACACGGACGACGTCATCACAGTGCCGTCCTTTCGTAAACCTTTAATATAGTACAGAGGTGACGTCATAACATTCTCTTGCGTCACACCATAACTACTGTAGACTCACGCCGGTTGGTGACGCATACTTATATATATAGTTGCAGGGAATCCGTGTAACCAGGGATTTCACCCAAACTGTAATAAGTTAGGGTAGGTTAGGTTAAGTGAAGTCTCTAGTTATACTGATTCCCTGAACATTTTGGGGATGACGTGACGTGACATCCCAAGTGATCAATATACAATACTATGTCTAGACACGACCCGAGTCCCTAATATAGACAAAATCATCAGTAAGTGACTTCATTAATGTCTTACCATTATAAATCTACACAAGTTTTTAATACTGCCCTAACACCGCCACAGCAACAGCGGCGGGGTGTGTGGGCGGGGTGAGGTATTGGGCGGGGTGAGGTACTGGGTGGGGTGAGGTACTGGGCGGGTGGAGGCGGGGTGAGGTGGGGTGAGGTACTGGGCGGGGTGAGGTACTGGGCGGGGTGAGGTATTGGGTGTATGGGTGGGAGGAATGTGTGGATAGGGTCAGGTGGGTTTGAGTGAAATATTAGGGGTAAAGCACAAGTGAAGGGATGAGGGTGTGGGTGTAAGGATGGGAGTATCAGTGTAGTGGGGAGAATAGAGAAGGGGTTAAGGGTGGAGGTGTGGAAGGGGAAGAAAGTGGGAGGGAAGGGGGGGTAGGGGGTGCTTCTCTCCTCCTCTTCCCCCTCCCACTAAGGACGTGTCATGATACTAAGGAAAGACATACAAGTACCATTAACTCCAATTTCCTCCTCTCCCATCCTCCTTCGCATCTTTTCTTCTTCCTCTCCTTCCCTCCTACATTCCCCCTTCCCCTTTACTCATCATTTCCCCTTACTTACCCTTCCCTCTCTCCCCATCCTTCTCTCAACTCCCCTTCCCCATTCTCCTTGCATCCCTCTCCTCCTTTCCTATGTCGCCTCACCTTCTCTTTCACCCTCCTTCTCCCTTTCTCTCTCTTCGATCTTCATTTCCACGCCTCCTCTTTTCCTTGCCCCCCTCTCTATCATTCCTTCACCTTCTCCCTCCTCTCTTCCGCCCCCCTTCACCTTCCCTCCTCCTCTTCCCCATCCCTCCTCTCCGTGCTGTGGTGTGGGCGTGGCAGGTGAGTTAGGGTATCATCGTCGTCGGGATCAAAACAAGTCATGAATTATTCCAGCAGAGGGAGTTTTTGCCTTCACCTCCCACGTCACAACACAACCAGGTAGTTTACACACACACAAGTACAACATGAAGGTATTAAGTACAAGTTCAGCAATTCTCGTCAGCAACTTTTTTTTTTACGTTTACGTAAATAATGTGTGATTAAACAATTACGTTATATGTAGCGGTACTTTTAATATCATATAGCTCATGCTTCCAAAGGCTCTTGTTTATGGGCCGCAGATATTTTCGTGACAATGTATTTGCGCGAGGTTCTGTGACTTTTCCGGAGCATCTTTAAGCTTACCATTGGCGTTAAATCATAACCTGGGTCATCCTAAGGCAGTGCCACATGTGGAGAGGTCACGACGTGTTAGGGGCCCATTGCACTTGTCATTACGGGAATAGTTGAAGGATCAGAGGATAATGTGCGGATCCACCACGCTGTTTGCTCCGTTGAAATGGCCTCCAAGATGCCCTGACAAAACAACAATTCCCTTGTAATGGCAGCACCATAAAGACGGAGGTCTTGACCTAGATATGGATTAAAATGTACCTTACAATTACATACTCGAGTACCGTACTTCACGGCCGTGAAAACATATGAACTAGCTCTTATCTGCCTCAACACTTTATAAACGCCGGCACAGAGCGACTATTATAGTGTAAATGATACACCTGTAATTAAAACTCCTTGTGAAATAGTAAAATTGATTTGGGATAGTCGTAAATAGAGTGACCCTGAGCTAGAACACTTATAAACGATAAATTATACTTAAAACAGTGATATATTTTCTCACATTTACTGTATTACACAGAGGTACCCCACACTATTAGATACATAAACATGGATGTTGTACTTTGCTAAGTATATCAATAACGGTAAAAATCAATCACCTCCACGACTAACTCAACATACTGTCGTGACACAAGTACAGTACAGTACAGTATGTTGTGTAAATGATCAGATTAAAGACAGTTTAGGTTAACTTATATTCGTTTGTTGACTACGGTACAACTTTCATGATGCTGTCACCACATGGAAATTACTGTAACTGTACTTCAAAATTACACGTGTATTTGTGTTCATACTTCTAATTACACGTTATAATTCTGAAGTGACCTAATACTACCGGACGTGTGGCTCCTCAACACCACGTACCACTACTTAAACAAACCACCGACTTCCTTTCCCCATCGAAGCAGTCAATTAATTATATTTCACACACATACACCAGCTGATCCGCCGGGATTCCCCTGGTATGCACACTAGGTACCACCCCACTACCACCACCAGCAGCAGCAAGAGGAAGGCTGGCATAACCACACCAGACTTGGCACTCGTTCCTGAGCTACCAACTGCTGTGGTATGCCAAACTCTCAGCATTCCCAGGAGGAAGTATTAGGAAACCCTTGTTATATGCTCTAACATCACCCACGTTCAAAGTTCGACCTCATCCTCCGTCCCCATTCTAGCCGGTCTTGTGTCATTTCTTTTATCATTCCTTGTTCCTGCTGATTTCCCCTTCAACCTTGCCTTTGGTCTTCCCCTTAACCTTCCTCCTAACACTCGCATCAGTGTATCTTCGTTCCTACATAAACCTTTCCTCTCTCCTTGCATCGTAAACACAATGCAGCAAACTTCCTTCGCTCGCTGCACCTTAAATGGTTCAAATAATAATAATAATAATAATAATAATAATAATAATAATAATAATAATAATAATAATAATAAAAATCTGTAACAAAGTTGCATCTATATGCGGATGATAAATATACATGCAAGACAAAAGCCTCTCTCGCTCAGCTGGAGTAAGACCAGAGCAGAAGCATAAAATCTCTGAGAACGACACTCCACTAATGAGACTGCAGTAACCTAATTACACGTGGATGTAAACTCAGCATACGGAATCATCTTATACTGTTTGATCTAAGCCAGACCACATTAGTGAAGTTAAAAAAAAATATTAAAAGGATATCAGAAATTAAAAAATGAATCAAGTATCAAAAGGCTTTAAGTGTGTTCTTTAGGGAAAAATAGTCTTCAATATACTGAGGACGTAAAAGAAAATAATTAATAGTTTATAAGCTATATCAGAGAGATAAAATGTAGAACAATTAACCCGGCCACTGGCGGCTTCATGTGCATCAACGGCCATGGCAGAACATTTTTAAAAACTTAGAGAAAAGATTTTCCATACACCCTGTGGCTCTTTAAAGATTTGAGATTTTTCTCTAAATTACAAAAGTTAATTAATTTCTTCAGGTGCACATTTCAGGCACCAACTGCCCTCAATCCAGACTTCACAACAAGGATCACACACCACTGTTTAAGGCATGACTCCAAGAGTTAAAAACTTTTCATAAATTAAAAAATAATTCAAGCCAAGAAAAGGTTCAAACCACTAACGCTTTTCTGACTTTTTTTTCCGATACACAAAAAAAGGAGTTCATGGTAATACCCGCCTAGACAGTGTAGTTACTTGGTCGCTGCTGTAACGACCAATTAGAATTCAGTATCGTTACATATATATAAATACACATGCAGTTGCTTTCATCACAAACGTTTTTCCTACACATACAGTACACAATCGCAATGTAAAATTTGATAAGAACTAGACCACAATCAGCAACACCACCATGCAGGAAGTACCATCCAATCAGACAGCACGATAGTCAAAGGCGCTACACTAACTGTCAAGAATAAGTTGTTCAAGATATGACAAAAACTCCAAGTTCAATATTCCGTTTAGTCCTTAATTTGAACTCCTGTGCTTTATATTCAAGATTGCTTCCAGACGACCCATTGTGTTGAGTATTGAGAATAAGGAAAGTAAAGAAAGTGAGCGAGACGAAAATACACACGCTAATTTCCAGGAAAAATCCGCGTCTTAAAAAGGCTTCCAGCGAGAATAGAAATTTACCCACCAGGAGCCACAACGGGTAATCAGCATGGCCCAATAATGTCACTTGGGTAGTCAGCTGTTCAAGGAATCTAACAAAAAATATTTACAATTTTAACCAATCAGAAGCCAGTTTGCCTGGTTACTAATGAATGAAGCTCATGATTGTAACAAGGTGTTCATGGCATCTAAGCATGAGTACATAGTAAATTTCATGAAGATTCGGTACTTAAAATATGGATTCGTAAGTGCTTAGCATTAGATATAATCAGAAATGAGTTTGCTCAATCAGTATACTGTACAGCATAGTGTATATACAGTACATGTAGTCGGCTGTTGAAGGCATCTACACAAGTGTAAATACAGGTTTGGTGAACGGTATTACAATTTATTTAAGATAAAGCATTAAATGAAACTTTAACCATAGCGTTAAGAAATATTCAACCTCAAGCTGGTCCTCCCAGATGAGTTAAAATTAGAATAAAGTTTATTGTACTCGAGCATTAATATAATTCTATTTACAAGCAAAATAATAAATCACGTTATAAACTTAATTTCCTTCTTGAACGTTAACTGGATTTTGTCTATTATCTTCGCACAAATCAATGGTTGGTCTATCCAGTCTCAGTACAGGAGGAAACCGGAAACCGTGTGTCCGGGTCAAGCAGGACTCGAACACTTGACACATGTAAGACACGCATGTTACCGCTGTACCACCAACACTCCAAATGTAGGTTCAAAATTAAAGTTCCCATTAATATAAGAAAAGTTCAATGTAAATTTGTTCCTAAATACTAATTTAATTTTCCTTCGACATATTAAGTCAATATAACATTAACACGGACCCAGACACCTCCGTTCTGCTTTGACCTGAAAGGTCAACTCTTAACCATCGCTTTTAGTGGGTGTGTCACTTGTCATAAAATGGATAAAAACTTGTAAATTTTAGTACTGTAGTTAAATAGTTTGGGTGTTATTTTTTTTTACTGGTACTGGGCCTCCGGTGCGACACCTGGGGTTAGTAAAACTTGGAGGCCTTCACTACTTAACCAGGCACCATAAAATTACAACAGAACATTTTGGTTACAGGTCGTATGTTTTTTTTTTAATAACTTTGAAAAACAAAATCTACAGAAAAGTAGCCTTAAAAAACAACGCGCTACAACCCAGTAACATCATTCATGTACAGTTGCAGACAAAATTCCCTGAACACTTGACAGTATCTGGCATCTACTTCTAGGTAATATATATGTTTGGTCTATATCAACATCGCTGCTTTCCATCACAAATTATGTCGGAACCACAAAACACTCGTTAATATAAAGAAAAATGTGAAAATTTGTTAAAATTCCAATCCCCTTCAACTAACGATCTTCAAGTACTTACAGTACATGCAAGATATTGCCAAGTGTCCAGGAAATTTTCTCTGCAACTGTACCACGTAACAGGTGAGCAACACCTAGTCACCGTAGGTCTACACACTCCTGCTATATTCTGGTGGTTGCCAACGTCTTTTTTCACGTCTTTAGTAATATTCCTAAAAAAATTATTTTTTGCGGGGACACCTTATAATTCTGTCCATCCACTAGTCTCTGCCCCTTACCTTCCTTTACAACCCACTGTTATCTCTACCGTTATCTCGTATAATTTTATAGAATAATTACCCTTCACATGTTTCATTACTCCAGCGAATCTTAGTATTTCTTCATGTTTTATGATCAGTATTATGCCAAGGAATTATTTTTAATTTTGTTCTCATATAATCTATATTAAAAAAGCAGCGAGAAAAGGCGAGAAAAAAATATCTCTCTCTCTCTCTCTCTCTCTCTCTCTCTCTAATCAACAACCTCACCCCGCCAGGTACACATTTTTTCCTCATCTAACAAACCAACAAGATTAAGCCATCTGTTTACATGCTTGTATATACTGTAGGATGATGGTTATTCAGCCTTTGTCTGTCACCTTTATTTTAAACACAAGAATAACGCATTTCTTCCTAACAACAAGGATCAATACGATAGTTTAATACCTGCCACTTTGTACTAATAACTTGTACTACCCAATTAAAGATCAAATAAATCGTCGCAGTTTTCACATAACTGGCGATAATGCAATTTTCTGGTTTAGAGAAAATCACTCTTGAAGATTAAATCTTCCAAGTGTGATTTCCACAAAGACAAAAAACTTCATATTTGTCGGTTTGTGAAAACGGCGGCGAAATGAGCGGCCAATTTTTTAACTGAACGTCTAATGTCACTTTCTGGAGGCATTACCATCGATCCATCGGCGAGCTTTTTGAACGAGCGGCGGCGTCTGAACCGAGACATTTTTCTTACAAGTCCTTATGTTCACACGCCCCTGGAGTCGGCTGAAATTGTCAACGCCTCTGACCTGTAATTCAGTACTAACCATACACAGCACTTCGGTGAATTTTTTCTAAGTAATTTTCAACGATTTCTTATGATTAATGGATATTTTTGTAATATTTTTTCTATCATGGCAACATATATTACTCTTCAATTATTGCACTTAACAATGAAGTTAACATTATTATTTACCTACAGTAAATTATCCACGATAACTTTTTTTTAGGATTTGTTCAAGAAATCTGGAAACAAACGACAAATTAAGCCAATATTGTTCGCCTTTTCCCACCAATCCATTGGCCGTTTTTATAATGCCTTTTGCACTATTCACAATAATGTCAGTAACTTCTACATGCTAAATATTGAACAAGTACTGAAATTGATCATTAATTTTCATTCCTTCGTCATTACTTACAATTCCTCCCATTAATCGTAAATCAATATAATATAGCACCTAGCCTTATCCTCTTCACCACTGATCGGCTCGTTACTTTACAGTAGCACGGTCGTCTTTCACTCTGCCAATACAATAAATAATTTCTAAAAAATCTAATGTCATATTATTACTTGTACCTCCTACAACAGTTCTTGCCACTCCTCATACTTCAACTCACACCAGATATATGTGATGCCTTGACACAATGGCCGCTGCTGTAACCTGGTGTGTCTTCTGGCAACAGTTGGTAGTAATGCCTCGCCACACTGGTAACACCTGGTGTGTCTTCTGGCAACAGTTGGTTGTAACGCCTCGCCACACTGGTAACACCTGGCACCATACAGCTGTTATTTGGCAACACATGCGGACTTGCATATTCCACTCGTCACTAATTCTAACTATGCTGTACACATCTACTGTTAGGATAGGGACGAACTGAAGTTCATCCAAATGGCATCTGCTTCATTAATTTTTCTTGTGGGTCAACCTGTGGCAACCGAATGGATACTGTTCTCGCATCCGATCTTAAGTTTGATCCCGGGAACTCCCAATCGAAACAATTAAGGATGGGTACCTAACTTTTTCTTTAAGTTCGGAAAGTAAAGGCAGTGAAAGGTACTACCAGCCCGCATGTGTAGTATACAGTGTGCTGTATCCACATAACGGGCAGCATGTCTTGGGACCCACTTTGGCGTTTTTCTACCTGCCCAGCTGTTTTTATACTTTACAGTTCATTACAATAACTCAGCCTCAATAGACCGATTATGTGGAAGCTGTGTAAATGCATGGTAGGTAACCAGTTCCGTATTTAGTGTCAAAATAAAGATTTGGCACCTAATTTTCATAGTATTCCTTTTCATGCTTATAAGCTTTTTAGCAACAGCTTGGCATCATTTGCCCGATTTTTGCCAAATTTCGTGATTACTGTACTGTAGATGGTAGCCTATCTTATGAAGAACTGTAAAATTGCTGCAGTAAAAAATATAGATATAAATTTTTTTAAACATTAGCCCACCTGGGCATAGGTCAATGAACCACATCGGCGCCTGTGGGCGAAAATATTATTATTATAATTATAATTATAATTATAATAATAATAATAATAATAATAATAATAATTAAGAACCATACATAAATACAAACAAAGATCAATAGTGCGAAACGCTGTATGTTGTGTTGTCAAAGTAAGAGAAACAGTACTGTACCTAACTTATATCTGTAGAGGATTTATTTTTCATCAGCGGCTCACACAGATTTGTGATTATACAGCGTTAAAGTTAATGAAGTTCATCTAATGTCTCACACAGCATCTTAATAATTTACTTGCATCTTTCACAACCATCTTCTGTTCCCTCTACACATTTTATTTATATTTAACTACTGTACTAACTTAATAATCATCAATGCCACTACAAAACAACTTACCTGTGGTGGTGCTCTTCTGGAGTTGGGCTATAGCAAAGGGTGACGCACGTGACAGCAGCCACAAATAGCAAATAACGTATTACCAATTGGTGACCATGACAGTGTCATTAACACTTACCTGAAGAAACAAGGCCGACTCCCTATCCTCTCAACATCCCTCAACTAGCCTCTATCGTAACTTACCTGGAAAAAATAAAATATAATATCTGTATTAGTTTACTTCACACAAGACCTGTTTTGGGGGGTTTGGAAAAAAATTTTCAATACACAACAAAAAAATGATGTCTTAAGAATTACTGAACAGCAAAGAAAACTCATTAGTGTGTAAAATTGCACATATCGTACATTTTCTTAAATGTTATTTATATATAAAAAAACCCAGTACATTTTGAGTTTGCGTGTGTTACTTATAAATCTCCACGGTTTATATAATATGTAAAATTTGGGAGAAGGATGTGGGTAGCCAAGGGGATGGTCGCACACTATTTTCTGTCCCTCCAAGAGATGGGACAGATTTCAGATTTGCCCCACGAGTTTATTGGACACCCCCTTGCATCCTTTGCAAGGCGAAGCGCATAAGAGTTTACAGCTCCCAACAGGAAAGCATGCGGAGTTTATGTTTGCCTTCGTGACTTATGCATTAAGGACACAAGTGCTTGAAGGGTCATGAGAGAAATAGGACGGGTTGGACCACGGCCCCCCACCCGCGGGCCGGGTGTATTTTTACAGTTTTGAAGAGAACTGAAATTTGATACGGAGGCGTGGGTGGCCTAGAGGATGGTCGTACACTGTCTCCTGTCCCTCCACCCGGTAAAGCTGGTTAACTAGACTAGTATAAACAAAAACATAAGACCAAGGTTTACAGAACCACAGATAATCACATTATCCTTTAAAGATACAGTTTATATGATTAAGTCGATTATAAAGCTACCAACGCTCCTTGATAAATGGTAATTAATTAAGGTTGAGTTCAAAACATGGTAAGTTGTGTTATAGAAAAATAAATTATAATAACCACCCAACCACCTCATTCATATTTGTTTCACACATGAAAGATCCAAGACAAGCCCAGACAAGACAATGAAAACTATGAAGCTGATGAGGGATAACAACATGGGGAATATGCTACAGGTATCTGGTGAAGTTAAACCTGTGATACAGTACACTACGTGTATAGTAATCACCCACTGACTATATATATATATATATATATATATATATATATATATATATATATATATATTACTGCTCTTACAGCAGGTCTCACAAATATTTAAGATAAATACGAATATATCATCAGTGATATAACAAAAAAAGACCCAGTTAAAAAAATTCCTTTGTTCCTCTCGACTCCTTGAGGAGGACAATACACTACAAATGAACACTCCAATAACAAAATACTATACACTTGTGAAACCCACCACGTGATGCCATCCCCGTCACACACCATTGTTACGGGGATCTCCTCCTACTGATCCTGTTCAGTATAAGAATAAGACACTCAAGCCTTCCTCCCAACATTCTAAACATCACTCAACACCGACAGGCACGTAAAACCAATATTAAAATAAACTGAACACTTGCATCCACCCACTAAGGTGTTTTCAGAATGAAACTTTATTGTTTCCCAACATCAGGTCAAGGTAGTGGGTACCAGTTTTACCCTGTCACTGGCATTCCTCTGCCTAACTAGCCTGTGGTGAAAATATTAGTTGAAGTCAAGTTTGACCTTATACCAGTGAATGCCAGGTAAATGAAAGTGCTTCTTCTTGCTGACTTTGTGAAGCATAATATATACACTCAGATTATATATATATATATTTATTGTGTGTGTGTGTTTAAAGACAGCAGCAGTTTTCATCGCTATCCAGTAGGCCGTGATGAGGTAGCTATAGGAGAGGACATGTTGGTGAGGTGCTCGGGGAGTTATGGGTAAGGAGTAAGTTTTAAGATAGAACAAAACCTAAATTTACATTAGAGTGAACATGACGCAATGGACTGTAAAGATGGACACAGGTTTAAAGGCAAACAACTTCAACAGCTTGACATCCGGAAAAAGATAACCTTAGGTAAAAAGAACCAACGAGGGGGGGGGGGGACCACTACCTGTACTGGTAAACAAAACACACTCACTGAGGAGGAGTGGTAAGTTCTGGTTAATTCTTTACTAAATGTGTGGAGACAAGGTGACAATTTAGACCTTAACGTTCAGTAGATATAATATTTAGTAAGATTATCCACATATAATTAATAAAACTAACTAAAATTCACTTATAAATTATACTTAATAAAGAAAATTGCATATATGAAAAGTAATACTATTTCACTCAAAAGGAAACTCTATCAAATTTAATTAAATGGCGTCGCTACTCTTAAAAAATTTCAATTTATTGTTTTCATATTTTTTCCCTTTCCCCGTGAGTGTGTTTAAAAAACCTCAGTGTGCAGGTGGCACATACTTGACGGTGCTGAGTGCTGGTGTATCACATGTATATTTAACACACAACACACAGGGTCCCGTGTGAGGGACCTCCTACACACACTTTAACTGACACATGGCTCAGCTATTGTACGTCTGTGTCACCAAGCGGCTATTAACAACCCTGCTACAACGCTTTCAACAACCTAGACGAACCAAAATAGTTAATAGCTGTTGTGGAATTTCTCTAGTACAGTATCTAGAACATTCTACAGAACTAGCGATTCTTGAGAAACTTCCGGAGCATGTTAGAACATCTTTAGAGAATTCCCCAATCGTGTGTAGCTTTTCCAAATACCGAAAACAGCCTAACTATTCAAGCTTTTTTTTTAATGGTGATGAGCCCACCCGGGCACAGGTCACTGACCCACATCGGGGCCCGGGGGGCGAAAATGTAATAATAATAATAAAATTTATAATAAAAAGTAAAATAAAATATTAATGGTAATAATAATAATAATAACAACACTGTGATGATAATAATAATAATAAATACAAAAAAATACAAGAATGAAAAAAGTCAATAGTGAAAAACGGTATATGTATGTTGTGTGGTCATGTAAGAGAAACAATTGAGACCCTACAATTGTGTGTAAATGAGGCAGAAAGACATATCAGTAACCTGGGACTTGGTCACAATTTTCGTGATGCCATATGGCAGCAGGGTCTACCATTAGACAATACATTATGCTTCCAATATCTTCCCAGGCGGAAGTACCTCCCTGTTTGGTAGCTGCCTACTACCCTGTGGACCGTTTAGAAGAAAACAGTACCCGAAGCTAATAACCACTGGGGAACATCATGAACAGTCAAGAATAACGCAGAGAGCCAATCACAGCTCTGGAATATTTTCGAACATTCTAACAGCCAATATGCTGATCAATGTAGAACTTATCAATCATCCAGGGCACCGCCCTCATATCTGAGGGTTGGCGACCCAGTTTTCAATATCATTCATCCATCCCTCTTTACTTTCCCCTGGCTCTTCTACCCTTAACTTTGTCCATCAATATTTCTGATATTATCTCCCAATTCCTAATTATATGGCCAAAGTATCTCAGTTCCGTTTTTCCCCCTGGGGGGGGGGGGGTGTTAATTATTTATCTTTAAGTTTTTGCCAATCTCTGTACAGTACTTCATTTCCCTTCCTCTCAATGTAGCTTATTCTTGTGTACGAACCTCTGTCCTGCATGGCAGTGAACAGTGACATCACCCACATGAATCTGATATATATATATATATATATATATATATATATATATATATACTGTTAATGAATATGGTCTATTCCTTTGTGTATGAACCACTGTCCTGCATAGCAGTGAGAAGTGATACCACCCTCAGTGTCAAGACCTGACTGAATTACTCAGAATAGGCAAACTGTACTCCAAGCTTTGTCAATAAATTTGTTAAACTAAAAAACTAACTATTCTTAACCTTCGCCTACTACACCACAATTCATATTCCTCTACCCTCTTTCTGGTGTCTGCTGAAGGTGTCTACGCTTCTGACCTACACAATAGTCCTTGCCATATAAAGCCTTTCAGCAGCGTTTTCCTCAAATTAAAGTTAATGTATTTATACTAACCATAAAAGTTAACCATAACAATAATACGGTGACAACCCTTAACTAAATTCACAATTTAGGATGTATTCATATTTAAAAGGAAAAGTTTTCTCTATCTTCACAGCCACCTCATATTATTTACCTCTCCACTAAACTGTTGACCAGTTTTGTTGTTTCTTCACTACCTGTAATAAGTACAGTACCATCTGACCGCGTATTTATTCCTCACTTCATACCTACGGCTCCTAAGTCTTTAAGAACTTGCACCAGTAATGATTTTTTAACACCTTGAGTACGATGTCTCAACCCCTTGTGTACGATGATTCAATGCCTTCAGCATGGTCTATAGAGGCCTTACCTTGAGTAGGATGACTTAACTCCCTGATTACGTTAAGTACTGTACAATGTTGACATATTCAGAGTAGGGTATTATGTTGAAGGGGTTAATTCGTCATATGCAAGAAGTTAAGTCACCAGGAAGAGGCCTCACGAATACATTATTGTTACATGTTCTAAATAAACGTGCAGTTCCATTCCTGCCCAGTTGTTACAGAAATTTTGCATCGGTTAATCAACCTCACGAGTCTTTTCAATTCTCGTTTTATTCACATCTGCCTCACCCTCCACTTCCAAAATTGGTAATTTTACCTTCATTTCATATGTGTTTCACATCTATTATCAGTGCACAGGTGTTCTATTTCCTCTTTCCACCTTCCGTTAGTTTCTTTTGCCGCAAATATCTTATAATCATTACTTTCTCTAGTCCCATCCCATTTATAGGTTATTCCATCTTATATCGAGGGTTGTGTTCCTCCAGCAGGCCAGCAGAGCAAAGCAGTTTCCACAGTACGGTACACTGGCAACTTAAGTTGCGTTCCCCTCCCCAGCCAAAGTGCCGCCGTTGGTGATGATTTTGGACAGTAATAATTTTCATCCATACCCTAATAATAATTAACTACACTACGTAAATTTCAGTGAATCAACATGAAGAGTATACTGTAATATATTCAGCAACGCATTGTGTTGTTCTCTGTATGGGGAGAGTTAATGGCTAGCTTCTATAGGTAATACATTTTAAATGTTATCCATTGGTTAAATTAAGGATGTGGTGTTAACATAAAACATGGTTCACATATTAGAATGCAAGTCATCTAGGTGCACAGGGCAACTTGAAGCATTATCAGGAAGAAAATTTCTTCTTGATAATACTCGCATCAATAGTGTGACACCTCCACACAAGCCAGTCTTTGATAATACTGTTATCCAGGTTTTTTTTATCATCTCGCAAATAAACAGATGGGGTACGATGGCTAAGAACTTTTAAAGTCCGGGGGTTTGGGTAATGATACAAGAGCAGTGTAAAACAAATGCCTCAACACAACAAGCTGCGTGTGTTCTGGTGACGTGCGTGTGGCGTGTAGAGCACTATAAATGTTCCCATGATGCATTGCGTGCCATTTAAGTGAAAACTCCAGTGTCTCTGGTTTTTAAGATTCTCAACCCCCGTTTAAATGTGCCCAACAATTTTCTTTTGAATTTGTTAAGTTGTAGCCAAACTAATATCATTACGAGGGCCTGGCCTGACTCACAC
This sequence comes from Homarus americanus, assembly GCF_018991925.1. Classification (NCBI taxonomy): domain Eukaryota; kingdom Metazoa; phylum Arthropoda; class Malacostraca; order Decapoda; family Nephropidae; genus Homarus; species Homarus americanus. The sequence goes on along the minus strand of NW_024737097.1, from coordinate 21,185,822 downwards.
TGCCCCCTGATAAGTCTTAGTCTATATTACAGCTTTTTATTTTGTCCATAAACTGTACCAGTAATCTCTCTGATCCTGGTCACTTTATTTTCATTCTCAGGATATACCAAAGTATACAATTGTCTCCGGTGATGTTCAACAACCATATTGTTTTATTTAGAGAAGTCAACACACCTTTCTCCTCTTTCACCATCATTACCCAACCTATGTGGTCCTACTTGTGTATCCACTATAATGGCGTCATAATAACAACACACTACGAGAAAATCCTAACCTTGGACCACTCTAATAACAGTTCAATAATAATTTTAACCACTATAATGACAGTAATAAGTTAATGACATTAGTAAATAATCCTTAACCATTATAATAACTTAACAAAATTACCTCTTCACCATTAAAATAACATTAACAGATTATGTGACCCTTTAGCCATCGTAAGAATCACATTAACAACAGAAATAACCCCTTAACCACCATAAGAAGTTCACATCAATCTTAATAAATAATATTTAACTGTAACAACGACATTAACAAATTACCCCTTAACCATTAAAATAACGACCTAAAGATAATATATATAACCCATTGTAAGAAAAATAATAACTATCACAACACTAACACCCACCATAACCTCGAGGAGATAAACATTAAATATAATTAATAACAATAATTATATGACCACAAGAACATAACGAGGTGAATGTTGCAGCGGGGAAAACATAATTGTATTCAGGTTGCAACATAATCATACGCGGCAAGAAAGAGCAAGGCTAACACACACACAGAGAGAGAGAGAGAGAGAGAGAGAGAGAGAGAGAGAGAGAGAGAGAGAGAGAGTTTTATTCTCACATGCCCTGCTGGTGGCTTTAATAGACCAACATGAGACCCCCCAAAATACAGTATCCCGCTACAACCTTTCTAACTAAGCATCCATCCTTCCCACCTTCAAATAACGTTTTCATGTTCCAAGTCCGTATTTTGTTTTGTTACAATAAAACGAAAATAACTCCCACATGCCTATAGACACCATCGCACACATAATTGTTAATTTAATTTGTTTTAACAACTACGTGTGCAAAATGTTAATCACTTCTTCAAAATACTACTGAGTCAGATGTGGACATCGTCAATATGTATCTGACCTTCTGAACGGTCCATAACATATCATAATTATGCTAGTAAAGTGAACCTTGATAATATGATGGTTGTTGTATCAAACCATGCTCATCACCAACACACACACACACACACACACACAAATGGGAAAAGAGAAAATGATGACATGTGACAAGAGAGAGAGGGAGGGATAGATAAGTAAACAGATATCATGAAGAGGGTATGAAGGTTATAAAAACATCTTGGGTGGGGTCGCCAAGTCAACAATAGAGAGAGGCATTTAACCTTCACTACATCACCATCACTTGACAGTACACAACACCATAAATATCTCAATATCCATTCTAAGAAATGAATGTGTGATGACTTTAGTCATCAAGTTATGAAATAGATCCTTCGTAACAAACTTATACTGTACAGCAAAAAACAGCGGAAAGCAAGTAGACCGTGTGTGTGTGTGTGTGTCACATACAGTATACCTCCAGTAGGTAGGGCAACAGCTACCATTCAAGGAGCACCCTCGGGCAATATTTCTGATAGATAAATATTAGTATCTCCGAAACGTGACTAGACGATGATAATCGCGTCTCCGGGAACGTGAGACCAATCAATTGCAATACGAAGCAAAGTGATTCGGATTGATAATTCAGGCTCAGGCTGACGTTACAAACGAACGGACGATAAGGACGACACCCGGACAACAGAATACCTTCATTGACAAAAATAAATTAAAGTTATGTATAGAGTCATTATGGAAAAGCGCACGCGCTCACACACACAAACAGCCATAGTGAGGGTGAGTCAGACATTCCTGGTAGTATTAGTGAGCTGGGGAAAGAACCTACTAGAACGTGTTAGTGCTTCTAAGACTACTGGCAGAGATCTTGACGGGGCGTTGCTGAACAATGACTCACCAGCACTGACACACGCCTATTGCTGCTGTTATTGATGATGCTGCACCAGTTATTTACATTACAGTATCTGCACCTGCCTGTCCTCGTGTGCATATTTCTACATTCACATGGAACAGCAAATATGGCCGCCTTGATCACCTGGCCTCACTCCTTTACTCACACTAACTAACAGGTGTCCCCGACAATTTTTTTTGGGTGGCAGTAATAAGCTAAGAAGTCCCCGACCCCCTCCCTTGCAGCTCATTGACTCACACATTACGTTCGATTAATATTGATGTATCGCAAATAAATCCATTTAAAACTTAAGGATAGCCAATTATACCCAATTCTGGATCATTCTAATGCTGAATTTAATGTCTGTAAAGATATAAGCTTGAAAACATTAACTTTCAAGATATGACGGGAAAAAACGTTTGAAATAAGGAATATTTACTGACGAAGTCACAGACAAATTCACGCTTTTGGAGAACACACTTAGCACTACCTTTTTCACTAATTATTATGATTATCAAGACAAATGACACCAAAGATACAAAGTAACGGATAATAATGACCATTTTATAAAGAGTAGAATCAAGTGTAAACACCGTAAAGGTGTCGTGTAAGACAACGTTACAGGGAGGCAGTGCGCTTGGCGGTGGAGCGGCTCAGCTGATCCTGACAACCCTATAATGATGAGATGAACTAATGATGGACGGATAGGTGTGTGTGTGTGTGTACATATTATGATTGGCATGAAGTAGAAATCACTGTAATTTGGTGTACAATAAAGAGAATGTCTTACAGAAATGTTGTTTCACATTTTCCCATCTAAAAGAAATCGAGAGAGAGAGAGAGACATAAAATACTGTGTTAACACACACTTTGATCTGTTTATACACTTACAAAGTTATACAAATTCTCGATGAGACTTATGACAACAACAATTCTTCCCACTCTTTGATATAAATATATAAAGTGAACACCCCGAATAAAAATAGCTCTATTTCAATTACCGCTCAGCTGAGCCGCTCCACCGCCACGCGCACTGCCTCCCTGTAACGTTTGTCTTTACGGTGTTTACACTTGATTCTACTCTTTATAAAATGGTCATTATTATCCGTTACTTTGTATCTTTGGTGTCATTTGTCTTGATAATCATAATAATAAGTGAAAAAGGTAGTGCTAAGTGTGTTCTCCAAAAGCGTGAATTTGTCTGACTTCGACAGTAAATATTCCTTATTTTAAACGTTTTTTCCCGTCATATCTTGAAAGTTAATGTTTTCAAGCTTATATCTTTACAGACATTAAATTCAGCATTAGAATGAACCAGAATTGGGTATAATTGGCTATCCTTAAGTTTTATATCGATTTATTTGCGATATATCAATAATAATCGAATATTGTGTATGAGCCAATGAGCAGCAAGGGGGACGGAGCTTGTACCGTCAGCTAGAATAACACACGATTATATTTAACACAAGTGCTGAAGAAACTCATACAAACAAACAAACAAAAATTACCCTGGGAGGCTCGTCTCTCACACGTTTTCCTCAGAGATACGTTTAATTAAGATGATATTCAAGTCTTCTCATTAAGTTCTAATTTAAAATGACTGGGATTTGCAGAAAAAGAATGTTCTTACTTTATTTTATTTAACAATGCTAAATGTCTGATTTTGCTTCACTTCACATTTATCTAACAATGATAACGCTCTGATCTTGCTTCACTTCACATTTATCTAACAATGGAAACTGCCTGTTCTTGCTTCACTTCGCATATACCAAACAATACTAACTCTTCTTGCTTCACCTCACAGATATCAAACAACACTAACTCTGCTCTTGCTTCACTCCCCATACATCAAACAGTACTAACTGTCCTTGCTTCACTCCGAATATCTCAAACAATACTAACTCTCTTCTTGCTTCACTTCACATATCAAACAATACTAACTCTCTTCTTGCTTCACTTCACATATATAAAACAATACTAACTCTCTTCTTGCTTCACTTCACATATATAAAACAATACTAACTCTCTTCTTGCTTCACTTCACATATATAAAATAATGCTGCCTGTTCTTGCTTCACTTCACATACATCAAACAATACTCACTCTGTTCTTGCTTCACTCCACATATAAAACTCACTCTGTTCTTGCTTCACTCCACATATAAAACTCACTCTGTTCTTGCTTCACTCCACATATAAAACTCACTCTGTTCTTGCTTCACTCCACATATAAAACTCACTCTGTTCTTGCTTCACTCCACATATAAAACTCACTCTGCTCTTGCTTCACTCCACATATAAAACTCACTCTGTTCTTGCTTCACTCCACATATAAAACTCACTCTGTTCTTGCTTCACTCCACATATAAAACTCACTCTGTTCTTGCTTCACTCCACATATAAAACTCACTCTGTTCTTGCTTCACTCCACATATAAAACTCACTCTGTTCTTGCTTCGCTTCACATATATCAAATATTGCTACCTGTTCTTGCTTCACTTACCCTTTATCTAAAACTACTAATTTTTTTTCTTCGAGAGGCAGACTCTTCGCCATGGGCCGTAAATGTTTACTCTCCATATCACCACAACATCAGGTTCAGGCTGGTAAATAAACGCCAAAACAGGTTATATAACATTAAACTCACTTAACCAACTACTGTACACTCACGCTGAGATATACTATATTAACCTGGCGATATGATGATGAAGGCGGCCCACTGATGTACACTCGGCCACAAGAAAAAGTAATACACCTACGGTTCGTGTTTCAGACAAAATTACAAAATGACCTGTAATTTATGTTTTATTCCTACATATATTCTATAAATACATTTTTTGTGAATGTTTTACTTGTGTCTTGTGTTTATATTACAAGTACAGTTGTAATATATTGTATCCAATGGTAGTAAACTTGTTGCCAAAAGGGATTGCAGTTTTAGTACAGCTTCCCCCCGCCCCCCCACGTTTTCTCTTACCCTACTTTTATTTTTACTGATGTTCGGATTAGTAAAGGAAGGAAGAGCAGTAAATAGAAGAATAAAGAAGGGGAAACAGAAAATAGTTCGAGATAACAGGTGGGGGGGGGAGCCGAGTTTCACCATGAATCTGGATGCGTTACCAGACCATTTTCGGACCTTACAGCTACAGTGTGTATACTTATTCCTGTGGCCGACTGTACATAACGATAGAAAGAATAGAAAAGATTAGAGAAAAAGTGAGAGAAAGAGAGAGAAGATTAGAGGGAAAAAGCGAAAAATAAGAGAGGGGAAGTGGGGGGGAATGAGAGAAAAAAGTAAATAACACGTAAAGGAAAAAATGTGAGAGTAAATAATACGTAAAGGAAGAAACAATGAAAGAGAGGGAGAGGAAATGAAAGAAAAAAGTGAATACATAAAAGAAAACGAGAGAGAGAGAGAGAGAGAGAGAACGGTATATGCGTGCAGGCAGTAAGAGCATGTAGGACCCCCTCCTCCCAGCTCAGTATAGCTCTGCCCACCCCGGGATTTAATTTCCTGCTACACCGCCGTCCTCGCCACTGTAAGCTTCCACTCACCCCAGCAGTAAACTACAGTAGGTGGCCTGGCAACCACAGTGTAAAAAGAAAAGTGCATAACTATCTACCTATCGTTATATCTATCTACCCATTAACATTTCCGTTTCTCTCTATTTACATACACATTCATTTACGTATCCCCCCCTCTCTCTCTCTTCCCTTTGCCCTTCTTTCCCTCTCCCTTCCTCTTAATCCCGCTTCCCTCATTTCTTCTTCCTTCCATAGCTTGTTTTACTTAACTCAGCCTTTTAGAAGCTATAAACTTGTAAAAAGCATTTGATTAACACATTTATATAATTCTATAATAAAAAAAATATAAGGCAGTTTAGATCAGATGAATGCAGCTGAGGTTATACGGAGTGACTTAGTATTTATGTACTAAGAGGTAATGAAATATCCCCCCCCCACACACACATATATATATATATATATATATATATATATATATATATATATATATATATATATATATATATATATATACAGTATACTGTACATCTCTCTCCTCCACTTTTTATCACTTCATCCCCCTCTATCCGTCCTCCAACCACTTTCTTCCCATTCCTCCACCTCCCTCATTCACCCTTATTTCTCCTCTCTTCTCATTCCTCCTCCTCCCTCATTCACCCTTATTTCTTCTCTTCCCATTCTTCCTCCCTCATTTCTCATCTCTTCTCATTCCTCCCTCATTCACCTTTATTTCTCCTCTTCATTCTTCTCCCTCATTTCTCATCTCTTCTCATTCCTCCTCATTCTTATTCTCCTCTCTCTCTCTCTCTCTTATCCCAAACTTTCCTCTATCCTTTCTCTCTCTGCCCCCCCATCCAGTAGTATCATCACTACAGTACAGCAGATCATTTAGTTAGTGCATTCATTAGTACCAACACAAATACAGACACAGATATGAAGTACAAGTACGGCATAGTACCTCACGTGTTGACACTATCACACATCCACTTCACCATCCTACTCCCAACATTTCCTAGAATTGGAAATGTCAGTCAGTGTGGTCATATAAGCACCACCTCCTTAAACAATAAATGGACCAGGTCGCCTTAGTCACTACCACGAATTGATGTAGTGACTTTCTCTCTCTTCGTTAGTAAATATATATGCGTCGACCTTTCAGTGTTTTTGTCTGTGTCTAAACATTCAGAATATGACTACAACCGCATCCGAGTCTTCAGCTTTCAGTAAACATAAGTGTGTATACACGTCTTTACCTTTCGTGTATCCATCCAAACGTCCAGAAATACGACTAATTGCACCCTAACTTTTCGGAGCTCAGTATATAAGCGCTTAACTTATAATAACCCTTTATATACATCACTATATACATGTCTAGACTCCTAACAATACGTCAATCTTTCAACAGGTCTCATGGCATACGAGCTCTAATTAAAAGAACAATTCGACTGCGGAAACACGCGTTAACCACCCCTCACCCCCCCCCAACACACACACACACACCAAACATCAGGTCCCCGGGGTGAAGTGTGTGATCCATGGACACAACACACGCTCAAAGGTCCTTGTTTACCTTGAAGCCCGTCTACTGGTATTCCTCTCACCTGTGGCCCCTGGCTCAGTCTACTTATGCTCTGATATGGCCAGGTAGATTATCTTAGCTTCTGGTTTAGACTCGGTTAGTTTACAATTTAGGTTGGGTTGGGTTAGGTTAGAATGGGTTTGGTTTAGATTAGAATGGGTTACATTTGATTAAGTCGGAATGTGAAAGATTATGTACGTCACGTTTGGTTTGGATGTAATAAGTTGGTCACGTCAGGTTAGGATGGGCTGTGTTACGTTACGTTAGTCAAGATGGGGTAGGTTAGCTTACGTTAAGTTAGGATATGATAGTTTACAGTTTAACCTTATACACGGTTCTGTTAGGGTAGGTTATATTAGGGCAGGGTTCGGTCAGGTTAGGTCAAGTTGGTACGTCAGGTGTGAGGAGGGATCTGGTAGAAGACACTACTGGGTCATACAGCTGGACAATGACCCATCACTCACACATAACCGCTCATTCTGCCACACTGTACTGTACTGTGTTTCATCTTCACGGGTATCAGAAACACCACACAACCACTGTCTTAGTCGACCACAAAGCACAACTATTTAATATTTTTATAAGTCAGAGATCACTACATTAACATAGATCAACAGACTCGCATGACAGGTGGCCAAGTGGTTGCGATGGTGGTAAGGCAGTCCACCTAATTTATAAGCTACTAGTCATTTTTAAATCAATACGGCGAATTTATTACAGGCTGTCAGGAACACAGTCCACCTGGTGAATATTTCTGCACTCAACTTGAAACAGAAGAGACAGACGCCGTTGTTGAGCTACAGAGTCCATCTGATCAAAATTTCCTGGCCAGTTGGTCAACAGGCACCGCCACACTCGGCTGACAAGTGACCCTCTGTACCTTACAATATGTACCATCTTGGCCAGATAGAGGAGACTCAGGTGGTGGGGTCAGCCTGGTCTAACACTGACCGAGAACTTCCTTGAAAAACATGAAAGACGGAGGAGGGAGACGTAGAAAAAGGACTCCAATATATATATATATATATATATATATATATATATATATATATATATATATATATATATAAACTATTCACACACCACACAATATGTTTTATCAGCTATGTCCGGTAATTAAATACTGTAGGCTAAGAACGACACTGAACACAAAGGCACAATGAAAGACAAAAGTCGTGTCACGAAATTCGGTGAAAACATATGCCGAAGGGCTAAACTTCTGGTGCGCTCTGCCTTGTGGTAGGGGGCTCTCATAATGTTTCACGGGTTATATTTAATCTTCGGACAAAACAGCAACACGTTTTTTGTTTTTGATTGTACCTTAAGAGTGTCAGCTACACCCAAGATAACACAGCTCACTACCGCACACTATTTGTACAAACAGGAGGAGGATCAACTATAACCAAGATGAAATTGCCACACCTTGCTTCAAGAGACCCAAGTATGGTTCAGATCTCTCGCTTGGTACGTGAATAAGACGCAGTTCTTACCACTAGTGGGGGTGGGAGACATGGTGTTCCTTACATAACTTCCAATGAACATCCGAGGCTCTAAAATACGTGAAGCTCTCATCCACGTGCACCTCATTCTCAATATCAGGTTTCTTCTCCCTCTCTCTCGACTGTGGTCTTCTATTCATCCCATCCTTGGCTTTCATTCGTCTCTCTTCGCGCTTATATACAAGCTCTCACACACCACATCACACCATCACACACACACACACACACACACGTCGACAAGCCTAACCAGGACGCCACGGTGATCTACTGTTGATACTGACCAAGCACGCCACCAGGTCCCACCACCGTGCCCAAGCATACTACACCACGATCATGACCACCGCGGCATGTACCCATTCTCTTAAGTTGAAGAATCCCCTTACTGAGTTTTACGCACAATACTAAATCCTTCAGGTGAAACTTAATGCCGACACACTCAAAAATAGTTTTAATATACATTGGGTTTAGTTAAAAAGTCAAAATAATATGTTTAGTCTACTTGGAGTATTAAATATTGATATGGGACTTTTAAATTTTGTTCCATTAGTTTTCAAATAAGAATATAGCTGGTAGATGAAGCTTAGAATATACTTATTTAAAATATGTTTATTTAACATTTAAATACGTGCTTTAAAAAATTCCTGTATCTGTTAACATTTCGGACATTTACTTTAGTTTAAAATACTGTTATTTTAAATGCAGCTCCTTCAGATTTAAAATTTCAACTTCAGTTTTAAATAGTTGGTGAAGTATCAAGTCCACCTGTTACAGTTTTAAAAAATCGCTTTTAAAATCACCTTTTTCATTTTTAAATTCTCTTTCATCAGTTTTATCTATTTGCTTCAACTTTAAACCCACTTCCATAACTTATTAATTCATTCCCAGATTTATGAAAACTTTATGGTTTGAAATCAATCTGCCAAAATTTTATTACACGCTCTGGTTTTAAATCACACACACACACACACACACACACACACACACACACACACACACACACGGCAGCAAAATCGCATAAAGAATAATTCATCAGGTGAGGTTCTTGACAGGCAGGCGTGTCATGTCCTGCTGTACACACAACCTTCAGGCAGGAGACGACACGCCCAGTAGCACCCAACACCCTCCCTACCACGGCCCAGAGTCAAAGGTTACTAAGGTGGATATTCCTCGCAAATGAAATTAAAAGACAACATCAATAGTAAATAGATAAATTAAGCTAGAGTACTGACATAACATCTATAAACAGTCAGCCGAGACTACAAAATTAAGAGGTAAAATTGCTGAAGGATCCACTAGTGTTAATGGAACTTGTCTCACGAAACATTGTCAGAGTCTAACTAGTAAGGTGTATTGTGAAGAAGAGTCGGTGCACATAAAATAATTTACTACCTATAATGTAAATATTTATTTAAACCAACCAGTGGGCGGGGGAGCTATGCAGTAGAGGGGAAATATGTGGTTTAAAACAACTATTGTATATAAAAGCTTTCAAAATGTTGAAATATCTAAACCCCCGAAGAGAAAAATACTGTGAAAGTCTTGTATCTGAAAAGCCGAGCACAATTCCGTTTATTACTCTCCCGAAGGCATCCATGTTGGCTATGTACAGTAGCTAAAACAACTACAGCATCTGTGCATACTTTAGGGAAACAATATGAGACCATGGACGGTAAATTTTGGTATATGAGAGCTGTCACTCGTCACATGTAAAATTTCGGAGCATATCGACCCCCACCTGCACAATAGTTGTTTTAGCTACTGTACACATGCACAATAAATGCTGAAACCTACACTAAATAAAATACGGTTTGATTTATTAAAAGATACGATACTTTACGAAATATAAATTTTAGGTGTTCAACATTTTTAATAAATTTAACTTTATTAATATCAACTCGAGTGGCTAAGGAGTTTCAGCACCTTGTAAGCGTTCATACTGTTGCCTTACAGAAAATGTGATACGGGGTCTACGAGACTGAAGCGAAATAAGAGTGTGGATTTTTTGGGCAGGGCTGGAGACGTCATGCACATTTCACGGTATAGTTTTTCTTTTATCCAAGGTAAGGAATCAAGCCAGGTATATCTTCCTTTATTTTCTATGGCCTCTGTACAGGGTTCTCATCATAGTAATTCTTTATACCAATACCGTGCAGTATATTGATTATAACGTGAGATGAGAGCCATCCATAGGTAAAGAAAACTACGCACATTCTACAATTAGGTACAATGGAACCCACCGCAAAGTGGCTCAACCAAACAGTCCAAGCCCGTTTTACACACAAGACATATGGCTGTTTAACAATATTTTGTTTTCTATACTGTAGAACCTGTCGTAACAAACTTTACCATAAAAAGTAAAATCAATCCAGCGAGTCCGTGGAGAGATACTGAGCAGAGGGGGACGGGCCATAACCCCCCGCCAGCTCCCAACAGCCGGGGTGAAAAAATAAACTGCATCGTGTGATAATCAACAAAGGAAAATTAGCAAATCCTAGACAATTTTCACGAATAAATATGGATAAATAACGAATATACTTCACCAAGATAAATCCCAACAACTGAAGACATATTAATAAATATTGCACCTCGCCAGGATGAACGACACTACACAAAATTGGCTGCACTACATATTCGCTGGTCCATAACAAAGGCCCATTATGAAAAATTATGTTGCTTAAAAACTCGCGAAAAGGAAAGTACAGCCTATATGATACTTGACCGACACCTGGGCGCTACCGTAATAATAATAATAATAATAATAATAATAATAATAATAATAATAACACTAATAATAATAATAATAATAATAAAGGCGGCAGGTAATCAGTACACTCCTCTGCTCGACGATGAACACTGACCTTAACCTATTGACTTACTTTCTCAAAAATGTAATGATGTTCACCCTTGACCAAATATACACGTGTATTAAGTCTCATCAGAGATTATAAACCTAATCACAACATATGTAGTCAGTCAGTCACACACACACACACAGACACACAGACACACACACACATGAGGAAGATGGGGCCGTGAAGGACGATGGAAGGACATAAAACACTTTCATACATACACTGACCAGCACACGGTGAAACATTATCTGGCAGGAGGGAGGGAGGGGGTGAGGGAGGGAGGAGGAGGGAGGGGAGGGAGGGGTGGGAGGGGGAGGGGGAGGGAGGGAGGGGAGGGAGGGGGAGGGGAGGGGAGGGAGGGGAGGGAGGGGAGGGGAGGGGGGAGGGAGGGGTGAGGGGAGGGAGGGGGAGGAGGGGAGGGGGAGGGAGGGGAGGGAGGGGGAGGGGAGGGGGGGGGGAGGGGTGGGGAGGGGAGGGAGGGGGGGGGAGGGGTGAGGGGAGGGAGGAGGGAGGGGAGGGGTGGGGGAGGGGAGGGAGGGGGAGGGGGAGGGGTGGGAGGGGAGGGAGGGGGGGAGGGAGGGAGGGGAGGGAGGGGAGGGGGGGGGAGGGGAGGTGGGGAGGGGAGGGGGAGGGAGGGGTGAGGGAGGTGAGAGGGGAGGGGAGGGAGGGGGGAGGGGTGAGGGAGGGGAGGGGGGGGGAGGGGAGGGGAGGGGGGAGGGAGGAGGGGTGGGAGGGAGGAGGGGTGGGAGGGAGGGGGTGGGAGGGGGGAGGGGTGAGGGAGGGGAGGGGAGGGGAGGGGAGGGGGAGGGGAGGGGAGGGGGAGGAGGGAGGGAGGGAGGGGGTGAGGGGAGGAGGGGAGGGAGGGAGGGAGGGGGTGAGGGAGGGGAGGGAGGGGTGAGGAGGGGGGAGGGAGGGAGAGGAGAGGGAGGAGGGAGGAGGGAGGGGTGGAGGGAGGGGAGGGGTGAGGGGAGGGGAGGGGGGAGGGAGGGGTGAGGGGGAGGGGGGAGGGGAGGGGTGAGGGGAGGGGAGAGGGGTGAGGGGAGGGGGGAGGGAGGGGGGGAGGGAGGGGTGAGGGGAGGGGGAGGGAGGGGGAGGGGGGGAGGGGGAGAGGGAGGGGGAGGGAGGGAGGGAGGGGGAGGGAGGGGGGAGGGGAGGGGAGGGAGGGAGGGGGGAGGGAGGGGTGAGGGGAGGGGAGGGAGGGAGGGGAGGAGGGGGAGGGGGGAGGGAGGGAGAGGGAGGGGAGGGGTGAGGGAGGGAGGGGAGGGGTGAGGGGAGGGGAGGGGGAGGGGAGGGGAGGGAGGGGAGGAGGGAGGGGAGGGGAGGGGAGGGAGGGAGGGGGGGGAGGGGAGGGAGGGAGGGGTGGGAGGGGAGGGAGGAGGGGAGGGAGGGGGGGAGGGGAGGAGGTGGGAGGGGAGGGGGGAGGAGGAGGGAGGGAGGTAGGAGGGGAGAGAGGGAGGGAGGAGGGAGGGAGGGGAGGGAGGGAGGGAGGGGAGGGGAGGAGGAGGGGGTGAGGGAGGGAGGGGGGAGGGAGGGGAGGGAGGGGAGGAGGGGGGAGGGGTGAGGGGAGGGAGGGGGAGGGAGGGGAGGGGTGAGGGAGGGAGGGAGGAGGGAGGGGTGAGGGAGGGAGGAGGGGTGAGGGAGGGGAGGGGAGGGAGGGGAGAGGGGTGAGGGAGGAGGGAGGGGAGGAGGGGTGAGGGGAGGGGAGGAGGGAGGGAGGGGAGGGGAGGGAGGGAGGGGTGAGGGAGGGAGGGAGGGAGGGGTGAGGGGAGGGAGGGGTGGGAGGGGAGGGAGGGAGGGGAGGGGTGGGGGGAGGGGGAGGGGTGGGGAGGGGGAGGGGAGGGAGGAGGGAGGGGAGGGAGGGGAGGGGGAGGGAGGGGTGAGGGGAGGGGAGGGAGGGAGGGGAGGGGGAGGGGAGGGAGGTGAGGGGAGGGGAGGGGTGAGGGAGGGGAGGGGTGAGGGGAGGGAGGGGAGGGAGGGGGAGGGAGGGGAGGGGTGGGGAGGGGAGGGAGGGGAGAGGTGAGGGGGAGGGAGGGGAGGGGTGAGGGAGGGAGGAGGGGAGGGGAGAGGGGAGGGAGGGAGGAGAGGGAGGGAGGGAGGGAGGTGAGGGGAGAGGTAGATAAGAGGCAGGGAAGGATTGTAGGGAGGGGAGAGAAGTGGGAGAGGTAAGGAAGGAAGAGGAGTCGAATGGAAGAAAGGAAGAGTGAGAGAGCCAAGGTTATAGAGTGCAGAGGGTGTACTGTAGAGGGCAGAGGTGTTGTAGAGTGGGCAGAGGGTGTACTGTAGAGTGGGCAGAGGGTACTGTAGGAGGGCAGAGGGTGTACTGTAGAGTGGGGCAGAGGGGTGTACTGTAGAGTGGGGCAGAGGGTGTACTGTAGAGTGGGGCAGAGGTACTGTAGAGTGGGCAGAGGGTGTACTGTAGAGTGGGCAGAGGGTGTACTGTAGAGTAGGGCAGAGGGTACTAGAGTGGGGAAGGTGTACTTTAGAGGGCAGAGGTGTGTAGGGGGAAAGGGGTGTAGAGTGGGCAGAGGGTACAGAGCAGGGCAGAGGGTACTAGAGGGGAAGGGGTGTACTTTAGAGTGGGCAGAGGGTGTACTGTAGGAGGGCAGAGGGGTGGGAGTGGGCAGAGGGTGTACTGTAGAGTGGGAGAAGTGTGTACTGTAGTGGGGGGCAGAGGTGTACTGTAGAGTGGGGTGGAGCAGAGGGTAATTGTAGAGGTGAGGTGCACTGTAGGAGTGGGCAGAGGGTGTACTGTAGAGTGGGGCAGAGGGTGTACTGTAGGATGGGGCAACTGTAGAGCAGAGGGTATGCAGAAGAGTGAGGAGGGTGTACTGTAGGAGGGGGAAGGGTGTACTTAGAGTGGGGCAAAGGATGTACTGTAGAGTGGGCAGAGGGTGTACTGTAGAGTGAGCAGAGGGTGTACTGTAGAGCAGGGCAGAGGGTGTACTGTAGAGGGGAAGGGGTGTGTACTTAGAGTGGGCAAAGGGATGTACTGTAGAGGGGCAGAGGGTGTACTGTAGTGGGGGCAGAGGTGTACTGTAGAGTGGGCAGAGGGTGTACTGTAGAGTGGGCAGAGGGTGTACTGTAGAGGGCAGAGGTGTACTGTAGAGGCAGAGGGTGTACTGTGAGTGGGCAGAGGTACTGTAGAGTGGGGCAGAGGGTGCCTGTAGAGTAGGCAGAGGGTGTACTGTAGTGGGGGGCAGAGGTACTGTAGAGTGGGCAGAGGGTGTACTGTAGAGTGGGCAGAGGGTGTACTGTAGAGGGGCAGAGGGTGTACAGAGTGGGCAGAGGGTGACAGAGTGGGCAGAGGGTGTACTTGTAGAGTGGGCAGAGGTGTACTGTAGAGGCAGAGGGTGTACTGTAGAGTGGGCAGAGGGTGTACTGTAGAGGGGCAGAGGGTGTACTGAGTGGGGCAGAGGGGGAGGTGTAGAGAGGGGAGGGGAAGGGGGGGAGGTGTAGAGAGGGGGGGTGTGGAGAGGGAGGGGTGTAGAGAGGGGGTGTAGAGAGGGAGGTAGAGGGGGGAGGTGAAGAGAGGGGGAGGGGGGAGAGGGGAAGGTGTAGAGAGGGGAAGGGGTGTAGAGAGGGAAGGGGTGGGAGAGAGGGAGGGAGGGGAGAGAGGGGAGGTGTAGAGAGGGGTGGGTGTAGAGGGGGAGGGGTGGAGAGGGGGAGGGGAGAGGGGAGGGTAGAGAGGGGGGAGGTGTAGGAGGGGGGGAGGGGTAGAGTGGGGGAGAGGGTGAGGAGAGGGGAGGGTGTAGAGAGGAAGGGTAGAGAGGGAAGGTGTAGAGAGGGGAGAGGGTGTAGAGAGGGGAGAGGTGGGGAGGGGGAGGTGTAGAGAGGGGAGAGGGGAGAGGGGAGAGGGGTGAAGAGAGGGGGCAGAGGGTAGAGAGGGGTAAGAGGGGGGAGGTGTAGAGAGGGGAGGTGTAGAGAGGGGGAGAGAGGGGGGGAGGGGTAGAGGGGAGGGGTGTAGAGAGGGGGGAGAGGGTGAAGAGAGGGGAGGTGTAGAGAGGGGAAGGGGTGTAGAGAGGGGAAGGGGTAGAGAGGGAAGGGGTAGAGAGGGAAGGGGTGTAGAGAGGGGGAGAGGGAAGGGGTAGAGAGGAGGTAAGAGAGGAGGGGTAGAGAGGGGAGGTAAAGAGGAGGGTAGAGAGAGAGGGGTGAAGAGAGGGGAGGGTGAAGAGAGGGAGGTGAAGAGGGGAAGGAGAGGAGGGGGAGGTGTAGAGAGGGGGAGGGTGAAGAGGAGGGTGAAGAGAGGGGGAGGGGTAGAGAGGGGGAGGGGGAGGGGAGGGGGAGGTAGAGAGGGGGGGAGGTGTAGAGAGGGTGAAGATAGGGGGGAGGTGTAGAAAAGATGTGGGAGAGGGAAGACAAAGAAAGAGGTTGAATATAGAGGAAATTTTAGAGAGGGAAGATTAGGATAGTGTTGTAGATAGGAGAGGGAGAGGGTTGTAGAGAGGGAAACTGAGAGGAAAGAGAGAGGGAAAACAGGAAGAGGTAGAGGAATAAGGAGGGAGAGAAAGAGCTTTAAAGAGGGAGAAGAATGAGAGTCTGAGGGGAGACGGGTACAGGGAAGGGAGACAGAGAGGGAGACAGAGGGGAGAGAGAGAGGGAAGGGAGACAGAGGCAGGGGAGGGAGACTGAGACAGGAGGGGGAGACAGAGGCAGGGAGGGAGACAGAGGGCAGGAGGGGAGACAGAGACAAGGAGGAGACAGAGGCATGGAGGGGAGACAGAGGCAGGAGGAGACAGGCAAGGAGGGGAGACAGAGGCAGGGAGGAGGAAAGGAGGAGGGGAGACAGAGGCAGGGAGGGGAGACAGAGGGCAAGGAGGGAGACAGAGGGAGGGGGAGACAGAGGCAGGGGAGGGAGACAGAGGCAGGGGAGAGATAGAGGCAGGGGAGGGGAGACAGAGGCAGGGAGGGGAGACAGAGGCAAGGAGGGGAGACAGAGGCAGGAGGGGAGACTGAGGCATGGAAGGAGACAGAGGCAGGGAGGAAGAGACAAGGAGGGGAGACAGAGGATGGAAGAGAGGACAGGAGGGGAGACAGAGGCAGGGAGGGAGACAGAGGCAGGGGAGGGGAGACAGAGGCAGGGGAGGGGAAGCAGAGACAAGGAGGGGAGACAGAGACAAGGAGGGGAGAAAGGGAGGGGGAACAGAGGCAGGGGAGGAGACAGAGGCAGGGAGGAGACAGAGGCAGGAGGGAGGACAGAGGCAGAGGGGAGACAGAGGCAGGAGGGAGACAGAGGCAGGGAGGGGAGACAGAGGCAGGGAGGGGAGACAGAGGAGAAGGAGGAGAGGGGAGAGAGACAGAGGAGGGAGACAGAGGCATGGAGAGGAAACAGGCAGGAGGGGAGACAGAGGGGAGGGAGACAGAGGAGGAGGAGACAGAGCAGGAGGAGAGACAGAGCAGGGAGGAGACAGAGGCAGGGAAGGGAGACAGAGGCAGAAGGGAGACAGAGGCACGGAAGGGAGACAGAGGCAGGGAGGGGAGACAGAGGAAGGGAGGGGAGACAGGCAAGGAGGGGAGACAGAGGCAGGGAGGGGAGACAAGAGGAGGAGGGAGACAGAGGCAGGGAGGGGAGACAGAGGAAGGGAGGGGAGACAGCACGGAGGGGAGACAGAGGCAGGGAGGAGAGACAGAGAAGGATGAGAGACAGAGGCAGTGGAGAGACAGAGGAGAGAGAGAGGGAAGGAGACAGAGGCAGGGAGGAGACAGAGGAAGGAGGAGAGAGGCGGAAGAGGGAGACAGAGGCACGGAAGGGAGACAGAGGCAGGAGGGGAGACAGAGGCAAGGAAGGAGACAGAGGCAGGAGGAGACAGAGGCAGGGAGGGGGAGACAGAGGCAGGAAGGGAGACAGAGGCGGAGAGGAAACAGGCAGGAGGGGAGACAGAGGCATGAGGGGGAGACAGAGGCAGGAGGAGAGACAGAGGCAGGAGGGGAGACAGAGGCATGGAGGGGAAACAGGCAGGGAGGGAGACAGAGGCAGGGAGGGGAGACAGAGGCACGGAAGGGAGACAGAGGCAGGAGGAGAGACAGAGGGGCAGGAGGGGAGACAGAGGCAATGAAGGGAGACAGAGGCAGGAGGGAGACAGAGGCAGGAGGGAGACAGAGGCAGAAGGAGACAGAGGCAGGAGGAGAGACAGAGGCAGGAGGAGAGACAGAGGACAGGAGGAGACAGAGGCAGAAGGAGACAGAGAGGAGAGGAAACAGAGGAGGAGACAGAGGCAATGAAGGAGACAGAGGCAGGAGGAGACAGAGGCAGGAGGAGACAGAATGGAGAGGAAACAGGCAGAGGAGACAGAGGCAGGGGAGGGAGACAGAGGCAATGAAGGAGACAGAGGCAGGAGGAGACAGAGGCAGGAGGAGACAGAGGCAGGGAGGGGAGACAGAGGCATGGAGAGTGAAACAGGCAGGGAGGGAGACAGAGGCAGGAGGAGACAGAGGCAGGAGGGGAGACGAGGCAATGAAGGGAGACAGAGGCAGGGAGGAGAGACAGAGGCAGGGGAGGAGAGACAGAGGCAGGGAGGGGAGACAGAGGCAGGAGGGGAGACAGAGGCATGGAGAGGAGACAGCAGGAGGGAGACAGAGGCAGGGGAGAGAGACAGAGGCAGGAGGGGAGACAGAGACATGGAGAGAGACTGGAGGAAGATGACAGAGGCAAGGAAGGAGACAGAGGCAGGAGGGGAGAGGGCAGGAGGGAGACAGAGGCAATGAAGGAGACAGCAGGGGAGGAGAGACAGAGCAGGAGGAGACAGAGGCAGGAGGAGACAGAGGCAAGAGGGAGACAGAGGCAGGAGAGGAACAGGCAGGAGGGGAGAGAGGCAATGAAGGGAGACAGAGGCAGGGAGGAGAGACAGAGGCAGGGGAGGAGGAGGCAGGAGGAGACAGGCAGGGAGGAGACAGAGGCAGGGAGGGAGACAGAGGCAAGGAGGGAGACAGAGGCAGGAGGAGAGACAGAGGCAGGGAGGGGAGACAGAGGCAGGGAGAGGAAACAGGCAGGAGGGGAGACAGAGGCAGGGAGGGAGCAATGAAGGGAGACAGAGGCAGGGAGGAGAGACAGAGGCAGGAGGAGACACAGAGGCAGGAGGGGAGACAGAGGCAGGAGGGAGACAGAGGCAGGAGGTGAACAGGAGGAGGAAGAGGGAGGACAGAGCAGAGACATAGAGGGGGGAGGGAGAGACAGGGGGAGGGGAGAGAAGACAGGAGGAGGGAGACAGAGGCAGGGAGGAGACAGAGGCAGGAGGGGAGACAGAGGCAGGAGGAGACAGAGGCAGTGAGGAGAGACAGAGGCAGGGAGGGAGAGACAGAGGAGGAGGGGAGAGGCAGGGAGGAGACAGAGGCAGGAGGGAGACAGAGGCAGGAGGAGACAGAGACAGGGAGGGGAGACAGAGGCAGGAGGGAGACAGAGGCAGGAGGGGAGACAGAGACAAGGAGGAGACAGAGGCAGGAGGGGAGACAGACAAGGAGGGGAGACAGAGGCATGGAAGAGAGACAGAGGCAGGAGGGGAGACAAACAGAGGGAAGAATGAGGGTTGCAAGGGGAGAATGAGTAAAAGGAGGGGAAACAGGGATGAATGAGGAAAGGAAAGTGAGGAGGAGGAAGGAGCAAGATGGTGTACCACGAAACACACACTGTATAGTACCGAGAGGAAGGAAAGTGAAGAGAGAGAGAGAGAGTGAAGAGAGAGAGAGAGGATGGAGGAAAGGGGAGAGGATGGAGAAGAGAGAAGGAGACTGCAGTTTAACAAGGAACATACAAATTGCGACACTGACGGGGAGAGCGAAGAAGAGGAGGAGGAGGGAAGGGAAAGGAAGAGGAAGGGAGAGGAGGAGGAAGGAAGGGAGAGGAGGAGGAGGGAAGAGGAGGAAGAGGAGGAAGGGAGAGGAAGAGGAGGAAGAGAGAAGAGGAGGGAAGGGAGAGGAAGAGGAGGAAGGGAGGAAGAGGAGGAAGGGAGGAAGAGGAGGGAAGAGGAAGGAAGAGGAGGGGAGAGAAGGAGGGAAGAGAGGAAGGAAGGAGGAAAAGGAAGGAAGGAGGAAGAGGAGGGAAGGGAGAGGAGGAGGAGGGAAGAGGGAGGAAGAGGGAGGGAGAGGAAGGAGGGAAGAGAGAGGAAGGAAGGAGAGGAAAAGGAGGAAAGGGAGAGGAAGAGGAGGGAAGGAGAGGAAGAGAGAGGGAAGGGAGGAAGAGGAGGAAGGGGGAGTGAGGAGGGAAGGAGAGAGAGAGAAAGAGGAGGGGAGATGAGGAGGGAGAGAGAAAGGGTAGAGAGAGAGAAGAAGAAGAGAAAGTAGAGAGAAAGACCGTGAGAGAGGATGTACAGAAAAGGGAAAGAGGAAGTAGAGAGCGAAAAGAGAGAGAGAGAGAGAGAGAGAGAGAGAGAGAGAGGTGGATAAGAAAGATTAATTTGTTACTAAACAGCTCAGCTAGGGAACCGTGCTTCAACAATAACACACACACACACAATAAGATCTACATTAATTATAAGGAAACGAAACACTCAAAAATAATAACCAAATCTGTTACACCATGATGAACGGAATACAAACATTGCTATTTACATGTGATTCGCACTACGGGAATCATCTGTTTATTGTCCACTTTGTATATTTCAGGCTGTCTTACTCAATCCATCAATGGGATAAAGTAATAGTCCCGGGATTGACTGACGTGCCATTATACGAGAGACAGAGACTGACACTTTCATGTGTAAGAATGGCCAAAACACTGGACGAATACCATTGGCCGGTTTAATCAGGCGAAGGGGAGACAGCTGTGGCGTAGAGAGTGAGACTGAGCTGAAGGGGTGTAGTACGGCTATAGAGGGTGTTGACATGAAGAGTGAGGTCTCTCTCTCTCTCTCACACAAACACAAAACACCTGCCCCTGGTTGTCGTCACAGCAAGTGTACCTTGACGTCATGTGTCGCACTTTCCTCGTGACGTCACCACGACTTTCGTCAGTGCTGTCTGCTCCTACCACTAGAGCCATTACCCTCACACCCCCGCCCTCCAGACCCATATACAGGTCAACAATGTTAACGTCTCAGTAAACATCTTAAATGCCATGTTAACACTCATTTCAACTATATTTCATAGAACGTTGAAAACATTACTACAGAGGCACCAACAATAAAGACATCATCAGAGTCTTCCTAAAAGTTTAGGCAGAGCTCAAAGTAGATTTGAACAAGATGGGGTTCAAAGAGTTTGTGGCTTACACAGGGCACATCACTAAACACCCAGGACAAAGTAAAGCGACTCTTCAGTGATGAAATTTAAATAGATACGTTTATTGATTGACTAAAATCAAGTTAACGAGGATTTTGTTGAGTCAATCTGGTCAGTAGCCAGTTCTAAACGAGCACCCTGAGGAGGTTGACGGAGTTGACGGGTGTCTCTCATCTTCCGAGACACGAGCGAGGTCTTCCTCTTCAACCTTCACCTGTCTTATTACACTTTACACTTGAACAGATCATAAATACACTAATTAACAAGATTCAACACGAGAGAAAATCGGACTTATTTCTGTAGACAGTAGAATAAAAGAGAGAAGTAAAGGCGAGAAGAGTGCAGGACGAAGAGACGATAAAAGTAGGATGAAAAAGAAATACGAAAGGAAGGAATGAATGGATGGATTTTCACTATTAATATACAGTATGATATTAAAAAAAATCTATAAGGAAAGAGTGGCGCAGCAGGCTCTGGCGATGAGGTAGAAAAGTCCCCATGCAATATTAAATGACACCATTAATGAGGGAGAAAGCGAGGACCACTGTTAGGGACTGCCTCCCACCCTCCACCCCATCACCACACTTCACTCACCCCACACACTTCACTCACCCCACACACTTCACTCACCCCACACACTTCACTCACCCCACACACTTCACTCACCCCACACACTTGACACACTTCATCACCCCACACTTCACCACCCCACACACTTAACACACTATCTACCTCACACACTGACTCACCACACACTTAACACACTTCACCACCTCACACTCAACACACTTCACTCACCCCAGACTCACCACACACTACACACCCCACACACCCAACACACCCCACACACCACCACCTCACACACACCAACACACTCACCTCCCCACACACTTCACCCCACACACTTCACTCACCCCACAGACTCAACATCTCATCACTTCACACACTTGCACACATCACTACCTGACACTTTGACACTTCACTAAACTCGGTAGGCAGTGTTAAAACCCGACAGTGTAATAAACCCCGACAATGTTAAACTCCTGACTAAGAAACCCCGACAGTGTATAAACCCTGACAGTGATAAATAAGATAAACCCTGAAGTAACCCGACAATGTTAATAAACTTGACTGTTAAGAAAACCCCTGACAGTGTAAAACCCTGACAGTGTTCCCTGACAGTGTTAATAAAACCCCGACAGTGTTAATAAAACCCCGTGACAATGTTAATAAACCCCTGACAATGTAAATAAACTCCTGACAGTAATAAAACTCTGACTGTTAAGAAACCCTGACTGTTAATAAACCCCTGACAGTAATAAACCCGACAGTGTTAATAAAACCCTGACAATGTTAAATAAACCCTGACAATGTGAATAAACTCTGACAATGTAAATAAACCCCGACAGTGTTAAAACACCTGACAGTATAAACCCTGACAGATCTTGACAGTAATAAACTCTGACAGTGTTAATAAACCCTGACAGCTAAAACCCTTGACAGTAAGCACAAACCTTATAGGTAATAAACCTGACTGTTAATAAAACCCCTGACAGTGTTAATATGTTAATAAACCCCACAGTGTTAATATGTTAATAAATCCCTGACAAAAGTATAAACCCCGACAGTGTTAATAAACCCTGACTGTTAATAAACCCCTGACAGTGTTAATAAACCCCTGACAGTGTTACTGACTGTTAATAAACCTGACAGTGTTAATATGTAATAAACCCTGACAGTGTTATATGTTAATAAACCCCTGACAGTGTTAATATGTTAATAAACCTGACAGTATAAACCCTGACAGTGTATAAAACCCGACAGTGTAAAACCTGACTGTATAAAACCCTGACAGTGTATATGTTAATAAACCCCAACAGTGTTAATAAACCTGACAGTAAGATAAACCCTGACAGTAATGTTAATAAACCTGACAGTGTTAATTAATTAAAACCCCTGACAGTGTTAATATGTTAATAAACCCTGACAGTAATAATAAAACCCTGACAGTGTTAATATGTTAATAAACCTGACAGTGTCCTGACAGTGTTAATATGTTAATAAACCCTGACAGTGTTAATAATAAACCCTGACAGTGTTAATAAACCCCACAGTGTTAATATGTTAATAAACCCGACAGTTATTATATAAACCCCGACAGTATTAAAAACCCCTGACAGTGTTAATAAAACCCCTGACAGTGTTAATAAAACCCCTGACAGTGTTAATATGTTAATAAACCCCTGACAGTGTTAATATGTTAATAAACCCGACAGTGTTTAATAAACCCCTGACAGTGTTAATATGTTAATAAACCCCTGACAGTGTTAATAAACCCTGATAAATAATAAACCCCGACAGTGTTAATAAACCCCTGACAGTGTTATGTTAATAAACCCTGACAGTGTTAATAAACCCTGATAAAGATAAACCCTGACAGTGTTAATATGTTAATAAACCCCTATATGTTAATAAACCCGACAGTGTTAATAAACCCCGACAGTGTTAATATGTTAATAAACCCCTGACATAATATGATAAAACCCGACAGTGTTAATAAACCCCTGACAGTGTTATTGTTAATAAACCGACAGTGTTAATATGTTAATAAACCCCTGATAATATGTTAATAAACCCTCTGACAGTGTTAATATGTTAATAAACCCTGACAGTGTTAATATGTTAATAAACCCTGACAGTGTTAATAAACCCTGACTGTGTTAATAAACCCCTGACAGTGTTAATAAACCCTGGTTAGTAAACCCTGACAGTATATGATAATAAACCTGACAGTGTTAATAAACCCGACAGTGTTAATATGTTAATAAACCCCTGACAGTGTTAATATGTTAATAAACCCTGACAGTGTTAATATGATAAACCCCTGACAGTGTTAATATGTTAATAAACCCCTGACAGTGTTAATATGTTAATAAACCCCTGACAGTGTTAATATGTTAATAAACCCCTGACAGTGTTAATATGTTAATAAACCCCGACAGGTATGTGATAAACCCCTACAGTGTTAATATGTTAATAAACCCTGATGTTAATGTTAATAAACCCTGACAGTGTTAAATAAACCCCGACAGTGTTAATATGTTAATAAACCCCTGACAGTGTTAATATGTTAATAAACCCTGACAGTGTTAATATATAAACCTGACAGTGTTAATATGTTAATAAACCCCAGACAGTTGTTAATAAACCACAGTTTATGTTAATAAACCCCTGACAGTGTTAATAAACCCTTGACGGTGTAATATGTTAATAAACCCTGACAGTGTTAATAAAAACCCTGACAGTGTTAATATGTTAATAAACCCTGACAGTGTTAATAAACGACAGTGTTAATAAACCCCTGACAGTGTTGATATGTTAATAAACCCTGACAGTATAAACCTCGACAGTGTTAATAAACCCCGATTGTTAATAAACCCCGAAAATGTTAATAAATCGACAGTGTTAATAAATCCCTGACAGTGTAAGAAACCCTGACAGTGTTAAAGCCCTGACAGTGTAGAAACCCCGACAGTGTTAATAAACCCCTGACAGTGTTAATAAACCCGACAGTGTTAAGAAACCCCTGACAGTGTTAAGAAACCCGACAGTGTTAAGAAACCCCTGACAGTGTTAAGAAACCCCTGACAGTGTTAATAAGCCCCTGACAGTGTTAATAAAACCCTGACAGTGTTAATAAACCCCTGACATTTTAAATACAACCATTATGTACAATACAACAAACCTCTATAATATTCTCAAGCATTTCGAAAAATTAGTTTACAGTATTTACAATAATAACAACCCACAATAACACTAACATCAGGAATGTGGGTTAACACACACTATAATCTTTACATATTAATAGCTTTCACGTTATCAAAGTCACGTATATCAGCAAACTAAAGGAATTTTCCCATCTGAATCAAGACCCAAACTTAGTACTGTATATTAGTCAATTATTTATGTAGATTATGAATTCAACCTTCACTCCCCTCACATGACCTTTCAAACTTTGCTGCTGTCACCCACATGCATACCAACACAATAAGTGGGGACACCATACCCACTATACTACACACCTTGTGCCCACATAAACCTCACTCACATCCACCATGGCCAAACAACACTCACATCCACCATGGCCAAACAACACTCACATCCACCATGGCCAAACAACACTCACATCCACCATGGCCAACAACACTGCATCCACCATGGCCAACACCATCCACCATGGCCAAACAACACCACATCCACCATGGCCAAACAACACTCACATCCATCATGGCCAAACAACACTTATCCACCATGCCAAACAACACTCGCTCCACCATGCAAACAACACCACATCCACCACAAACAACACTATCCAATGGCCAAACAACACTCATCCACCATGCAAACAACACCATCCATCATGGCCAAACAACACCATCCACCATGCCAAACAAACTGCATCCATCATGGCCAAACAACACTCGCATCCACCATCGCCAAACACTCACCATCAAAACAACACTCATCCACCATGACCAAACAACACTGATCCACTGGCAAACAACACTGCATCCACCAGGCCAAACAACACTACATCCACCAGACCAAACAACACTCACATCCATGACCAAACAACACTCACATCCATCATGACCAAACAACACTACATCCATCAGACCAAACAACACTCATCCACCATGGCCAAACAACACTGCATCCACCATGGCCAAACAACACTGCATCCACCATGGCCAAACAACACTGCATCCACCTGGCACAAACAACACTCACATCCATCATGACCAAACAACACTGCATCCATCATGACCAAACAACACTGCATCCATCATGGCCAAACAACACTCGCATCCACCATGGCCAAACAACACTCACATCCATCATGACCAAACAACATCCATCATGGCCAAACAACACTATCCACCATGCAAACAACACCACATCCACCATGGCCAAACAACACTCACATCCACCATGGCCAAACAACACTACATCCATCATGACCAAACAACACTGCATCCATGGCCAACAACACTCGCATCCACCATGGCCAAAACATACATCCACCATGGCCAAACAACACTGCATCCACCATGGCCAAACAACACTCACATCCATCATGGCAAACAACACTAGATCCACCATGGCAAACAACACCACATCCATCATGGCCAAACAACACTCACATCCACCATGGCCAAACAACACCACATCCACCATGGCCAAACAACACTCGCATCCACCATGGCCAAACAACACTCACATCCACCATGGCCAAACAACACTCACATCCACCATGGCCAAACAACACTCACATCCACCATCGCCAAACAAAACTCACATCCACCATCACCAAACAAAACTCACATCCACCATGGCCAAACAACACTCACATCCACCATCGCCAAACAACACTCACATCCACCATCACCAAACAAAACTCTCACCCAATACCACATTCTTCTGCCCAGTGTTCCTATCCACACCGTGTACTTCCTCCCACGTAACATCTTTCCATCTACCACATTCCTACACCCATGTACACCTCTCAACCCCCTCTATCCATTCCACACTGCATATACGTCTTTACCACCACACTCACAACACCTGGACCTACTCACACTTCATTCAGTCTCCAGCCACCATGCCCTCACTCTTACACCAAACATACCTACACACTTCCACTCATCACGCCCACACCTTTATACCTACGCCCAACATGCCCACACCTACACCTTCATGCCTCCACCCACCACGCCCACACCTTTATAACTCTACCCACCACACCCACACCTTGATGCCTCCACTCACCACACACAAACCTGTATACTGTACTTCTATCCACTACCCCTACACCCTGATAATTTGTCCCTTTCATAACCCCATACCAAATCTAGAGCAATAAACAAATATTCTACTATGATTGCAAACTTCGTACACACTCCTACAGCCATCAGCATCATGTCCACAACATACCCACCCACACAGTTTGCTAATTACCACTGTCAAACGTCTTCCTCTCAAAAAGCATTACCCTATACTCTTACCAGCATTTACCTTCAATTTTTTACTTTCACACACCCAGCTAAGAAAATCCGACACCTTTTGCAGTTCCTGTTCTCTCTGCAAGAAAGCACAGCATCATCCACAGAGAGAGAGAGAGAGAGAGGTTACCAGCGGATAAAACCCCACCTTCCAGATTTTCTCCTACCCCTTTCAGTGCTTTCACACTTGCCTTAATTCCCCTTACCACCCTGTCCCTAAACTTTTTGAATAACCAAGGGTACATACATCACACATCCTTGCCTCACTCCTATTTTCACATCAAAGCTCTCACAGAACCCTCAGTTTACTCTCACACATGCCTTAATACTGTTGCATAATGCCTTCACTGTATCCAGCAGCTGTCATCCTACTCCACAAATCTTCATCACTTGCCACAACTGGTGCCTCTTGATCTAGCCTATCATATGCCATAGCTAGATCTACAAATGCTGCAAACAGTTTCCTGTTTCATTTAATGTATATATCGACAAGCATCCTCACTATTATAAACGGTTAGTCTATACAACCCCGACGGCCCTACCACCTCTGAATCCACTTTTAAACACAAATAATAAGCGAGTCCTCGCAACACTTGCATTACTAGCCAAATAATTCTTAATTTTTTCAGTGCATCCAAAACCTGAATGGCTCCTGTTGTTCTTCCTCCCAATGACCCATGTTCCATAACCAATTAGGTTTATGTCTGGGTGCATCAAGTCAGAGTAAGTGTAATCATGGTTAGAATGGTCTAATCAGGTTTTGCTCAGCTTAGAACTGAATAGGCTTGATTACATTAAGGATACCTGTACAGTATTGTATATCAGATCAGAGCAGCAGCAGCCAAATGATATAGAACTCACCTACTGTACTTAGGGTCACTAGTTTGCATGCAGGGCACCTCCAGCACACACACTTTAATGATAAAGTTACAAACAATCTATGTAAACCATGTGTGATCCCAGATGGAGAATACTACTTTTGTCATTTGTGGGCTTGGCATAGTGCTAAGGACTTCAAGATTCAGTACAGTACATATATAAAAACAACTCAGGAGATAATTACCAGTCCTCCCGTATTGTGCATTCATAAGAATACCTCATCTTTAAAAAATGTTGTCTTTGGCAAAGGGACACCTCAGTGACTAAATCTCACAAAGACACTTGTCTGATCTCTTCCTGTAACCTTTCATTTCTTCAAATAGATATTGGGGAAGTGAAGTCATCTGAGTACAGTGCCAGCCACACTACCTTCTTGTGTACCAGCAAAAGACTTGATTAAAATCACAATATGCTGTACTGTATCTGCACTGCCCGTCCTTAATAGGCTGTCATGCCTATAAGACCCATTTTCAAATTAGGTCAGTCTAGATCTGGATTACTGTACAGTATGCAGTATAGGTAATGTATGGGCCATTACACTAACAGTATTCTTAAATCACATCCCAAACTGTCAAAATATATTACAGTATAGGGGAGAGTAGTGCATAACAGATATAAATTCCTTGTAATAAACATCCATACTTGAAATAACCCACAAAAACTACTACTGACTTACCAACTTACATGTCTAGCTATTTAAGAGTCACACTTACATGTGGAGATTCCAAATATTGTAGGGGGTCCCCGGGTTACAAACGGGTTCTGTTCCTGAGGACGTTTTGAAGTCGGAACACATGCTATGTGAATACCGTATTTACAGAAAAAAAAATTAAATCCCGCTATATCATAGCTTAAGTCCTTATATACAGCAAATCTAAAATCACTTAATTTAAGACAAAAGAAGAAATAGAATGACAAAATAGTCAATGAAAATGACAAAATAAGTCATCAGGTAAATAAAATACAGTAAGTCCTCGATATACTGTATGAGAGTTCAGCACATGCAAATTCACTCATATGCGAAGACCTTATTCCTACCAGGAATACAATTAATGCGAGAGGTCATACTCCCTGATATGGATTCCAACCCTGATGGCTCTGCAGACGTCACTCCAACACCATCACCTACTATGTAAAACCTCTACCACCACCTCCATCATCTTGTCTACCCAAGTTGATGTATCTGCTATTATTGTTAATTACACTGTACTGTACACTTGCTTTATCTATTATTTTAAAAATAGTATAGTATTTATTTGTTTTATGGTTTATTTGTTTTGAAAATGGGTCTAGAACATTTTCATTTTGGGTTATGGAACACATCCTATTTTTACCCCCATTTAACTACGTATTCGATATACTGTACTGTACTTGTATGCGATTTCGATTTATGTAGAGTTTTCAGGAATGCATCCCTAGCATATATCGACGTACTGTATCAGTTTCTTAGGTCAACCATCTTTTACTATACACCTGTAATAAAGTTATGCTACACTTGTACACTTGAACCCATGTCTTCTACTTTGTTGTGTGTGTATGTTATGTTTCTTATCATTGGGTTTTCTTTTGTTTGGGGTTACTGTATACGTATTAGTAATTTTCACTGTTCCCTTCACTTACTGGAATATCTTTGTTCTCTTCCAGATGCCATACAACCCTTGGTCAGTTATACAGTATGAACAGTAAGCCGAGAAAAAGGTCGACTCTGTAGTCTTCTTTTTCCCACACATCTACCAGTAGATTACTGTACATTAAGATTTACTTCCACACACACAAACTCAGTCAAACATTTGTTTTAGCTTCTTCTTCGATAACATTGCTGCATGAATACTTTAAATAAGTTAATTAAACATGCTTTTTAGTGTTTATGGAAGTTGAGTGTTCTCGAGGTAGGCCTACATAACACTAAAGTAAGCTAACGTTTTTAACTTCGCATACTAAAAGTACAGTACTGTACATTTAATCTCATACTCTACAAAAGTGATACACAAAACCCAAGCTATAATAAGCAAAACCTAAGCTATAGTAAGCAAAACCTATTTGTTTTAGCATTCACAGATATTTGGCACACTAAAAAGCTAAATAATTCCCTACCAATTTTATAAACAAGTTTGCTGAGTTTACATCCAAGCAGATTCTTGCAAGTTCCAAGTAGAAGATCGGTGGATCACATGTGGTAACAAGCAGCATTAGGCAACCGTGACCTCAATATCCTTTATTTAATTTTACCTATACAGTACTGTATTAACTTCAAAAGCTGTGTAAACGCAATGATAAAATTTATATGTACCTGTACAAATACTGTACTGTAGCTACCATATAAATAGTGAAAATCAAGGTACTATACTGTACAGTATTGGGCTATTTATTAAATCTGACAATAATCATTTATGGACTCACTAGCTACTCGCTCAGCTCACGAGAACTTAATTGGACTTTCTTTTTGTTATTAAAGAAGAAAAACCAACATTCAAATGAGCTTGTGTGAGTGTGGAAGGAAACTCGATGCAGCTGACTGGAAGGCCCTGGGTAAGTGATGGATGACCCCCAAAAAGAAAATCAATTTAACCCAAGGAGGAAAATGTCCAGTTTATGAGAATCTCTGGTTTTCTGATACAGATGTACCTCGAAAACTGACATCTCGTTGACCAACAATTCGCATAACCGACGATTACATATAGAAGAAATACCCCATAAGTTTCGTTGTTACCCTGGAGATATGACGATCGGGAGAGGAGCGGCACACCTGTTTTGGATTTGGTTGGTGGTTATGTGGCACAAATTCTTGCTACCAGAGGGCTCTACACTCTGCTCTGACTCGTTCTCACCATCTTTGCTCTTGTTTACACTTACTGTGCTGGGCAACTTGATGTGATATGATAACGCATAATAAGAGTGGTGATGAACCAGCAAAAAGTGGCAGAAACTTGAACTTGACACCCTAGACCGCCTCTACCATCCTCAACACAGGTAAATATGTCTCAACTTATGCTTTACGTTGCTTATTTAACCCTTTCACAGCATGTCGCGAACTTGCCATTTAATTCTGGCTACCGCCAGACGATTTTATTCAGCTTAGGGTAACCTCCCGCTGTGAAAGGGTTAAGGCTAATTATGCTTCTTTTATATATCTGCTTTACTGAGTGCAGTACAGAAATATATCAAGGGTAGATGCAAATTTTTGGAGGATGGCCAGTCCCTAACCCCTCTGAAATTGTTTTTTATTGGGATTAATTGCTTCGATAACCGTTGATTCACTAACTAGCAACTTTTCCAGGATCCCAATATGAGTTGGTTATTGGGGAACACCTGGATCTAAATTCAAAGGTCTGTACCTGTATTAACTCATGACAGCAATATTCATGACAAAACTCCAAAGTTAATGTTTACCCTCAATGAGAAAAGGATCTAACTAGCTCATACTGTATAAGCTACAACACAAAGATGATAGGCTCTGAGCGTCAAGGAAATCTGGAGGAACAGACAGAAATCTGATTTTCCTGAAGACAATTCAGTACTGTACTGTCTATCTAACACTGATTAACCCATTTGTTAATGCAGACCCGGCACATGGGCCCAATAAGAGCTGAGGCGACAGTGGTTGAGACCCAGACACTGGGTCCGAGACATTTTAAATTTTTCGCACCAAGATAAAGGCTCATGAAAGAGATTTTGTAATGTCAGATGATCAACTGGTCAAGTGTTTTCTGGGTGTTTTCGTATATTTGTAAACATAATGGTGCTCATTTAGCAAAGCCTCGTAAAAGTTATACAGTGTGCAGTATAACAACTACAATAGTCTGGCGACACCAGGCAACTGTCCCCATCTTGTGGCAGGAATTGGGATTTTTCAAATTTTGGGTAGTTACACTCATCAGTTAGGGGGTTTGACATCGCATCACGGCAGGGGCCAACTATTGACGTCTTTGAACTTATTAAAATGTTCAAGATGTTAACAAATAAATAAGAATGCACAGTATTAACACAAGATAGTTTTTGAAGCTGAGTGATATCATGTTCATCATAGCCTAACTATATGCTTTTTGTGTTTATACTTCAGATATTTGTTTTACTTTTCTAATTTATGATGCAGAATGACATTCACAAATAAGTTTGAAATATAATATATACTGTAATAGCTAATACTGAACTGCAAACATGACACATACAATATACTGTACAGTACTGTACTGTATTATGAAAAAGGTTACAATATTGTTCATATTATTTTACATATGCACAATACATAATTATTCAGATCTTGCCAGTAAGGAACAGAGCAGGTAAAGCAACGACCTGATGGCAGCCTGGTCGAAGTCACAGCCAGAAAATAGACTGCTTATAGCGAGTCCATATACCTTGATGTTTTAGATCATTTTTAATATTTTGATAGTTACAATGCTGGGCGCCACAGTGTTGTTTAGCCACTAGAGGGATGTCTCTCTGTAGTTCACACTGCCTAGGAATTGGAAATCAGCTAGCATCACCCCAGTGTACACGTAGGGTAGAGAAAGTGCAACAGAAAACTATAAGCTGATTAGCCTAACATCCATACCAGTATACCCCAATACCCAACTCATATGTGGACTGTGAAAAGTCATTTGGTTAGTTGACTCAAGGGTTATCAAAGAAATTAATCCCATAAGAATATAACAAATTTGGGAGTTTAGGGACCAGCCACCCCCCCCCCCAAATCTCCCATCTACCCTTAATATATCTTTGTCGTACACACTGTCAAGCAAGAAAATAAAGCCAACGTATAAAGTAAGCATAATAAGCTACAGTATATAGGCAATGGTGTGGACTACTGTAGTGAATTAAAGTAACTGGACAATACTTAAGTACCATAGCTTTTTCAAGGATCTACTTTCTTGAAATGACATTTATTTTGAAGTATGCTTGCTCTAACTCAAGCTCAATTTATGAAACACTATTATACTTTAACTTATGTACAACATTTCCAAAATCAGTAGAGTATGAAGTCCTGTATACTTTCCTGAACAGTATAAAGAGAATGATGACAAAACTATGTCAGGGAATGAGTATGGTCAGAGAGTTGTAGCAAAAAGGGAGAGTTTTAGGGGAAGTGCAGCATTTGTGGGTTCAGGAAAGACAGAATGTGTGGATCAAGAGTTTGCATAAAAGTACATAAGTGAAATATCAACAATACTGTGTATGAAGTTAAGGGAATCATGAGATAGACCACTTGCCAATGTTTACATCCGCAATGCTGTGCGCATCCTGTGAGGCACAAAAAAAATAATAAAAAAAAATCATATGTTGATCAATGCTTCCACCAAAGTTTACCTGCAAGTTATTGTAGCTTTGACAATTTAAATACATGTATGCTAAATATGCTGTGCCATAGGTTGTAAGAATAGAAAAAATGGACAACAGAAGTCTTTATCATTTTATCACATGCCAAAAGCTTGCTTGAGTCACTGCCATCAATTGAGAAGACTGGAAGACATGGTCTCAAGATTAAATATTTCAAGCAATGATTTGTGGAGAACATTTTGTTTCTGGTAAGAAGTTGTGCACTTATTTTAAATTTTGTAATCCATTTAAATTTTATTAAGCACAGGTATAGTACAATATAACTTCATAGGGTGATTAGGGCCAAGCCAAATGCATGGCTAACATCAAATTCATGCCTGTGTTTGTATCATAGACTTACCATTTTAGGTCAAAACAAAAAATTGCCTTCCTTACCTTATATTAATATGTTAAAAGCATATTCCTTACTTATCTATATAAGTTAAGTTTAGCGTTTAATAAAAGTTAAATTCTTAAGGTTCAACTGGTTTACTACTGAAATACCAATGTGAAATCAATCCTGGACATGACCACATACAAAAGTCATAAGCTTCAAGTGGTTTTCATTGATTCTTTCGTAAACACAATAGGAGTATCCACCAGATATTCAGTCACGTCTCTCCATGAAATGTTGGGAAGCTTCATGATGTCATTTGACCAGTCCTTGTCAGAGATGCTGAATGGAACTGGCAACCTCTCCATTTTATTGAAGGGTGAACTTTGATAACTAGTGCAATTTATCTGCATTTCCAAGGCCAAGATAATATTCTGATGATTCAATGTATGAAGTTTTCAATTTTATTAAATTCAACTGTATTTATAACAGATGAATATCTAAGGATAACATGTGTCTACAGGTACACATGCTTTAGGCCTCATGTTTTGCCTCACAACAGGAGGGCACACACTGTTTACATCCAGTACTGTAGTGTGTGTAGATAGAAAAGTGATCTAAGCTGAAGTACATTAATGAAGATGTACAAGTTAATGAGAAAGTTTAGAATGGTGTACAGAGTTTTGATGGGGAGAAGGGCATATATTTTGGAGTGTAATAAGAAAAGGGAAACTGGTTCTCCATAACAGATGGACATCAGAGGCCATTTTTAATTTAACTAATGATGTACTATAGTTAGAGAGGTGAAAGTAACTGACAGTAGGAGAGAGAATTGTTAATTTAGTACAGTGGTTCCCAACCTTTTTTTGGCTGCGACCCTAAATTTAGCTAAATATAGCTTGAATGTTAAGTAAAAATTTAATACAGTACTATATTTTAAAATGACTAATTTCCAGTGTGAAACATAAAGAAAACATATTTAAACTCTTAATTCATATAAATAATATAAATTTTTGGCCGGGGAGACCATGAATGACAAGCAAGGAGAACCTTGGACGAACAATTGGGATTCTGTATGTCCTATACAGTATACAGTTGGTAAATATTAAAAATAAATGTTATTTCCACCCTCGTATTCAACATTTTTCCCCATTGCAACGTTAATATAAATATCTAGTTACCGTTGTTTAAAACTTAAACAACTCCCAAAAAATGATAAATAAGGATATGGATGGCACATTATAAGCATCACAAAATAAGGGTCCTTCCCTTCCTTCCTTCTTTCATGAATTTCCCCTGCTTTCTTCAATCCTTTCCCACTCTAATGAATAATTTGCATTGCACACCACCCTTCCCCCCAACATACAGCCCGGCCCTCCCCAAGTCAACCGTTCCCCCTCTCCACCCCACGTGACTTTCTGTGCAGAAAGGACCTGGCGAGGCACAAGTGTTAACTGTAGTGGATGATTACTTTTGACCGTGACTGTACTGTATGTGAATTACCACCTGTTTACTTTTCTGAAAACCCTACTTGCTATAGTAGGACTTTTATGTACCCAACAAATTTGAATGGTTCATATTAAAACAAGATTTATACACCACCCAGTTTGTGACAGACTTATCAGTAGGATTCCTTTCTTAGTTGTCAAAATTATCACTG
Organism: Homarus americanus; assembly: GCF_018991925.1. Classification (NCBI taxonomy): domain Eukaryota; kingdom Metazoa; phylum Arthropoda; class Malacostraca; order Decapoda; family Nephropidae; genus Homarus; species Homarus americanus. The sequence goes on along the minus strand of NW_024737097.1, from coordinate 21,150,880 downwards.
ACTTTAATGGCAGTAGGACCAGCTGCTTTTTTTTTCAATCATTTGCAGAAAATAGTCATTGTCTTCTCGTCTTGTATATTGATTATAAAAAACGAATTTAAATTATATCTTTCTTCAGCTTGAGTGGGAGGTTTCATCACAGATACCGGTACTTGACAGACTTGGCAATGTTACTTGCCAAAGTAATCTTTGGAGTCAGCTCACTGTATAACATTGCCACTGAAGAATTTACTCTCTCAATGGTGGGGGAAATATGAATTCATGCACTGATAGAAGAGAAGAACTGATGTTTGTGCTATGCTGGCACAGAGGCTTAATATCCTATTCTTTTGTGTACAGACTACATGTACATTGTACAGTACATTAATGTAATCTGTTGTAGTGATGCCTAATTTGCACAATCAATAAAATGCGGGAAATGCATATCTTCAGTGAGTTACAGTATATACAGTGCACTGCTACTCATGACAAGTTTGTTACGTTTAGCAATAAGAAATGTGTAGAATTGTCTATAATGTGTTGTTGTTTGAAGTCCAAGTTGCAGTCTCACATCAAGTTCCTTCTCCACCACTAGTTTAACAGTAGAGTATACAGTACAGTACCTGCACTGTACAGCATAAGCATTAAATGGTCTAAGAAAGTGTCAATTTCCTTCTTGATAGACACTGAAGGTGCCAGCCTTCCTCATTGCTTCTCGAGGATGGTTCTTGTTTGTCACATTTACTAAAACAGAAAAGAAATATACTGTAACTACTGTATACAGGTACAACATTTACAGCAGCATGCCCAATTTAAGTGAATTGCCTCATAGATTATTCATTGACTGCTTTGAAATATATACAGCTTTTTAATCCACAAGTAAATAAATGAATGTATATAATGTAGTAGTGTGCAGTTATGGACAAAAGGAATTCAACAGGGAGGGAGGGTAGGGGTGTAGGTGTAGACTGGCAACATCGCATTGGGGTGGCAGTGAAAAGCCTCCTCAAACATTCAACTTATGCAGTATTAATATGATTATTTTGATGAATTTAGTTATTTACAGCACATTATTAGTGCACCGGCCTCATAATTAAACTAAAAGACCAATTTGTGGGGCGAGAAGAAATTTGCAGAATTTTAACTGCCTCTTCTATGTGACCTTGCCAAGTCTCTACCACCCTCACCCTCCCTGCCAAATTCTTTTTGTCTATAATTGTACATTACAAAATTCTTTATGATTAATGTTAAATGCATATACTGTACCATGTCACTAATTACAATTTAGATTGTCTATGGGATAAGTATGATTTTAGTGTATATACAAAACAAGATTATGAAACGATTATAGGGATGTAATATTAACTACTGTACAGAAAAGTCGCGGTAATTCATGGGTTAGGCACCAGAAGACATCATTAATTTTCAGATCGCTAATTATAGCTAATTAGTTTAAATCAGTGGTTCCCAGCCTCTCATTTCAATGCCCCCCTGCCAGGAACATTGGTGGCAAATGACCCCCCCTGCCAGGAACATTGGTGGCAAATGAACCCCCCCTGCCAGGAACATTGGTGGCAAATGACCCCTTAATATTATATATTCTACAATACGTCAAAAATGCATTAGGTTAAATCCCTTTATAATTCCCCTACCACATACCAGCCTACCTGATTTAAGGCAAGCAACTACAGTCAATAAAAGATATGGAAAATCAAATAAAAAGATTAATCTGCATTTTTATATATATTTTTTGCCATTATGTAATGTTTTTAAAACATGAAAAATTAAAGGTACAGTACAGTACATACTGTATTTGTAACAGCACCATTTGCATTATATAAATATTCACCCAAATGTATAATACCTGTAATGTTATACGTGTGGAGTCCATCACTTCATCAGGAGGCAGGCGAGGTCAAGCCACTAAGCACAGCAGCCTGCCGGCCGGCTCCTCTTCTCAAGATCACAGAGATCAGACTCTTATCACTAGTTACCCAGTGAACACCTCACTTAGTGTTCTCATATGTAAGTGCACTCAAAACACTTCCCCTGGTAGAGAAGGCATAATATACTCTCAACCGAACTACCTGGTAAGTACCTGTGAAACTATATTTTTCTACAATAAAGAAAAAACCAGCAAAGTGTTTTCTTCAGCCCAGCCCCTTTAAAGTTCCAGAACTGGTTTAAAACAATTAATGTAATGGAATAAAGTGTGAAGGTGAATTCCACAAAAGGGAGGATTCCGCTAAATCGAATACAGGGGGTCCCCGGGTTACGAAAAGGGTCCGTTCCTGAGGACATTCTTAAGTCGGATTTCAGGACACAATCATTCTGCCAAATTCTAAAATAGATGTGCTAGGCCTCGCCACTTCCTCTAATATGTCATGGAAGCCACACATCCTCAACATTGCTAACGCTGCCTCCCGAAATCTGGGAATGCTGTACAGATGCTGTAGCTACTTCACTCCTGAGCAGCTGCTTCAAGTACGGTATATAAGGGGATAAAATTTCAGACATGGGGTCAATTTTGAATTGATTTGGAATTGATTAAAAAATTCCGTGAATTGGAATTGAATTGGAATTGAAAAAATACAAAATTAAAATTAATTGAATTGAATTGGAATTGATATCAATGAATTGATGTGAATTGATACAATAATATACTGTATTATACTGTCATGACTAAGACAATGAAGTGCAAGACATACGTGACCTTCTGACTGTGAAATACAATATGGCACGCAGTGTTGATCCTACAAGAGACACTTCCCCTGCTGAACCACCACCGATGAAGAGGAACAAGTTCTTTGCCCTGACCAACCGGTCTTCTACACCAAGACCAACTCCATCACTGAGGTCTCACTCTACCTCAACCAGCCATGTCTATACGAAGATGGTGATCCCCTTGACTACTGGAAGGCCAAACAGCCTGAGTTTCCCATCCTCACCAGACTTGCACCAAAGTACCTGGCCATTCCTGCTACATCGACTCCTGTGGAACGACTGTTCTCCATTGCTGGCAAGCTCTTCAGGCCAGAGGTGCAATTTAAGCGATAAAAGATTTGAGCAACTTATGCTAATCAGACGCAATCCTCGGTAACTTGGACTCATTTCATATTTAGTTTAATAATACAAAGAATTAAACCATTTGAACTTTTGGTTGGTAAAGAATGTGATTGGTTTGTGTGGTAGAACATTTTTGATAAAAAATAAAGAAGTTAATTTTAAACCTCGAATTCTTATTTCTTTCCATTAGATTAATGGTAGATTAGAATTAATTTTTAATTGAAAAGTATTTGAATTGAATTGAATGAAATATCGACCATAATGAATTGAATTGGAATTGAAAAGCTTGTGAATCGAATTGAATTGGAATCGAAGATTTCTTTTTTACAAATTAATTGAATTGAAATTGAATTGAATTGACAAAAATGAATTGACCCCATCTCTGTAAAGGCTTCATTTGTCCTAACTTGGAGTACTGCTCTCATATCTAGGGTGGCTCTTCTTCTGTCTAACTGTTAGATAGGGTGGAATTCATGGCATTTCATCTTATTAACTCTCCTCCTTTATTTGATAATCTCTCTTCCCTTTCACTTCGCCGCAATGTTGCTTCACTCTCTGTTTTACAGGTACTTTAACGGGCAATGTTCGATGAATTTGACTTCCTGTGTCCCGCCGGCAAGGCAGTGGGCTCGCAACAATCACCTGGCTCACGGTGCCCACTATTTCTGTGTGGATGTCAGTCACATTAGACTAACCTGTTATAGTACATCCTTCTTTCGTGACACAGCCAAACTGTGGAATGATCTGCCTTCAACTGTGTTTCCATACTCTTACAATCTGTCTCATTTAAAAAATCTGGTTTTCCGGCATCTTCATGGTGTAAATTAATTTAGTCTTTTTCTCTTCTATTTTTAATTTCCTTTTACTCTTTTTTTTTTGCCCCCAGGCCCCGTTGTGGGTCGATGACCTGTGCCCGGGTTGGCTATTCCCCATAAAAAAAAAAGTTGAAACACATACGATGTGTATACTGTACTGTACTTACAAAACACTGTATATACTGTATACAGTGGTCCCTCGGTTAACGAACGGTTCGATTAACGAAATTTCGGTTTACAAATTACCTCCCATAAGGATCATCAATTCGGTTAACAAACAAAACTTCGATTAACGAAATCCTTTCGAAAAACATGTTTTGTTGTGAGCATCAGCTGATGAGCTAGTCTGCCAATTCAGTAATCTGTTCTGTTTACATTCGTTTCCAGTGGAGTAAATATCAAGAAAGTTGTGCTCATTATTAGTTTTGCATTTTTTTATTACAATTACTAGTCATTTTAAAATTTAGTTAACATATTGATAATATATGCAGTACAGGGAACTAGTTTTTTGTGCGCCCAACAGCTGCTTGACTCAGCCACCAGGCGTCAGTTTGGCTTTGTTGACAGTGGAGTGAACATCAATTTTGTTGGTGTGTTCAATATTTTTTGCATTTTTACATTAAAATTATTGGTCATTCTGAAATTTAGTTAAGATATTGATAATATATAGTGCAGTGCAGTGTTGATTTAAAAAAATTAATCTTGAATTACACCTAGTGAACTTAAAATTTTATTGTTGAAATTACTGCATCAAGCATGGGTCCCTGAAAGGTGATTTCTCCTCCATCCCCACTTCCTTCTCTTCTCCTTTCTCCTCCACCCCCACTTCTAATTCCCATCATCATCATCAACCAATAACCTTCTACATACACACCTCAAAGTAAGTGTACTTTATTGCATTTTTTTTTACTTTTGTATGTACTTTTCTGTGAGCTGGAACCAATTACCCAATACGTATCCCATTGAAACAACGGATTCGGTTAACAAAATTTTAGGTTAACGAATGACTCTGTGGAACGAATTGTATTCGTTAACCGAGGGACCACTGTGTGTGTGTGTATGTATGTGTGCATGTATGTATGTATATGTATATATATATATATATATATATATATATATATATATATATATATATATATATATATATATATATATATATATATATATATATATATATATATATATATATATATATATATATATCACTTAATTTAAAACAAAAGAAGAAATAAAATTACAAAATACAGTAAATGAAAGTAAAAATTTAGTCATCAGGTATATAAAATACTGTAAATTTCAAGTTTAACCCAGTTCGCATCAGCGGGCGTTCGTAAGTCGGGGACCCCTGTACAGTTATAGCTCTGGCAATGAAGTGAATATGTTTATGAAAGGTACTTCGTCCTCAGAAACTACATTGTCAGAGTTCGATACACTGTACATAGGAATAGGCTCCAATCCTTTGTTATTTTATACAGTATTGTGCATGCCAAAAATTTAAAAAACTGCAATACGTACTGTAATACAAAATATAAATTATAATTAACACATCACAAAATAAAATTCTGTACCTGTAGCACATATTTTATGTACAAAAAATATCTGAGGGTTGCTGAGCATAAGCCACACAGATTAGCCAGTCAGCTGACTTAGATGCGTGTGGCTGCTGCACTGCGCTGTGTGTATGCCGTGATATCAGGTCAATAATAATAATTAACGGTTTATTGAAAAAGTTCTGCAGCCCGAAGGCTGAAAATATACATTGGGCATAAATGACTTATTACATACATTGGTGGTTTAACAAAAGCCTTCATTAGAGAAAGGTAAAGGAACATACAGTGAACATACAGATTAATGTAGGTGTTTGAACAGCAAACACGCAGTGCAGTAACTCCCTCCCAGATGGTGTTAGGAGGGACCCCACGTGGTGTAGCAGCTCCCTCACAGATGGTGTTATGAGGGGCCCCACGTGGTGTAGCAATTCCCTCACAGATGGTGTTATGAGGGGCCCCACGTGGTGTAGCAATTCCCTCACAGATGGTGTTATGCGGGGCCTCACGTGGTGCAGTAATTCCCTCACAGATGGTGTTATGAGGGGCCTCACGTGGTGTAGTAATTCCCTCACAGATGGTGTTATGAGGGTCCTCACGTGGTGTAGTAATTCCTTCACAGATGGTGTTATGAGGGGCCTCACGTGGTGTAGTAATTCCCTCACAGATGGTGTTATGAGGGGCCTCACGTGGTGTAGTAATTCCCTCACAGATGGTGTTATGAGGGGCCTCACGTGGTGTAGTAACTCCTGCACATATGGTGTTATGAGGGGCCTCACGTGGTGTAGTAATTCCCTCACAGATGGTGTTATATGAGTGAGGTGTGGTTCCAGGCCTTCCTATCGTAGACGGATTAACACATCGCTGGTAGTTGGGTCTCACGGGCCGTTATCACTGGGTACCTGGGACCTCACTGTGTGAAAGGTCAACTTGGGTACCACTGTTACTGTTGAGTTGTTCTCACTGACTTAAGCACTGTTCACCACTGTTCACCTCTGTTTAACACTGGTTCCATTTCTTTCCTAAATGAAATAGTAACTTCTGGCGTGAACTTGTTGATATTCCGGTGGGGAGGAGGGTTCAGGGGAGGGAGTTGGTATGGGCCAACATAGCAGTTGACCTGGCTGCTCCGAGAGGAGCGCCAGGTACGTCTTGACCCTTCGGTGGTCAAGGATGTAGTGTGTGTATCATATCGAACCCTGGGAAGAGAGCAAGGTGCAGGTTGGGCTGGCTATGTAGTTACAGCAGCCCATTGCCTCCACACACACACACCCATGCTTTTCACTTTCTTAATTTATAGTTATATTTATATTTTCTTTATTTCTTCGTTGCATTAAAATACTAAAATAATTATTCCACAACTTTTATAGTTTCATTACATGTAACAATAGCCACCTCACAATTGACTGTTGACATGTGTTATGGGGAGTTCTATAATGGTTGCTTTTCATAATATTAGACACTCTTCATATTATACATACATTGTTCATGGGTACTAAGTGGCTAGACAGTAAGAGAGTAAAAGTAAAGTAGATTGTCACAAACCACTCGTAAAAATTCCTGATGAAGCCATGAACCCATAGTTAACTTTCCCAACTAACCAATTGTACACATTTTATGATTTTGCACATACAAATACAGTATGTAGATATTAGCAAAAAAATAAAATAAAATAAATAAAAAAAAAAATTTCTGTATAACTGAGATGCAATCTGTTACCCTTCTCTTCACTGGATTTAGGACTCACTTTAGGCACGGTGACAGATATACCTGTACATACACACACGCTGGGAGAACAGGAAAAAAAACCTGGGAGACTACAACAATGTGAGGCGTAGAGGGAAACTGACTGATTGTGGCAAAACAATGATGCAAACCCACGTAGGTGTTACTGGAAACTCCCTTCATCTAGCGGAAATCTTTGCTAGATGGAGAAGGATATACCGACAAAAATTCTTTCCGCTAAAAAGAATTCTGTTATACAGGCTGATTATTGTACAGTCCATAAAAAAAACCACACATTTTTTGGGGTCACTTTTTGTTAACACTCTTCAAACTTTTACGATTTTTTTTTCTTTCCATTTAATAGATCTCTTCGAGAGACAAAAGAATATATACAGTTGGGTCTCACATTACGCGGTTAATGTAACCCGGAGGGTACCGCGGAAAGTGAGGAACGCGTAAAGTGAACAACATAACATATGGGATTAATTGAAATGGAGTCCAGGCCGATCCCCAAACTCCACTTTTTGACGACACACAACTATGTTGTAGTAAAAATATTATCTTAACTTTATGATGGCATGCACACACAATTAATAATTAAGAGAAATATCAATAATATTAGGTTTTTTAACACTTACATTAGTAGAAAAGATGGCTGGGCACACGGGGATGGGCGGTTGGTTCCGAGGCAGAGGGCAGATTATTGGCCCTCACCTGTATCACTTGTATCAATTGTATCACTATCCACCACAGAGGCTTCCAGGGCCTCTTTGTCAAACCCCCCAAAGTTCATATAAGTCCATATCCTCACTATAATTATCACTATCACTGACTTGGGCCAGCTGTAGTGGGTGGCGGGTGAAGAACTGGTAATGTTTTGATGACTGGGCGACCTTGTGCGCACCATTTTCGCGCCTCTTACACAACATGGCGGATGGCGGGAGGTTTGGATCCAAAATGGCGCGGCTTGCCAGCCGCTCTCCGCGTAATGGGGTTCACGACCGCGGAATGTGAGCATGTTAGGTTCCGGCAAGGCACCGCGTTAACGGTGAAACGCGGAATGCGGGACCGCGTAATGTGAGGATTGACTGTACTTGAATTTAGTGGGGCGTTCCAAAAATAAATGCGATATTTGTGATATATTTATTGTAATAATCACGAATTTTTCTAAGTCCCAATTTGATGTTATGGCGACACGTTCATTTGTGTGTTACCACACTTTGATGCGTGGTGTCATTGTGGGATCCAGGGGGCAAAGTAGGATGCGGACTGTTAGGTCAGGTTAGGTTAGTATGTAGACCTAGTTTAGTTTTAACCTTTTTGTTTCCATGAAAATTATATTTTTTTGCAAGTTTTGTTGCTGTTTTTGATGATTCTGACATTTATTTTTGGTGAAAATCACTCGTTTTCAGCCCCCATCCCCACCCAAAACCCCACATTACCAACGTGGACCCCTACATTGTTGGGGTGGAAGGGGGTGGAATAAAAAAATAAATAAATAAATAAAATTAAAGAGGTTTTCCCCAAAGATAAACGTCAGAATCATCTAAAACAGCAACAAAACTAGCGAGAAAAATATATTTTTCATGTTAAAGAAGGTGATGGGTGGTTAACAAAAATTGCTTTTTTTATTATTATTGCTACTCATCTAGAAGCCTTCTTATCTGCAAAAATATTAGGAACTACAACAAAAATGGGTAGCGAGATATTGGCTTACGAATTCATTAATACACCATCTTACTAAAACAGCATTTCAGCCCCTGCCAAGTTGCCAGATACTGCTGTTATTTTTTAACATATCATACTAAAAACAGTGACAGCACTTCCTAGGCAGATTATACTTAAACTACCAAACCAGGATCAAACATGTAGCAATGATTTAAAATTAGAAAAATTTAGATTCAGGACATAATTAAGCAATCAATGGTTCAGAAACAGAATTGTATAAGAGTGGAACAAGTAACCAAACACCATCATCAACTTGAACTCGTTGGACAGATACCACATAGGTATGAGTGATAAGGATTGAGTGTAAACAGGGCTGCTTAGCACAGGCCAATAGGCCTACTGCAGTTTCCCTCATTCTTTTGGACACAAAAGCCAACAGCATCTGCCAGCAAGACAATGAGATCTGGATAATGAATTCAGATTTGGATGATGCAATCTGCATCATCACCCAGTGAGGGTGTTTTGTCACATTGTTGATAATGAAAAAATGAGTTAAAATCTTACTTTCAATGGATCTTCAGAAAGTTATCTATATATTATTCAGTAATACAGTACAATATTATGAAAGTTCAATTTCATTCAGTGCATGTATACAATGGTTCAGTAATTATTGACAACATACCTGTCGCCAATTTTTTATAGAATATTAATTTAAAAACACCACAATTTCACTGTGTTTTGCAGTGGACACTCGTAGTTTGGGCAAATGCAATAAAAAGTGATACTTTTTAAATTATACCCATCCTAACCTCAGTTGGCAAGAAACACAAGTGACCCCCTAGTTGGAGGGGGCACTGTCCCCAGCATATTAAACAGAAAGAACTTACTACAGTATATGGTGTAATTTTTTTGTGTGTGAATGTGAGGAAGTCGCTCGCTCGGACAGAGCGCCTCATTAACATACACAGAATGGAGGACAAAATCGAGCGTTGGTCATGCTACCTTACCAATTTATCACGGCAAAAGACAAAATAGTGCTGCTAGTGCAGGCTTAAGGGTCTAAATATCTACCCAACAAAGCATTTTCCCAAGATGTGAATATCATATCCAAACTCAGCGATGATAGTAAAAAAAAAAAGATCCATAAAAAAATTAGGCTGCGACAGTTATCTCGTCAATATTAACCCAATGGGTCATTAAATTAAATCAACCAACAAACACTAAAAGGATCAGCCACTATACTATATTATAACAAGAAAAAAATTGATTGGTTAGTAGAACCACAATTTAATTCATAATATAAGCCTGGCAGTGACAATAAAGGATCTCAAAGAAACCTTGGAACCTTAGTCAGGGGAGGATCGGTCTGAATACATTAAATTAATTGGATCCTAGACTTGTGTAAGAGGCCAAGATGAATTAATCATTATACTACTGCTTAAGAAATGGACTTTTTCTTTAGGCCAGTTCTAACTTACCACCAGAATTTTCCATGCACCATGTAGGGATGGACAAACAAATAATATGATCACAGCTATCATTTTCGAATAAAATCTATAATCACGGTTCAAGAGACCTTTATATACTCTTTTGTTTCAGCCAAAATCGAAAATTACCTCACTTCACTTGGTCACCATGAATCTCCTCTTGCTGGAAATTTCTGGACCTGCTAGTGCGTATCCCAGTTCCAAGAATATACTCTCATATTACATAATTTCAATTCAAGTACCGCTAATTTACTGCATAAAAGATTCAAAACATCCCATGTCTAGTTCTATCGAATTACTAGTACAGTAACTAGGTTGTGTAATCGTCAGACCGTAACAACCAACACTTCTCATCCCTAGTTACTTTCTTTGATCAATAATTACCTCAAGTAGACGGTCTCATCTTAAACAAAATAGATAATACATAGGAATTACCTAAAATTCCAGCCACGTATCCATTATCCCTCACAATTGTTAAACGAACATGGAAGGCAATTCCAATCCTCCGCCACTGACACTTGGTCAGTGGCGCTCCAGCTACACAATTATTGACCATTTTTATTCATTTTTCTGAGTCGTCTTAATCCAGCCCACAATACAAATACACCTAAACTCACTTACCCGAAAAAGGGGTCATCGTCAAAGCCTCTCATAAGCGATCCGAAGAGCGACATATTGGTGGTAGATCAATATTCCTCAGAGTATGCCAAGGTGTACAGGAGCAGCTGGCGCCACAACCTTCTCTAACACTGGCTCAGGACACACTGGCTCGGCTCTACCAAGATGGCTGCCCTCCACCCTGATCAAAACATCACGTGACCACCACGCTACACCCACCCGCCCTATTTAAATACAGAGGGCGGTGCTAAAATTTTAAAAGGAGCAGAGAGAAATTATAAATGATATAGGGTCAGAATCAGGTGAACATACATAATATGGGCTTCGTGAACACAAGGTAAGAAATATTAAGTAATAAGATAATATACACGCCCGCTCCAATATCCCTTCTCCGCCTACAGTATTTCTCCAATCGACAGAAAAATTTATGACAATTTCTTTTATGGAAATACATGGGTGAACCCAGAAAAGAGCATGTAGCGTAATATATGAGGCCAGTAGTCTAATTTATCTTTGTTCACATACATACGTACACGGAGGAGATCTCGCACTAAGGATGGAGGTGAGAAAGGAAACTCACTTTGGCGTTTTCTTTATATATATATTATATGTACAGAGCAGTCAGGTGCTGGGAAGTTGCTGCGTAGTAGAGGAGTTGCTGGGGAGGAGCGTCTTTAGAGGAGGTCTTCTCTACTTAAGAGCGTGTTGTCTGCTCATACGGTGTGTTGTGATGTTGAGATTGTCGGACCGTAGTCCGACACTGGCCTTCGCCTGTAGGCGGCCTGTTTGGTGGTTCCGGCTGGAGCTCTTGGAGCAGCCAGACCGGATTTGGGATTGGAGGTTGTCCTACCTGCAGATATGAAAGGATACGGTGACAACTCCGTCGATGACACAAAATCTGTGGGAGAAGCATAGGGAGAAGGAGGGTTGTACATATGAGAAGGTTGAACGGCGAGAGGAACAGGGGAGGAATGTGGTGCTTCTCTCGTGGCAAGTGCAAAGTCCTCGGGGGCGCCGGGAGGGAGTAGTAGGTACTTAAGAATGAAAGGAGGGCACATAGAACTGTTGTGGATAAGGAGGTGCTGCAAGTGGCACCTGTGGGCAGACTGGTGCAGGTGTGGTTTGTTGGGGGTAATGCTGGGCTGGGGCCCCATCGGGTAAGGTGGCCGGCTTCACTAGATCGACACTCAGGGTGTCGTGTCTGCCATTGCGAATGGTCGTCATGAACTTCGCTGACCGTGCAAAAACCGGGAAGGGTCCGTCGTAGGGGCGTTGAAGTGGGTTGCGGTGAGCATTGCGCCTGACGAAGACATACTCGGCGTTGAGTAGTGCAGGAGGGATGTGTTCAGGGCGACGAGAAGGCTGGGTGGGGCAGTAGCCTTGAATGCAGACACTGCTTGTCGTTGTGTTTCTAGTAGGTCGTGACGGGCAGCAGGAGTGAAGTGGTCAAGGTCAGGAGTAAGTGAGAAGTCCCCAGATAGGCGAAGGGGCTCGCCTCGGGTGAGATCTGCTGGGCTGCAGTCCATGTCGTCTTTGTGTGATGCGCGGATGCCAAGGCGCACTAACGGTAGAACATCCGTCCAGCTGTAGGGGGCGTGCTGTGCCTTGATGGCGTCCTTCAGCTGACGATGAAACCGCTCTACAATGTCGTTGGATTGAGGATGGTAAGCAGTAGTGCAGTGCCTGGATGTGCCGAGGAACTGCAGAAGACTATACTTTACTTTACTTTTATCCTCTTCACCATTGATCGGCTCGTTAGCCGCTTGGGCTATCGGTCACTTCTTTGATTACTTTTCCTTTTCTTTTATCCTCTTCACAGTACTCCAGAAGGGGAGGCGCCTCACTCTTGATGATCGTGACGAGCGATAGACTATCCAGATATCTAAACGACCTTTTTCCAAGACCTACTAGTTTTGTTACCTGATTCACCTTCCCACAATGGCCCGAGAACTTAAGTTCAATGTCTACATACACGGGTCTCAATCAGTGTAGTCTCTTCGTCCTGGTGGGACATGCGATACGCCTGCTTACTACCTATATTGGTGCTACCTCACAACTACACATGACAATTTCGTACCACTAATCACCACACATTGCTTGCGATCAATCAGATTCTCCGATCCATGCAAGGACACTTCCCCGAATCCCGTAACCTTCCAGTTTGATTCTTAGCCTTTCATAGGGTACGTTGTCATAAGCCGCCTTGACAAAATCTAGGTATATATTGTCGATATTTCCGCCTTGTTCTAGAATTGAGTAATTGTGTTAAGCAGGATCTTTCCGGAATAAAACCGCATTGGCATTCCTTACAAGGTTGTTTAGTCGCAATGTTCCATCATGAGATCTCTTACGATGTTCTCTAGTACTTTGAGCACTATGCTGGTCAGGCTCACTGGTCTAAATTATTCGTGGAATGACGATCGTCCTTCTTGAATATAGGACACACTTAAGCCATTTTCCAGTCATCGGGAACCTTTTGCTCCTCCAGACATTTGCAGAACAAGATCTTAAGGGGCTCCGCAAGTTCGTTACACAGTTCTCTTAACATTCTGGGGTGTACCATGTCAGGGCCAGGACTGTTGTGAATCTTTAGCTTTGATAGCGTATTTCTTATAACCTCGTCCGAGAACACAATGTGGGTCATCTCTGTGTCAAACCGTATTTCCTTAAACACTGAAAGTTTGTTCGTATCTTCTCTTGTGAACACCGATGAAAAAAAAATGTTCAAGGCCTCCACCTTCCTGGTCAGAATCTGCATAGCTACCATCTCCAAGACTCAGGTCCGATATGCCTACTCGCGTTTTTAATTTTGACTCTGCGTAGCGGTAAAACGCCTTTGGGTTCGACTTAACCTCACTAGTAATCTGCCTCTGGAGCTCTTCTTCAGCCCTTCTACACTCTGACTTTGGTTGGTTCCTGGAACTGGCATACATCCTCCTGTCCTGCTTTCATTTGTCCTAACCTACGTCTCGAAATCCTGAGTTTTCTTAACTTTGCAGACCGCCGCATGGTTCATGTGTAGCGGTCTTCTTATAATCCTGGAGGCACTGGGTTTGATCTTAGGTATACATTTATCAATCGAATGGTTTACTTTACTGCCTATGTTATTCAGCGTAGCATCTGCGTTCTTATTCCTGAGTAAGTCAGGCAGTGTATACTCGTCATCTCCTTCCCCATCCCGTCATAATTTCTTATGTAATATTTGAATCTGGACCTGGTTTTATCATGAACCAAGTAACAGTTACAGAAGATCTGAAGGACTGGCCACCATACACTCCTCGTTAGTTATGATGAGGTCCTGCGGTCTGGGTGTTTGCTCCCCTCAGTAGTGAGTCGGATCTTTAACATGTTGAAATAGAAATTTGTCTATAAGAGTTTCTACGAAAAGAGTGGCTGGATTATTTAGGTCGTTTGGCGTGGATTAATTTCTCCAGTCGATGTCGCCATAATTAAAGTCCCCCATGACAAGGAGGTGGCTAGAGTTTTGCACCGTTACATGTCAATTAAGGCTCTTAAGTTCCTCTGGTTTAATGCGCTACAGTTTGGGGATGTGTACATACATCCAACAACGAGTAAGTCTCTCCCCTTCAGTTTAATTTTACACCACTTTGATTCTTCGAAAACATCCTCTCCCCATACCCTCACCTGGCTGGGCTGTGTCTTGGCTTGCATAGGTAACCACACCCCTCTTGTACATTATGCTTAAATTCATAAGATTTATTATGGTGTAGTTGCGACATAAACTGTATATATTATGTATTCATGTCAGATATGATGTGGTTTAAAAAATAATATCTAAAATAACAAAACCCACTATCCAGCTAATTTAGATTTGTGATTTACTTTTACTTTTATCCTCTTCGCCACTGATCGGCTCGCTAGCCGCCCGGGCGATCGGTCACGTCTCTGTCACGCACTGTTGGCAAATACTGGGCATGCACCCGCTCCTGAATGTACCTGAACCCGCTCCAGTGTTGGTCAAGTCTTGTCTTGAAAGAGCTCACACTCGGTGCCGTCACAACACTCTCTGGTAGATTGTTCCAAGAGTTTACAACCCTCACTCCGAAAAAGTTTGCCCTCACGGTTTTCTGATCTTGCGGCTTCTTCAATCTTGAGCTGTGACCCCTTGTGGGGCGAGCGTCCGCCAGCTCCAAGTAAGGACACTCAACTGAGTAGTGTCCCCTGAGATGCTTATACACCTCAACTAGGTCCCCCTTGCCCGTCTGTAGTATAAGCTAGGCAAGTTCAGGCGCTCCAATCTCTCAGGGTAGCTGAGGTGCCGAAGTGCAGGCACCAGTTTGGTGGCCCTCCTTTGAACATTTTCAACCAACTGACAGTCCCTAGCATATCTCGGGGACCAGACGGGGTAACAGTACTCCAGATGGGGAAGCACTTCACTCTTGAAGATCGTCACGAGGGACGGACCGTCTAGATATCTGAACGACCTTCTTATAAGACCCAATAATTTATTTGCCTGATTTACCTTCTTCTCACAATGGCCCGAGAACTTCAGCTCATTGTCAACATACACACCTAGGTCCTTCTCACACACAGTCTCAACTAGTACATTTTCTTCATCCCGTTGGGACATATGATATGCCTCCTTTCCGTTGGTACGCCCCAGGTGCATCCTCTTACACTTCGTGACATTGAATCTCAGCAGCCATTCCTTCGACCATTCCTGGAGCCCACAGAGGTCCTTCTGCAGCTCTTCACAGTCCGCTTGGTTCTTGATTTCCCGAAATAACTTGCCATCATCTGCAAACATTTGTATGGAGGAGTGTACAACGTCAGGTATATCATTTATGAAACAAACAAACATTAATCACCACTGAGATAAATTACCTTGATTCAGTAGTATAGACAAGTAATGCATACATTATTCATATATCATGAGCAGAACCTACCTCAGTTCCTTCGTCACGGAATGTAATTTCATAGTGTCATATCCTGTTACTTTTCTCACTTTCTGAAATGAATGAACTCACTGTTGTCTGTGTTCCGATATCTCCATGTCCTTCTACATATGTACCTAAGTTTACTTGGAGCTAACTAAAGTCACTCAGAAATCATGACTATTACTACTACTTTTTGTCTTTAATAAAATCAAGAATAACAAAAATACATTCGTTTTAATATACTCTAATGATACCGAAGTCGAAGTATAAGTTCAGCACTATCGGAATCGGACACAGTGCTCTAGTACTTGGAAACATCATGGCGGCTGTGGCTGTTGAACGTCCTCCGGTAAGATAATATGATTTTATTTGTGTTTTAACGAGTTTTCATACATAAAAAATATAAGTGATAACTAATATAAGGTATTTTTTTATGTTTTGGGCGGTTCAGAATTCTAAATAAAAAGATGTTGTATTGAAAGCTCCGGGTGTCTTGATGGGTGTGACCCAATAGAGGATGTGATGAAACTCTGGTATTCTCGTTTATTTGTAGAGCTATAGAGTAGTGTTGTCAATTTACTCCCATTACTGAATTTAGGGTAATAGTGGAGCAAACGGCTAACACCAGGAGTTGATAGAATTTGAAGAAAACAAAAACAAAAAAAACATTGTGGAAACGTTAATTTTAATCTATTAATTAAACAAATTGAGGCAAAAATTTTTAGTTTTGGTCATCCCTGTATTTAGATATTCAACCTAACCTAACATAACCAACCAAACCTAACAGGGGGTGGGCCCATTGCGTCACCAACCCGTTTCGTCACCACCTTTTTTTACTGATTTTGTCACCACTTTTTTTTTTTCCCCGTTTCATCACCTCGTTCATTCCCATCACCATTTCAAGGGCTTTGGACCTTCATTATATATTCACTGAAGCACTGAAGACGGAATGGCTGGTTTACTATCTTTGTGTACATACATTGGATCATGTAGGCATGTTTTATGACAATTTATTAAAGACGAAAATAAAAAAATACAAACGTTTTTATTCATGCAAGCATCTAATTAAAGCAATTTATTAAAGACTAAAACGAAATTCCGGGAACATTTTTCCGTTACCCGTAAAATTTCGGGGATGAGAGATTTTTTCCGACTTTGAGAGAGTCGCCTCGTTACCCGGAAATTTCTCATTCCCATAAGTGCTCTGCACCAATTGTTCCGGCTAACGGGGATATCACTTAATATATACTGTATGTATGTATGTATGTATTCTTTAAATCTCTGGACATGCATTTCAACAGTATCAGGGTAAAACATGGTAAATAGTACTGTATACTGTACGTACTAATAATCCTGTGCTTGACTTTCTTCTATTACTTTCAAATACTGTAACACACCACTTTGCTGGAGCACTCGACTAGTTTCCGTCTCCCACCTGGCAGGCAATATGAGCTGTTGCCATATGGTGCCAACTCGGCTAACTGCTGGCATGTAAACGTTATTGATATCCTCTCATTGTAAGGTAAAAAAAAACACCGATGATAATAAGTGACAACACCAATACTGATCGATAATTGTTGAATTACACTCTCGTCTCTGCCTTGTGGTGTCACCATAGAACATGGCTTGCTACTGTAGTGCACCGAATGGCCGCCATTTTAGGTGCTCGGCCAGAGTTTGTATAGCAGGATGCTAGTTTCTTAATTTACTGTTATGATAGTAGGGAGCTAATATTAATAATTGTTGTGCACTAGATACCGGGATATCCGGTTCAAAGGACATGTCAGATAAAAATTTGTAAGAGTGATTTTCGCCCGAATAATTTATTGTGAAGTGACTGCGACCCTAGACGGTGGTCCCTCGATTAACAAACGGTTCATTTAACGAAATTTCGGTTAACGAATTAGCTCCCATAAGGATTTTCAGTTCCATTAACGAACAAAACTTCGATTAACGACAGCCTTCTGAGAAACACGCTTTGTTGTCTGCATCAGCTGATCGGCTAGTCCTCCAATACAGTAATCAGTTCTATGTTTACATTCATTTCTAGTGGCGTAAATATCAAGAAAGTTGTGCTCTTGAATATTTTTTCATTTTTTTATATTAAAATTATTGGTCATTCTGAAATTTAGTTAACATATTGATAATATATACAGTACAGGAAACAGTTTTTGTGTGTCCTTCAGCTGATTGAATCACCCATCAACGCTTCTCAGTTTAACTTTGTTTACAGTGGAGTGAACATCGAGTTTGTTGGTCTCTTAAATATTTTTGCATTTTTACATTAAAATTATTGGTCATTCTGAATTTAGTTCACATATTGATAATATACAGTGCAGAAATTATTATGAAACATGAATAAGGCATTAGAACCAATGCACTCTGTAAAGAATATGGCATGTCATCATCGACTGCCTCTACAATCAGCTGTTTGATATGTAAACAAAGCTGCGGGGAATATGACATACACACCTCAAAGTAAGTTAAAATACAGTATTCTATTGTGTTTTATTTATTATTGTCAGTGTTGTTCTCGTCAACAAAAAAAGTGGCTCCGCCAGTGTCTGCGTAAACGGCCGAGAAATTTGATGCTGTCGGCGTAAACGATTTCATAAATTGATGCCGTTAGCGTCAACACCTAGCGTCAAAGAGTTTTCAGTGATGTACAAATGCAGCCCCGAAATGCGTATTCTCCTGCGTATGGGAGTAACATATGCAAAATAAAAAGATATTCATTCGTTTTTAATCATTTATTATGATTTATATAATATCATTTTAATTATTCATTTGTTTCCCACAAGAATACTAGCATCTCAAAATGCTTGTCGCTCATTCTGCTGCGCTTGGGCCTCAAGACGTCCTTGCCCATGGAGAACATGCGCTCCACGGCAGCACTAGAGGGGATGGGGGTGTTGTATTTGATGAACAACTGCCTCATTGCCTTGTCGGTCGTCTTTATAACAAGATAATTGAAAATCGAACTTTGAAAAATTTAAAATTTTAGAAGTTGACGAACAAATTGACGCTTGACGCTCCGCTCGGGTGAAAAGTTGACAGCCCCACCAGTAGCGCCACCTGCCCCAAAAATTGATGGCGTCAGCGATAACAAAAAGTTGTCGCCGTCCATTGACGGCATTAAATTAATGGCGTCCAACGTACATCACTGATTAATGTACAGTATACTGTACTATACAGTACTGTATTTAGTTTATATTTAATGTTTTGTTAATTCTATTACCGGTACAGTACAGGTATACAGTACTTTGTATGTTTACTTTTTCTGTGAGTTGGAACCAATTACCCAATATCCCATTGAAATAATAGATTCAGTTAACAAAGTTTTCAGTTAATGAACGACTCTGTGGAACCAATTGGGTTCGTTAATCGAGGGACCACTGTACAAATATGCAAGGTAGAAAGAAGAGGCCCTGCTCTACTGGGGTTCGCTATCATATTTTTTGAAAATTAAATATACTTTCTATGTACTGTACAGTACTGTACTTAATTATTAATGAGAGTATATTATGCACTGATTCAATGTAATATCCTGGTACAGTAGAACGTAAATTTAAAGCGATTCAATTTAAGATTATTGATTTAAAGCGACACCCACAATTAAGGACAATGTTTTATTTTAAAGCGAATCTTTCCTATTTTGCACGAGTCAATCTGGCTCATCATATTTTAAAATTCGCGCCTAATGTTTCTCTGGGCACGCTACACTGTCCTAAGGGCAAAGCTGTGCTGTACATGTTCTCAAAATAATGTACTAAATGATTACTAAAAGTTTTGTCTAGTGCAAACTATAGCATGATTATTTTCAAATTAATCACCATCTTATAAGAATTCCAGCAATGTAATTTGTATTCTCCCCGGTCACTTCTGTGACATTAAAAAAAAAAAACAATCTAAAGGACAAAAATAAACAAATAAATACTTCACTAGACCTTTGGCACAACTGTCAAACATGTCACTGTCCCCTCCCCTCCCTCCCCCATCTTCCCAACCAGGGTTTGGTGGTTATAGGCTTTCAGTTTTTATCTTATATAATGTCACAGACTAAAGTTGGGAAAATATAATTTGCATTGCTAGAATCCTTGCAAGACAGTGAATAATTTGAATGTAAATGTCATATATTTTGCACAAGAGATAAAAATTTTAGCCCTTTGTAATAAAATTAATTAGACCATGTCAGTTTAGTGACATTTTATAAGAGAAAACTTAGTCACTCTTAAGGACAGATAAATAAATAAGCACTAGACCTTGGCATCAACTGTCAAACACATCACCTCACCTCCCCCCACCCCATCTACTCATCAGCTAACCGCTAGTAAACAATGTTTAGTTTATTCTAGGAGATGGGCTGAGGTGCATCTGGGCACACTCAGTCTTTTTAGTATTTTGTGTTTCTCTCATGTACCAAACTAAATTATTCCATTGAAACAACACTTCGATATAGTGCGAATTTATCGGTTTAAAGCGACCTCTCTTGGAACGCATCTCGTGTTATATCAACGTTCTACTGTATAAGCAAATAACAAAAGGTCTACTATAATTATTTAACCATGTTACTAACCTTTTACTATACATTATATGATGCTGAATTTAGCCCTTAATCTCTGTTATACAGCAAGGATGTTATATACTGTACTACCCAAAATGTTGTGGCCAAAACAATGAATTAAACTAAATTGTTCCAGTAAATTAGCATCGGAGTCAATATTGAGTCAGGATTAGATACTGTTCTCTAAAATTCTACATGTACAGTATAACAAGGATACTTTATCTTAGTTATGATGGGTGTGCCTCCTGGTGATGTTTTACTCCATCACAGCTTCAGATGGCTAGTTTGCCGATATTCTTTTACTATGATTCATGCACTGAATAGATAAACTCCTGGAGATACAGAATATGTTTGAAGACCATGGACCTTCTAATATTGATAAGTTGTTGTACATATTGTCTCTTACCTTCGGTGTTGTCCAGCTCTTCCGCAAGGTATCACTGCGTTGCGTCAGTCTCTGCATGACGTCCTTATTCAGTCACATAGCTGTTTACCTGCAAAAATATTTAGATGTTACAGTAAATGATTTTCTCCTAAACAACAAAACTATACATTAATACTTTTTATTTGGTAAGTTTAGTAATTTAATATGAGGTAGTTTTCTATTAACTTTTGGTAAATAAAGAAATCTTAGTTTGGGGGATAGATTTTACCATACAGTATTACGCCCAAAACAAAGTTTTTGACTTACTAGTACGTAACTTGAGCGGGTCGTTCAAATTCGCCTCTTTTGTCAACTCGTCCGAGCTATTAGGTACAGTTGCCAGCAAAAGTCCTCCCACAAACTTGCTACACAGGGTTGTGGGAGAACTTTTGCTGGCAACTGTACATAAGCATTTAAGCAACTTTGTATAAAGAACATTTACAGGCATATTTTTCTTAATTCTACTTAACTGTATAGTACAAGTATTTACATTTATCACATTACTTTTCCCAACACCGACCACCTACAGTTCCCATAAGCAGAATACATTCTAATATGGATTAAATAAACTTGATACTGTACTGCTCTATTAATGTTACAGTATTATGATTAATACATATGCTTAGATGTATTGTTCCCACTAAAAAGTTGCTTAAAAATTTGTATTTTTACGTTTGGGGGAAATTTTTTCCGTAAAAACGTATCTCCCTCTATACAGTACAGAATATAATGGCATTCAATGGGGAAAATGGCTTTGATATGCAGGTATGTAAGGTTTTTCAGAAATATATCCCTTTTGTAAATTGAAGCACTCCTGTACAAATTTATACTTGAGCTATGAATAAAGTGGTGCTCCAAAACCATTACCTGCATGCACAAATGTAAGGCTCATGTAACATGTACAGTTGTGGAAATGTGTTCCTCTACCAGTGTCTCCAGACGGTAACATAACAATACTGTAGTAGTATCACTATTTCTGATGGAATGGGTATTGGTCATGTAACAAGAGACGTGATTGGTGGATAGGATTGCTATAGGTCATACAGGTTGGCCGTTGGAGACACTGGTGTCCACAGGGGAGTAGGAACACATTTCTGCATCTGTATCAATGTTTAATATGCTCTTATGTTGTCATAATTAACTACTGTACATTCGCAATCCAAAGCTCCGACACCCCCTGGCTGGGTGTTCGCCGAGGCCAGGGTTGAGGTAAGGCTGGGTGATAGGACCCAGTCTAGTTCAGCAATGTGGTAACGAGGCACTATGATGGTGAGGTTGACATTCCACCGCCACAACACTCCGAGACTCATAGCACACGAGCGTCGAGCACATGTCAAAATTCGTAAAAATTTCCTTCTATGCTCGTGTGCTGTGAGTCTCAGAGAGTGTTGTGGTGGTGGAATGTCTGCGTCCGATCACCCAGCCTTACCTCAACCCTGGCCTCGGCGAACACCCAGCCAGGGGGTGTCGAAACTTTGGATTGTGACTGTACCTGAAAAATTTTTGTATTCTGTGGCAGATTTCACTGAAAGGATACCCATGACTCTACCTGGTCAGTTGGTATGCCTGACTAGATACTGTACAAGCTTCGAGTTGTTCAACAAATGATTGTTTGAAATAGTGGACTTATTATTTTAGTTATGGAATACAGACACAAACACCCAGTAATGAGTTATCAAAGTAATTATGGAAATCAATAATATAACGGGCTACCAATTTTCAAGTTCCACAGGCCTATCAACTGTTTATGGGGTACACAGGTGCTTGCGTTGGATGGATCAATTTTTCTGTGATGTATTTGCCAAAACTTGGGAAGATACTTGTTTCTTAGACTGTACAGTCCCCTTCACTAGTGGGTTTACAGAGGCTCATAAACATTCCACAATTTATTCAGTAATACAGTATCTCCGTTAGCCGGAATCCCTCAAACCCAGAACTCTTCGATAGCTGGAATTGAAATTTTCTCGGAAAATTATTCCCAAAGCCGTAACTTTCCGGAAAATTCCGGCTTTGGGAGCGATTTTCCGAAGGGCACATTTTCTGAAAAATTCAGAGAAAAATTTCCCGATACATGGAAAATTCTGGGGATGGGGGATTTTTCTTTCCAGGTTTGAGAGATGGAAATTAGGAGCCTTTTCTGGAAATTCCGAGAAATTTTTTTCATTACCCTAAAAATTCTGAGGATGAAGACTATTTTTCCGGGTTTGAGAGATGATGTAATGGGCAATTTCTGGAACTACTGCTCATCCCCGACTTACGACGGGGTTAGGGACCGACAGCCAGGTCGTAAGTCGAAATGGTCGTAAGTTGGAAATGCATAAATAACACGTAGAAAATCGAAAATGGGTGTCTCTTTTTCTTCTCAGCACCACAAAACACTCACTTTTAAGCTTGCCAGTCATTTTAAAGTGAATTACAGATGAAAATTATGTGTGTGAACTGACTTTGGGACTCAAAAATAAGTAATTTAACCAAGTTTTGGTACGACTGAGGCAGGTCGTAAGTGCGGGTGGACGTAAATCAAGTAGGTCGTAAGTCGGGGAGGAGCACTGAGAACATTTTTCCGTTACCCAGAAAATTCCGGGGATGGGGGATTTTTTCCCGGCTTAGAGAGAGTCGTCTCGTCACCCGGAAATCTCTCGTCCCCGGAAGTGCTCTGCACCAATTGTTAGGCTTCCGGGGATATTACAGTATTATCTTTGAGATATCTGTTTTAATATTGTTTTAATTTGATTCCATAATATGGTTACTATTGCAAGTTTCCTTCTGTTGTATATAAACAAAGATAGCGCTGTCACACTGCACAAAACCTGATGAGCCCCTGTAAACGCACTTGTGAAGGGGGACTGTACATGTAGGTGCTCATTATTTCATTTATTTTTCTTCATACAGGTAGCAGTATAACTATAATTATGATTGTTTTTTTGTTTTTACAGTATAATTTTTAAGCTTACTACAGTATCCTGTAATTATACTGTACAGTAGTGGTATTTGGGAGGTATATATTTAAGCTACAAATACAATAGGACATTAAGATATGATATATAGATAAAGCTACAGCTCTCCTTGCATAGTCACCTTCCTCCCCTGCCTCGGGAGTTGGGGATGGGACGTCAAGAGAGGGTTCCATCCTATCCTCTACCTCAGCCAGGTCTGTCTCCAGCGCTGCTTTCACCGCCCCAAGTCCTGACCTTCATCTTGGTGACTGGTATACAGATCAGGTACACCACGAACTTGGGGAGTTGTGGAAAAATTATGTTTTTCTGCTGGTTGCTTGCCAATTGTTAAGAAAGTTGTAAATGCATACAGTATATGTCCCATTTTATGTATATCCGTACTGTACCATATTAAATGCGAATGGCTTTGTATTCTTTGTCACTAACCTCATTCTTATGAAGAAATTTCAAGCAAAAGTTTTACAAAATTCAGCATGAAAATTTTATAGCTTAATTTATTTTTGAAAATGCACAATTTAATAATACACTACTGTATATTAATTCATGAAGACACTCTGTACTTTTGAAGACAGACTCAGTGTGCTTTATGTAATTTTGTGAAGATGAACAGGACTCCAGAGAGTGTAGCTAAAAAATTATAATACTTCTTAATTCCCCTGGTTGATGTGTGGCTTTTGTTGAGGATTTCTAGTGTTTTGTATATAATCCCTAGCAGTGTTTTAGTGCCACTGTACATGGCTTATAGCCCTACCCATGTTCTATTGTAAATTTAATCCCTTTAAGAAAAAGGGGATTAATAAACAAAATAAGGTAAATATTATAAAAAGTTGAATTCTTTCTAATTTACCTATTTGTTAGATACATACAGGTGGAAGGTAAAATCTCTTAAACTTGATGGGCTACTTATTAGTGCCATTGGGGGCATTGAATAAAGTCTTTTCGTAGAGTTATCTGAAATATGTTTTATCTTTTGAGTATTTATTTATTTATTTGGTAATGGTCCATTTGGTAGAGTTTGATGGTTGTACAGTACTGTATACTGTTTATAAACTCTACTGTACACGGTACAGTGCATATCAAAATTTCTTTGAAAGCAGTCATCGGCACTATTATTGATATGTATGTAAATTTTTAGATTTCTGTACCATATTAATTTCATCAGCTCAAAGATTGTTGAGATATCTTACAAGAAAATAAGATAAATTTCAGATGATTTATGTTTGTAACTAAAGGTAGTACAGTATTTATCTTTGAATATGCTAGTCATCTAGTTATCACTACTTATTATGAAATACTGTAATAGAAATACTGTACTATACTGTAGTAATTTGAAATTAAGTAAAAGGTTTACACTGAAATGTACAGTCCCGAACGAAGTTCTCACAACAGTCAAGGTGGGTGGGTGGTGTAAAGTCCACCCACCCTTACTGGATGATGGGTCCGCTGTCTATTAATTACAATGATCTGCATGACCCAACATATATGCAAACATCATTCCTTGTATTATTGCATCTCCAGCAATGGATTTGGCCATGAGAAGTGCTGTGGAAAATCTTCTCATCTGTATATATCACTCGTTCCCAAATATCTTCATCTTTCTCAGCATAAAGCTGAGTGAAAGCCTGTCTCGCTGTCCAGTGTCCCTCTGTGAAAATCTTTTTCTTCGCCGTCCATTAAGGGTGGGAAGGACTTTGCACCCTCCACCCTCACTGGATGGCTGGTTGTTGTTAGTGATACCACTCGTCAAAAAACATTAATAGACAGTGGGAATACTACAGGAGTAGACCAGAGCTGGTGTTTGACCTTGTGGCATCCATGCCGAACAGGCTACAGGGCGTCATTGAAAGGCAGGGCGGTTGGACTGGCTACTGATTGAATAACTTTGCTGACAATATGTTATACATAATTTGTGTAATATAAAGACTAGATTGCTTGAATTATTATTATTGAGTGTACTGTACTGTATATAATATTAAGTAGGCAACATTCATGGTTACCTATACGAGTATAACTAATAATAAAATATGGTCATGCTACTTTTATCTTATTTTTGGATCAAACGCTAATCAATCGGTGTTGTGACCTACTTCTTGTTGTGTCACACTTTTATATTAATTGTGTTGCTCATAAGTCAGTCATCCATTGTAGGGATCAAGCCAAGGTTACATGCAGTAGACCCTATGATAAGACTATTATCACGGAGGGTGATAAAGCATTCTCTCATGAACCATATTATTCCTCACATTAATGCTTAGTTTTCTGGCTACCATTCTGAGGGACAATGCAGCTTGGGGGATTCTGATATCGTTGCAAACTCCAGCCACCAAGACACACTCTGTACTATGTCATGATTATTTCATAATGATGCAACCTATTATGTCAAATAATGTAAAACTTGATTAAGTTAATTGTTTCCTGAATATATTAAAACAAAAATATCCTTCCCTAGTCCTTATTGAGAAATGGAAGTATCAGAGCTCGATTGTTGAACTGTGTGTGTATGTATGTATGTATGTATGTATGTATGTATGTATGTATGTATGTATGTAGGGAGGGAGGGAGGTGATGGCTGGACAGTGGACCCGTTGCCCAGTGAAGGTGGGCGGACTTTACACCACCCACCTTGACTGTTATGAAAACTTTCATCCGGGACTGTACAGCTCCTCCCCGACTTACGACCTACTCAACTTACAACCACCCACACTTACAACCTGCCTCAGTTGTACCAAAATTTTGTCAAATTACGTATTTTCGAGTCCCAACTTCAGTACACAGACAAAATTTTCGTTTGCAATTCACTTTAAAATGGCTGGCAAGCTTAAAAGTGAGAGTTTTGTGGTGCTGAGAAGAAAAAGAGACACCCATTTTAGATTTTCTCTGTATTATTTAAGCATTTTCGACTTACGACCATTTCGACTTACGACCTGGATTTGGGTCCCTAACCCCGTCGTAAGTCGGGGAGGAGCTGTACCTACAAGACTTGTCAAGTACAGTACATGTAGATTTTATAACTACTGTACTGTATGTACCAAAGCTAGTGTAAGAAATCATCACCCTGAATTAATGATCTCATAAGTTGCCTTTAGTTTAATTGTTTTTATAAACTGTCCAGGTTTAGTGTGGGAAGCCCTGATATACCTGTATCAGCACCTTAACATCTTTTGATGCTACAAAGAATTATGGAAATATACCCCAAAATATTGCAACTTTGGATGTTTCGTATGAACAGTAAATAAAAACATGGGATTTTATTTATTTATTTTTTATTTTTTCATAGCTAACTGGAGCTTTTTCAATCAGGGAATGCTTGTAATTATTTTGTTTGGAAAGCAATATAAAAAGCAAGTATAAACATGTACAGTACAGTAATTAGAACTGTATATGAGTTGGCATAAATCATTTCAGCAGTTTAGTTTGTACTGTAGAATATCAAACTAATCCTTGGGACCAAGCAGTGAGCAGATTTTGGATATTTACAGATAATAGAGGTATGGGCCTCAGATTATGGGCTGAACATATGCCTTTGGCAGAGTGTTTTGGATAGTTGATGTAAGTTCAAAATATGAATTATTGTAGTTATGATATTCTGTATGTAAATGCAATGCTGTGTACTGTATATTACATGAAACATTTATTAGCTATTTACTTTCTTACAGACATTATCCAACACTGCTCCTGATAATATTTATTACCTACTGTACAGTACTGTATTGTACATATAGTACACTCGGTAAAAACCTACCGTAACAATTCCTGCGCGAAACAAACTGAGACTACAAACGAAGCGTTTCAAAAAGGTCCCAGAAGCATTCCTCGCATTGGTAGCCCTGCGAGTGTATGGGTTCGGCCACACGTGCTCGAAACAAGCGATCGGCACTCTGAAACGAGTCAGAGTTAGTGCTGCCACATCAATACAATTTGAAACTTGGTTGGAACTCTATGCCTCATTTCTCCATGTCGAATACACATTGTGAGCAGTGTTGTAGCAACCTAATATTGTGATTTACGTAATTAGTGCTACCAACATTTCCTGATATCTTACATAAAGAATGTGTATGTTATATGAACTGTGGAGCTATTCACTTGTTTCAGAACAGCATGGTATATTTTCCAATATGAATAAAGAGTGACATAATGTGGCATTAGCCCGAAGTGAAGTAGCAATACAAATACTGTACAGATTAGAAATTCGGTTGCAAAATAATCTTTCACCTTTACTATATCCACTAATTCTGCCAAACATATAATGCATTCCTATATGGCAACTCAAACCACTTCCATGGTTACTGTACTCCACGGTGTGTGGAATATTGAATATAACATACAATTTAACTTATCTAGATATACTGACATTCTCCAGTCATATTGTGACAAAGTAATTCAATATTGTCAATGAAATAGCTAATTTCGGCCTACCAAATGACTCACATTCAGGCCTACCAACCCTCGCAAGACAATGGGAGTGTTCAGTTGGAAAATCATCAGACCTCACCTGTATGGTAATTTTTTTACCGAGTGTACATTATATGAGCACCTTCAATGTTATTTCATAATTTAATTTATTTACTGGATACTTGAGTTATGTTTTTACACAAGATCATTTAATGAAAAAGATCTCTTTAAAATATATTTAATTATTCACCTTAAATTTATCTTGAGGAAGTATAGCAAGTCTTACCAGGGAATGGCGATGCAGCAGTGATGTTAACCATTGGGATGATACACACCTATTTACTATTGTAAGGAGTGTATTGTAGATCTTATCAAAAAGTCACCTTAACAAATTCTATTTTACTTTATATCAAATATAACCAAATAAACATATCATAGGACTCAGTTCAGTAATCATATACTGTATCACAATAATTATAGATAAGGTAGTGCATTTGGCTTAAATTCCATGGGTTGATACTGCTCTGTGTTCAACAAAGAAAAAGGAAATTATTTTGATTATGCAAAGGCACCTCTTAATATTAATACGTACAGTACATTTGTTTTATGAAGCCTGGTGCATATCTGTAGTTTCATGAAAGCATCTTTCAAAGAACCTGTGCCTTTTATTTCCAGGTACTAATTGTACTCTTTTCCAATGTGCAACAAGATGGCACATATTTGTAATTTAGTTGATGTGTAATTAAATTTATTTATATTTTTTAACTACCAATACCGCATATTGTTAACTTGATCACTGGTGTTGCAATCACAGTCACTCACAAAAACCGGTAAGCTATGTTA
This sequence comes from Homarus americanus, assembly GCF_018991925.1. Lineage (NCBI taxonomy): Eukaryota > Metazoa > Arthropoda > Malacostraca > Decapoda > Nephropidae > Homarus > Homarus americanus. The sequence continues at coordinate 21,121,897 of NW_024737097.1, read as the reverse complement.
ACAAATTATGAAATTATGAGTAGCAATGCGGGCTGACATTGCCTGCCAGTGTGGTGGAGTCATCACTGTGCGCTTCTGTGCCACCCTGTCTTACTGACATTTTCTTTGGTCCCAGAGGAGGAGGGGGACCACCACCAATGATAAGCCAAACTTGTAGAAAAGTTCACTGCCTTTGCAAGGGCAAATAGGAACTACAGAATAATGTATTTTATAATTAATTTGAATGTATAATACTGTAGTAATTTTGCAGGTTAAGGAACTATGTACAACTGGGAATGAAGTGAATTTGAAAAAAAAATGGGATTTGATATTTTGTTTTTGTTTTTTTTTGTTTTAGAAGGAAATGTCACCATGACCTTTGGAGGAAAAAAGGCATTGTGTGTTTCTCTCCTCTAAAGTCAGTGGAAACAGTTGGTGGGGAGTGCAAACCTGTTCAGACCATTTGTGACTTTCATCCCTTACTGTGTGTGTTTTATTAATTGCCAGAACTAATAAGACATTGATTTTGGAGTTTGTGTGACTCACCACAGTTTCTTAAAAATTGGAAATCTGATTTTTTTTTTTTTTAATTTTGAATTCCTACTTTACCATTTTAAATATGTTTTATTGAAGAATTAATGCTCATGAATATTTTTTATTTTGATGTAGTTTGGTTTAGACTTTTTGTATCATTCATTCGTTTAATGTTTATATATGAAAAATAGCAGATTGTACAATAATGAAAATAATGCTTTCTTATTAATCAGTGTGTGGCACAATAACTGTGTGTGTGTACAGTACCATATCATAATGTCAGAACTAGATAAAAGTTTTTCACCCAGTGCTTGGGTTGACAATGGGCCAGGAAGCTTTACAGATAATGTATTTCATGCCCTTCTGCACTACCAAGAGGAAGTGTGTGCTGTACCTCCCCTCTCTGCCAGTGCCTCACCCTCACCCCAGAAAGACAAGACCCTCCTCCTATATAGTGGTCCAGAATTTCCTGTCTTATATAAACCTCAAATACCACAACATGCCTTGCAGCTTGCTAGACAGTCTGAAGTGTTTAAATCAATTGAGGTGTTAATTATGAACCTTTTGTCTTTTCAGTTTTTACTTTCGTTTTTTATTGGAAACCGTGCTCAAACATGTAGTTGCTGAAAACATAGGTTGAGCCTCACAAATCCTGTGCAACATTCCCGTTAGCCTTTAGTTGTTGATAGCCCATTGATATTTTAAACTGTAATCAGTAAAATCTCCATAATTCATTATTATATACATAGTGTACTGTAGTCATTTAAACTATTTTCAGACATTCCTAACCTTAAAGCTGCTCTAATTTTAATTGTCACTTGCCACTACTAGAAGACATGTTTTCACTGATTATATGTAATATCTCACTCATTTTTCTGCAGAGTATTAAAAATTATTTTTATTCAAAATAAACCTACTAGATATTAAGATAGTGAAACCTAAATATATAAGTACACTATTGGTAGCTGGAGTGGTTCGTTCATCATCGACACATATTTTGTACAGCTGTATAGAAGGTTATGTAAGGTACACACATTATTATTCCCTCCAGCACATTTTATTAAAAATTATTAATATATTTTATAGATTATTGCTGTATTTTCAATACAAATGATATACAGTCCATAAATATTTAAAAATAAGTAAGTAATACAGTAATCACTCAGTTATTGGAATCTTAGATCCTCGGAACTCTTCAACGGAAATTGTGGGAAAAATCTTTCCATTCCGGGCATGGGAAAAAATTTCCAAAAGATTCCATCATGTTTCCAAAATTGGGATGCTTGCCAGGCACGTGGGTGGGTAGGCTCAGAGTGCTCAGGATCTACGATTGGCAACTACTGTTATGAGACTGCATGGGATGCCTGTGATTGGCTGATGTACAGTAGACCCTTGTCACTCGCAGGGGTTAGGTACCAAGAAATGGTGCGAATTGGCAAAACCGTGAATAGCAACTTGTACTACCTTATTACACTACTGTATACTTATACCAAACAGCACTCATCTCCTCTTTTGATTTGTCTAATACTAAAACTTTCTTTGTCAGGGTCATCACTGACTTCTGCCTTTTACATTTCACTCCACAAGCATCACGAGCACTGACACATTGCAGTCTTTTCGGGGCCATTTCACATATAAACAAGGTTTGAGAGTACAGCACGAGATGCTGTGTGGGGTGACACGTTGTGCTGCTGGAAAATGCTTTCAAGCTAGCCACCATCTGCTCACCTCGAATTGTCGAAATCGCGAATGGCAAGGGTCTACTGTATCTCGCAGCCATCACTTCAAAATTTTGCATCATGGCACTCTTAGTTCTTTGTCTGCTGCTACTGTACAAGCTTGTTCACTCTCTCACTGCTGTTTTCACATACAAACTGTGTTGTGCAGTACATACTGCTAAGTGTACTTTACCAGCATATAATCATCCAAGAATACTGTTAAACCAGTGTTAAGATGTAAAAAGTGATTACAGTTACATATACTGCACTGTACTGTACTACTGGAAATTCAGTAAGTGAAAGTACCATATACAGTACAGGAATACCCAGGTTATCAAAAAGAATGCATTCCTAAAAGTCACTATGAATATCGGGGCAACTTTCCTCATAAGAATCAATTTAATTAGGGGTTGCTTTCCCAGCTGGCAACTTTCAGAGCATATTTTTCGATATACACACTTGATTATCCGAAGCTATTAGGAACCAGGGTCGCGTGTATACTGTAGGTAGTAGGCAGCTACCAAACGGGGAGGTATTACCACCTGGGAAGATATTGGAAGCATATGTGAGGAGTGCAAGGAAGGTGAACTACTGTAGTATTACCTCACTTAATCCACCTTATTGGCTGTACTATGTCATTGTTAAACTTTAATAATGTATGTATATTTTACAAAAGCAATGGATAAAATGCAGTGAAGCCTGAAAACCTCATCTTACCTACCTTAGTGGCTCAACTAAATTATTGTTGTTAAATGCTAATACTGTACTGGACTGTATACAAAAATTATTGCAAAAAGTACAACTACATGTACAGTATGGTACTGTACATTGAATTGTGAATGACTTTGTCAGCATTGATAATCACAATTGATAAAATTTATCTTAATTCGGAATTTGCTTTAGTTGGGCAAGAACAAAGCCCTATAATTATGAAATATGGAGGTTTTGCTGTACTATTTAGTATGACATGTGTTCTGCAATATGATTGCAACTGGTAGTACTGTTCTTTGTGATTTCATTCTTTGACTTCCCTGGGTCTATTAATAAAAATGTTTTCATTGCACCTTTGGAATAATGGTTAAACTCGATTTCCATTGGAACTATTTCACCGGGAGACCTGTTTTTTCATATTATTTTAGTATTCATAATTATGTTGCGTTATACTAGGTACTTTAGTAAGGACTCACACCCCACAGTATTCTTCTCAAATTTAATGGTTCCCTTTATGCTTTGTCTTCTTACTTCTTCTCCTCATTTGTAATATGTACAGTACAAACAGTTCTCAATAGTACTGTAGTTCTTGTTCTTACATGTGTGTCTTATTCAAACCAAAATGAAAAATTCTCTTGCAAATTTATAATTTTTTTTACGTGGTTAAGTTATTTGAAGTAGAAGATATAATTGGCAGCTTTAATGGTTAAAAGTGAGGGTGCTTGCACCTTACTGCTTTAAGCTCAATGAAAAGCAGTGGTATTGATTAATTGCATTCACTTTTTGCAAATATAAATTACAACTTTATTTCACAGATTGAGGAGAAGATTCGTACCCTGAAGCTGTCTGGGCATGTTGGGTTTGATTCTCTCCCTGATCAGCTGGTGGCTAAGTCAACCCAAAATGGATTCACTTTCAACATTCTCTGTATTGGTATGTTAAGATCTGTTGGTGTACAATTGTAGTTTTTATTGTGAATTGAAATATGAACTACAGGGTAGTTAAGTTACTAATTTCTGGCCAACTATGTATTACTGTATCTCGTATTTTTTAGAAATCGTCTTTTTCAAGGCTTTTCTGTGGTATACATGGATTATAGTGCCAAAGCAGTCATTGTATCAATTGACATGTGAATTGTAGCTTACAAACAGTTTGTTTTGAACTGATGTTTTGATATAACCACAAGTCTCAAACTGGTTTCCAACTGAATTTGTCATGTGATATGTTTTTACCAATCTGAATCAAGTTTGCCAAGCCGGTCATTTTGTTCCCTTGGGCATCACTCTCGTAAGAACATGGATAGTCATATAGAATCTTAATTCCTTAAGAGATCACTTATTGAGCAAGATCACTTCCATACTTCATGATAGTGTAGATTAAGATATTGCTTGACACTCGGGTACTGCCTTATATATAGCAACTACCCCTCCCATGCACAGGCTAGTTGTAACTTTCATGCATGGAAGAGCCACACTTGTTTTCAGCAAGTTTTATATATATATATATATATATATATATATATATATATATATATATATATATATATATATATATATATATATATATATATATATATATATATATATATATATATATATATATATATATATATATATATATATATATATATATATATATATATATATATATATATATATATATATATATATAGTATATATATATATAGATATATATAAAACCAACTACTATACTGTATATTCTACATACAGTACAATTGATTGCTGTTTCACATGAAGCTAAAAAAAAGAAGAAATACAGTACTGTAATTTTGATTATGTAAAGTCATGCATTACAGTTTTAAATACTGTACATCAACTTTTATTTAGCCAACAAACAACCAAGTAAGGTCTGTAAGGTAGATAAAAAAACCCTGACATTTTACTCTTTGTATTGGTGAAATTTAAGACACCAATTCCCCCATTAACCTCGTTGAAAAAATAAAAGAAAAAACTAAAGAAAATATGTATGAAAATGATATATGTATAACAATTAAAAAAAATCGGTACGAAGGGACTCAGCGCCTGACTGTGGTAACAGCTGGCTGTGTAAGTGACCATCGTGGGCGCCATATTTATTTGTTATTGTTCGGTGGTTGGTTGTTGCTCTTCCAACATTCACTTAAAATCCAATTATAAATTTATTTGAGCCTGAGAACAATGAGTGCTAAACGTGCATTTTGTACCACTACTGGTTGTGGTCACAGAAAGAAGAGGAAAAGTGTTACATTAGAAGTTAAATTAGATGTGGTAAAGAGATTTGAAGAAGGACAGTGAGCTGTGGACATAGCAAGAGCTGTCGGTTTGTAATCAACTGTAGGTAAGAACAATTTGTGGAAATGGAGAAAATATTGAATCATGTTCTGAAAGTCTTACCGGTACTCATTATCTGCTGCAAAGTTAATTTGTCACAAGTGGCATTATGGAAAATATGGAAAGACTGCTAAACATGTGGATCGAGGATCAACATTAACGAAACTCTCATATACAGGCAAAAGCTCTATGTTTATTTGAAACTTTAAAACAAGAAGGTGATGGTGCTGAAAGTGAAACATTTGTGGCAAGTAGTGAGAAAATTGTGACCAGAAATGTACCCAAGGAACATAACCCCTTTATATCATTGTGTCTGGTAAAATCGTTTTCACTTAAAATTGTTTCACGTAAGGTCGTGGTTTTCAGGAACCTAACAATGATTTTAATGGAGGAATTGGTGTATAGGTATGAGTACCTGTATAGTACTGTAATAATAAGCTGGTAAAGAGATAAAAACGGAATTCCAGAATCTAGAATTTTTCCAAAATTATTCACTCTTTAGTTTTTGCCATTGCATATATCGTAATAGAAACAATAAACACTCGTATAGACACCCCACAAAATACAAGGGATTCAGTAAACGAGGCAGCTGCAGAGAATGGAGAGAGGCCAAAGTCCTCCCAAGCCCAGAGACATTACCGAGGACAAATTCCGGCTTGAAAGTCATGTATTGTACACTCATACTGACATGTTCCTTGATAAGAGAGCAGAGTTTGAAATGCTGGTCAAGTTGCATCAACCCATTATTGTAGCACTGTACAGTATATGGTCTGATAATGCATTGAATGTTTGGATTAACAAGTAATTCACTGTTGTATTTCATAAGATTTTGATTGAATCAAAGATTTGCTGCTTTTGCAGGTGAGACTGGTATGGGAAAGTCCACACTTATGGACACACTTTTCAACACAAGTTTTGAATCTAATCCAGCACCACACACCCTCCCAGCTGTCAAGCTCAAGTCTCACACTTATGAGCTTCAGGAGTCTAATGTCAGGCTCAAGGTAATTATATTTAATTTTGTATTCCTACTGTACAGGCCCCCCCCCCAAATTCACAGGGATTAGGTTCTCAAAATGGTTGCGAATAGCATTTGCTGACGGGGGAGGGGGGGGGGGTCATTTTTATTTGTGTACAAATAAATGTGTATTCCCTTTGTGTTTTCCCTTAGGATAATTATTTCTTTTGTGTGTGTGTGTCAACTGATATTAGAAGTTTGAAATTATTTGTAATAGCATTTAGGAAAATAAAAAGAAGTCAGTGTTGTAATCATATCTAATCTGCTTCGCTCCCCCATTTGGTTGAGATTGAAAGATGGCCATGGACAACCTGAAATTACTTTCCTCCATCCATATGTACAGTGGTCCCTCGGTTAACGAACACAATCCGTTCCAGCAGGTTGTTCGTTAACCGAAACCATTGTTTCAATGGGTTTTTGGGTAATTGGTTCCAGCTCACCGAAAATTGCCTAAATTCAACAAAAATGGTAGAAAAGTTCACTTACTTTGAGGTGTGTATGTAGAAGGCTCCTGGATGATGATGATGATGATGATGATGATGATGGGAATTTGAATGGGGGTGGAGGAGAAGGAAGAAGAGAAGGCTTTGGGGTGGAAGAGAAGTCACCCCATGGTGCCATTTCACCCATAAAATTTTAGCTCTCTTGGTGTAATTCAAGATTATTTTCTTTAAATCAACACTGCACTGCATTATATATTGTCAATATGTAAAATATATTTCAAAATGACCAATAATTTGCTTGGAAACACAGAAAAAAAGCGTTTAGTTGAAGAGAGTCTCAAGCAAGATGTTACCTCCAGTGAAAACAGAGAGAGACTAACGCCTGTTTGCTGTGTTAAGAGGCTGGATGCCGCGCATTAAACTAGTCACTTTACCTTCAATTATGTTCAATAATTGTTAAAATGACTAAAAAATTGAATATTAAACTTTTAAAATTATTGAATAGTATAAGCTTCTTGATATTTACTAAAATAGTAAGGAATTTAAGCCCTAGAACCGATTAATGTATTGGCGGACTAATACTAAAGCTGGTTGACCGGCCAGTGCAAGCGAAAACATGTTGAGGTCGGTTCGTAAGAAATTCGTGAACCGAATTTTTGTTCGTTAACCGAATTTAAGAATCTTATGGGAGGCAGTTCGTTAACCGAAATTTCGTTAACCGAGGCATTCGTTAACCGAGGGACCACTGTAATCAAAAGAAAATATTCAGTGTTAAAATGGGTATTTATTTATTTACAGTAAAACCTCGATAAATCAGACTTCAATACTCCTGTACAGTATATCGGAATTAACTTTTTTCGGACTCTTGAGATGCTCTGGTCACCAAAAATACGATTAAGAAAAAAAAGTTTTAGGAAATGAAGATTAAATACAAAAATATTATGAAATGAACAACACTTAGTGAATACTGTACAGTGGTCTGATCAGATTTCCTATAGGTCTATTGAGAACTAAGACACTAGGTTGGGGCTGATCAGGTGTTGTGGCATTTGTCAATATATTTATTGATTCAGTATTATATTATCATATAATTGGCATCTTATGGTTTATGCTGTATCATCATTAATATAACATCGTCAGTAATAGAGAAAAATGCAATACTGTTTGTAATATGAATTGAAAATAAAAGGATAAGCTGTATCAGAAGGTTGTTTACTCAAGATGCGTACGTGTGAGAGCTTTCAGAAAACGACCAGCTTACAACAGGGATCACTATACTACACTGTATAGTATTTGATATGAAGATACCTTCTTAAAAACGTTATTTACTACCTTTGAGTGTTATACAGGTTGTACCTCTCTTGTCCGGCAACCTCGGGACCTGACCGGTGCTGGACCATGGAAATTTCCGGACCATGGAAATTCACCCTTTTCCTGGATAGATAGTGACTTGTGCATACATTTGGAAGCACTAGCACCACTTTCACTGCTTCGTGGTCTCTTTGAAGACATATTGAAGGGTTAAATGTTGTACAGTATGTTCTCAAATTTTGCAAATTTTTAATTCAACGTTTTTTATTTGGATACAAAAAAAAACACTACACAATTTAAAATTTCGACGGCGGAAACTCGAATTTTGACGGGTTTGAGCGGCCCACCAACGTTCAGACGCGCACAATTGTGTAAAAAGCGTCATTTCTCTATGTACAAAAGATTCATTATTGTTTATTACTGAATGTCTTTTTGATTGAATTAATGTTTATGTGTGCAAAATGAACAATACAATTCATTAATAATACGTAGAATATTAAAACACACGAGGAGACGAGACAGCATTGTTTTCGCTGTTTACAAAACCAGTGACTGATTGGTTCTACATATATAACTGAAGAAAATAAGACCCTGGTTGTAGCTGCAGTAAAATTAATGTAAAAAATTAATATGGTTGTTTTAAGTAATGTTATTTAATGTTAATAAATGGAACAATGGAAGTAGCTAACCATTAATGGTAAATAAAAAAGTATGTAAGTGCGCAAATGTGAAAACATATCGTCATTACTCTACATAAGAATGTGAAAGCAACACTTATTTACTGTTCATATATATTTTAATTAATGTTTCTGAATTAAAAAAAAAATTCTACCCACCAGTGGTGGTAAAGTTGAAAACATAAAGACAGCCAATGTTGTTGTGTGTTTTTACTCAGATGACGAAGTTGCCAAGTCATCAGGTTCAACTCTAGCTAAAGCTGTAGAACATAAGAACTTTTCTGTGTTGTTTTCAGTTTTTATTTAACTTTATCTGTGTTATTTTCGTTGGTTTATTAGGATGTTGCTTTATTACAGGTAGTAATTCGCCAAAAAAGTAGGGTAAATAAGGCCAAATTTAGCCAAACATCGAAAGTACCAGACTCAAATTAATTTTCTCTATGGGCAAACTAAAATCGTTCCGGACCAATTGGAGTTTTCGGACCACAGAATGCCGGACTAGAGAGGTACAACCTGTATGATGACTCAGTTTGGCTACTTGTACATCTAGACAAATTATTAATGAACAAACCAGGTGTATATGCAGATACATAATACTTTACACCACAATATTACTTAAGTGATGATAAATACACAACTGTACTGTACTAGTTTACTAAGTGTTGAAGACAGACATTGTGGTAAGCTAATCAGCTGTTTGATCTTTGTAAACAAATGAGTATGAAATGACTCATGGTGCTCAGTGTGAGATTTTTTTTCAGGAAAGCTGATTCTTTTAGGATAATATTTTATCAACCTGGCACCAAATGATCCTAAATTATATGAGAATTGTGGTGGAATTGCATAAAGAAGTGTTAAAGGAATCATGTGGGAGAGAGGGGGAAGGAGCCAACCCCCCCCCTCCTTCCCCTCTGCCAGCTGCTCCCAGATAAACATTCGTCTTCCACGTACAATATACTCCTACACTTATTTGTTCTTATTTTTATCTTTATAGTGCTGTACTGTATACAGTTTTCTCTTTATTCATGCGACAAATTCTGTGGTTACTTACATATAACACTTTACAGTAAATAAGAATCATCTCGGTGACAACAATTATTGACAACCAGACTTATATGTCTAATTTTCAACCCAGAGAGTTCGGTTTCATATTTATTTTATTGTTGATGTAATATTCTCATAATAACATTGTTATACACTTCAAGACCTAAGTTGTTTAAGTGCAGTAATAACATAACAACAACTGATTTTCTTTAAACAGTTCAGATAAGCTGTGTTATCTCCACACCCCCCCCCCCTCGCGCCCCATATACTGTACTGTATTCGCTTTTTTCGGACTGGGGTCTGCCCCCCATTAGTCCGATTTATCGAGGTTCTACTGTATATATTTTTTGCTTTTTAGAATCATAGCTTATAAAGTACTGTGATGAGTATAGAAATACAGTACAGTACTGTATGCAGAGTGATGCATTCTCTTAATAATATTTTGATATTCTATATCTAATATGGATATTCCTTTTTACAGCTGACTATTGTTGACACTGTAGGTTATGGAGACCAGATTAACAAAGGTGATAGCTTCACAGCAATTGTTGACTATATTGACAAGCAGTTTGATGACTATCTGCAGGAAGAACTGAAGATTAAGCGTAGCCTTTCTGCCTATCATGATTCCAGAATCCATGCCTGCCTTTACTTCATCTGCCCCACTGGCCATGGGTAAGGGGATGGGTATTCAATTTATTCTCACTGGTGTCTTAAAAATTTCTTCAAATTTCAGGAAAATAGACCTTGGTCCCTTTTGTCATGACATAACTGAAAAACAAGTACTACTTAGAAAGTATTTTGGGGTAATGCCTGAATGTAGAAAATGACTGTATAATGATATACTGTACATAAGGGTCACTTGTATTACAGAAGTTTTATTTAGATTATATTGTTTGTGCCTGTTTCATCTGCTTGTGATTTTGAATGTTAGAGTTAGTGCATATGAGGTGGATGTTCGCCCCTGATGTATAAAATAATAAAATTCTTGTGTTTGTGTCCTGTAGTTTTCACTTTGTATTTTTAATCATTTTACCATGGGAAGGCATGGAAGTAATAAGTATATGAAACGTTTGTACAAAGTTATACATTATACTGGAGGGGACCCTAAGAGGGATGAATCATCAGAGGATACAGATGAATACTGTAGATAGATATTGCACAAGTTATTCACTTTTCTTGACTCATATTTTGCATGTCTCTTCCTTGGTACTGGTAAGTTTTGTATTTATATGAAAAACTAAAAAGAAAATTCTTTGTGAAGGCTTCATGTGCTCCATTTTTATTTTATTTCTCCAATCTCGGTTTACGTACTTGCATTGTAATCCATATTCAACAATTTCCAAGGATATCTGAAATCATTCACAACTTAAAGCTGTTTAATATTCATATTACCATTACAGTACAACTGCCCCATTCTTCAAATACTAGCATTAGCTTTATATCCTCATTGTTTACACTGTACACACATCAAAAATGTATCTTTGCACATTAGGTCCAATGATTTCCTAAATAATGGATACACCTATACAGCAACGTAACCACTGACATGAACTACGCTATACATTGTTCACAAGATTAATCTGTTTTCTTCTGAATGTGCACACAATATCAATACTGTACTTACTATGGTTAAACTGGTAAATGTATCTAACAAGCGATATATGACATTTTACAATATCCATTGTCTTTAGTTTCAGATTGTTTCATATAACATGTGCGCAGAAACTTTTTTGATCGTGTGTACACTTACCAAACAGTTTGCTTTTTTTCCTTATGTATCTGAATCTCTTTACAAGGCAGTAATGTTTGCTTTTGACACTCGGAATCCCCTGAATTTATTTCATGAGCCTGTCACTCGCTCTGTTTGGAGTCCGCAGAAGGACCAGAAATTGTGGAGAAGATATTTTTTTTCTGAGCGCTATTTGTGGCCAAGATACCTGTAGTGTCAAATTTTTTATTCAAATGATGCCTTCCTATTTAAAAAAGGCTGGGAAATAATATGAAACCCTCATAAATGAAATAAAATAATAAATATAAACCACTTTGGTGAGTTTAAGTGAAAAAGTGCTGCATCCACATCATTGCATCCGTCATTATTAAATGCACATGGCAAGAGAGAGTAAACCATGAGGAGGACAGTGGTGTAATCAGAATAAAGATTATGTAAAAGTAATGGAGTTCAGAATAAAAAGTAAAAAGTGGTGGTTAAGCTCGCAGTCGCTGAAATGTTCATACTACACCTTTTGAATCTTTCAAAAGTATTTTTATATGACGGATTATCCATGTACACATACTAAGGAACAGAAATAGACCAGTTAGAAGTTTTGTAAAAAAAATAAAAATAAATTTTGGCAATAACATTTCCACTTATCACTCAAAGTAGGCCTTGGCATATGCATGACAGTGGCGATGCCCTTAGGAATACGTATCAAATAAGCACTATATATTCATTTTAATTCACAATATGCATGCCTCTACTGCACTACATATCACTGTCACTTATTATTTTCCCAAACTAGGCCTAAATATTACGACATGCTTTTTGTGTGATGTATATGCGACTGTATTGTGAGTAGCCATTTCACTTATCACTTCATAACAATAAACACCGAGGTTGTAACTAATAATTACATGGAGATAATATCCACTTGGCCACGTGACCATAGCACCGTCTCGCAAATTATAAATTTTTTTTTTTTAAATTTCATTATAAATATTTCAATACTGTACATAGCACTTTATCACTTCATAAGATTAAATATTGAGGTTGTAAGTAATAAATATTTGGAAATGCTGGTGCCATTTTTAAATCACACCCAGCCCACACACTTCTTGCTTACTGAGTCAGACGCAAAACTAGTGTTAGTCTGGAGGCCATGTGATCCACTGCACGTAGGAGGCGGGTTGCCACCTAGCCTTAAAACTTGGTTCCATGCAGGAGAGTGACATGAAGAATGTGTCATTTAATTTGAAGTACAGTAATTTGACCAGGAACTTATAGAGAAAATAACTATGTGCCATGGTAATGTGTCTGATCATGAAGTAAAACTTTCATTTAAATTAAATCAAAATGTCACTTAGGAAGGAATGATCCCGAATGTTAATACAGTGGTCCCTCGGTTAACGAACACAATTCGTTCCTCAGGGTCGTTCATTAACCGAATCTATTATTTCAATGGGATATTGGGTAATTGGTTCCAACTCACAAAAAAAGTACATAGGGTACAAAGTGCTGTACAGTGGTCCCTCGGTTAACGAGCACAATCCGTTCCAGCAGGTTGCTCGTTAACCGAAACCATTGTTTCAATGGATTTTTGGGTAATTGGTTCCAGCTCACCGAAAATTGCCTAAATTCAACAAAAAAGGTAGAAAAGTACACTTACTTTGAGGTGTGTATGTAGAAGGCTCCTGGATGATGATGATGATAATGATGATGATGGGAATTAGAATGGGGGTGGAGGAGAAGGAAGAAGAGAAGGCATTGGGGTGGAAGAGAAGTCACCCCATGGCACCATTTCACCCATAAAATTTTAGTTCTCTTGGTGTATTTCAAGATTATTTTCTTTAAATCAACACTGCACTGCATTATATATTGTCAATATATAAAATATATTTCAAAATGACCAATAATTTGCTTGGAAACACAGAAAAAAGCATTTAGTTGAAGAGAGTCTCAAGCAAGATGTTACCTCCACTGAAAACAGAGAGAGACTAACGCCTGTCTGGTGTGTTAACAGGCTGGATGGCACGCCAGAAACTAGTTTCTTTACCTTCAATTATGTTCAATAATTGTTAAAATGACTAAAAAAGTTAATATTAAACTTTTAAAATTATTGAATAGTATAAACTTCTTGATATTTACTAAAATAGTAAGGAATTTAAGCCCTAAGACCGATTACTGTATTGGCGGACTAATACTACAGCTGGTGGACCGCCAAATGCAAGCGAAAACATGTTGAAGTCGGCTCGTAAAAAACTCGTTAATCGAGGGATTGCTCGTTAACCGAAGTTAAGAATCTTATGGAAGGTAAATCGTTAACCGAAATCTCGTTAACCGAGGGACCACTGTATACCAGTAATAGAAGTAACAAAACATTAAATATAAATTAAATACAGTACTGTACTGTACAGTATACTGTACAATAATAAATAAAAAACAATAGAATACTGCATTTTAACTTACTTTGAGGTGTGTATGTCGAATTACCGGCAGCTTGTTTATATATTAAGCAACTGATTGTAGAGGCAGTGGATGATGACATGCCATATTCTTTATAGAGTGCATTAGTTCTAATGCCTTCTTCATGTTTCATAATAATTTCTGCACTGTATATTATCAATATGTTAACTAAATTTCAGAATGACCAATAATTTTTATGTAAAAATGCAAAAATATTCAAGAGAGCAACAAAATCGATCTTCACTCCACTGTAAACAAAGTTAAACTGAGAAGCGTTGGGTGATTCAATCAGCTGATGGGTGCACAAAAACTGTTCCCTGTACTGTCTGTACAGTATTATCAATATGTTAACTAAATTTCAGATTGGCCAATAATTTTAATCTAAAAAATGCAGAAATATTCAAGAGACTAATTTTCTTGATATTTACTTCACTAGAAACGAATGTAAACATAGAACCAATTACAGTGGGGCATGCTATAACGAATCTAATTGGTTCTAGAACCTTGTTCGTTATAGCATTCGTTCGTTATAGGATTAATCCGTTCCAGGCCCCCAAATACAACCACTTAACACTGAAAAATATAATAAAATCGTAAAAATTGTAAAAAAGTGCATAAATATGCATCTAAACCCCTGAAATAAAGAATATCATTAATACTTGTAATAAAAAACAATAAATTATTTAAAAAAAAATAAAAAATTTAAATAATGTTCGTTGTAGGAGTTTCGTTCGTTATAGCATTCTCAATTTTATAGGTAAAACCGTTCGTTATAGGAATATTCGTAGTAGGATCCGTTCGTTATAGCATACCCCACTGTACAGTAATGTATTGGCGGACTAGCCGATCAGCTGATCAGCTGATGTGCACAACAAAACGTGTTTGTCGTAAGGATTTCGGTAATCGAAGTTATTTTTGTTAATCGAATTGAAAATCCTTATGGGAGCTAATTCGTTAACCAAAATTTCGTTAATCAAACCGTTCGTTAACCGAGGGACCACTGTATATGGATTGTGATCCATAGCCCCGCTATGTCTGTAAAATTATTAATTAACCAAAATTACTTCACACTATTCTACAGTCTTTATGTACACTACTTTTTTTTTGTAAGTAACAACATTTATACTTATTAAGGTGCGTCTTCCATGTGTTCTTTTAAAGGTAATGTAAATCTTACTTTAAACTTCATGTGTACTTTATGTTCCTTGTTTATTACTTGGTCTGTTTATCCATTTACATTGTCCTGTACATAATTAACTTTACTTTTCATTCAATCCTTCTGATGCTTCTTCCTGTTGTCTCCAAGCTGAGGTTTATGAGTATAGGAGAGTAGGAAGGAAAAACAAGATGCGGGAACAGTGGAGTGAGTGCCAGGCATTGGTAGTCAGGGAGAAGAGAGGAAATATGAGTGTTTGTTGTAAATACACAATGAAGAAGAATGGTATGAATATTGAGAAATGAAAGGGCAAATGAAGAAAACAGCGAGAGAGAGAGTGTGTGTGTTTTTTTATTCATAAGAGCATTGCTTTTGGAGGTAGGGATAGGGGCATCTGATAGAAACATTGTGGGTGCAAAAACTGGCTTAATAATGACTTGGTATATACAATATTAGTATTTAAACACTTTGAACATTGTAATCAAAAGTTATTGTACTATTTGCAGTTTAAAAAGTATTATTATTTTTTTCTGTACAAGGTTTACTTTTAATATTTCAATATTGCAGACTCAAGAGTATTGACCTGGTTTGCATGAAGAAACTGGACTCAAAAGTAAATGTGATACCTGTCATTGCCAAAGCTGATACTATCTCAAAGTCAGAGCTGACAAAGTTCAAGCAGCGCATTATACAGGAGATAAAGGCCAATAATATCCAGATTTACCAGTTTCCCACTGATGATGATACCATGGTCAAGGTAAGATGGGATTGAGCTTTTTAATCCCTTTTTTCCTATTCCTCTTTCTACAATATTTTACAGTGACTAGAACCAATAATAAACATATATTCCCTATCAGTTGCCCTAAACTCAGGCAGCTCTCATATTGTGGATTGCTTATTTTTTTTTCCGGGTACTGAAAAAATTTCCTGAGAATTTCCAAAAAATGCGCCTTAGTTTCATCTCTCATACCCGGAAAAAACTCCCCCATCCCTGGAATTTTGCGGGTACTGGGAAAATTTCTTATTTTTCCAGAAAATGTGCCCCTGGGAAAATTCCAATTCTGGCTATCGGAGTGTTCCGGTTAACCCTCTCAGCCTCACAATGGCGTCGAACATAAAAGGCGAAAAAACTTAGGCTCAGCCTCGCGACGCCTACGTGGCGTCCAATGGGCTATATTTTCAAATAACTCAAAACTGTTCAGTGAAACTGACTGAACTTTGGAAGCCATTTGACAGACATCATTTTCTTTGTGTGGGCCTTATCACCTTCCCCAAGACGGTCTTGATCATCGTGTGTGTGGCGGCGCAGCATGAAGCCAGTGTCGCTCTGGCCATTAGAGCGAGAGGAGGGTGCGCCTCTTGGCCCTTTAATTATTCCATGAGTTTTTGTGTTACAGTATATTATTTTTCCTTTTACCACTATATTCTACATGCTTTGTTCTTTATTTTGGTTTATAGTACATATCAATGAACACCATAATACAAGGAAAATGAGAATGGAAATTAAGATGTTACAAAAATTTTTCCTACTTTTTTTTATACTAAAAAAAAGTAGCTTAAATTTCAAGAATGTTCAATTTTTTATGGTTTCATACAATTTTTCAGAAAATTTTTCACTAGAAAACACCCCATTACAATTAATAAAACAATTCCATGGCAGTGAAATGAGCCCTAAAAAAATATATAAATTTTTTTCAACGATTTTTCGGCAAAAAGCTCCGAGGCTGAGCACAAGTTTCCATGCACGTATGTGTCTCAGGCTCCGAGGGTTAAGAGGGATTCCGGCTAACGGAGATATTACTGTACACTCACTCACTCACTCACTCACTCACTCAATCATACTGAGTCCAGGTGTCAAGAACTGGAGGACCTGGCCAATAGGTGCTGTCTTGTTAAGTCATAATTAAATTTTGGATTCCTTCTAATTTTTTATTGAATTTTAAATACTGTATTAAATCTGGAACATAACCCACTGTTTACAGAAAGGTAATCTAAATGAGCTATTCTTGGAGCACGTTTCACATTTTTATTGAGGGAAAGGTGTATTGAGTTCCATTGATACAAACCTAGATAGATACCAGGCTGTCTCAAAGAGACAGTTTTATAATTGTTTTTATTATGTAACTAATAAAAAAGGCCACTAGTAATGCATTGTTTTTATTATATTTTAGATCAACACTGAGATGAACAACCAGATTCCATTTGCAGTTGTTGGAAGCACTGACTTTGTGAGAGTAGGTAACAAGATGTTGAGAGCCCGTCAGTATCCTTGGGGCACTGTGCAGGGTAAGTGTAGTTGAATGGGTACCTTTTGGAACATTTGTGTTTAATACTTGAGCAATATGGGTATGTAACTCTAAACAAAAGCAATGCCCTGGCCTGAATGAATGTTATTTTACCAATCAAATGTGTATGGTCCAGCTTCAATTATTACATCAAATACAGGGGGTCCCCAACTTACTAACATCCGCCAATACGAACGAGGTCCCAAAAGGTAGATTATATATTAAAAAAAATCCGACATAAGTACAACTGGTTTGTAGTAGTTACATATGAGAACTAGTTTGTGCGGTGTAGAGGGAAGGCAAAGCAGCGCGTGAGAGTGATGCGTCGTACCTAGTCACGCACTACAGTACACTCCTTATTATTTTCCAACTCTACTGTATTATATGTGGTCACAACATCCTCTTTACCAAATATATGACCTATTCCCAAATCATCAAACTCTTCTCTTCTCTTTGTCATTGCCCTGGTCACAACGCAAGCTGGCTACTCAATTTCATTATACTGTATATCACCAACAGGTTTACACTTCTTTGAATCATCCAACACATCTTCATTTTTCACAACATGGTTCATCTCTACAGTAGCCTTTTCATCAAATGGATTTTCACACATAATAGGCTCTGGGACCACGTTGTCGCCAGCCAAATCATTACCAAATAACATCTGTACTCCAGGTACGGGAAGTTCAACACTTACCCCAACTTTTACAATGCCACTCACAAATCCACTCTCAAGATTTACATTATGTAATGGGACAGTCATCCCCGACCCTAATCCTCTTAAATTCACTTCTTCACCAGAGTAAAACTCATCTGTCCACTCTAATACATTTTTCAAAATCACACTCTGATTTGCTCCAGTATCTCTCAATATTATAATTTTCTTCTCAGGACTACCTTTAATCCCAACCTTTCCTTCAGTAATAAATGACTCAAAATTCACAGATTTTGGCTTACTCACTGTACTCGTTACCTCTTACATTACAAATATTCCGCGGCCTTCCTGCAACAGTTAATGCCGCAGACTTTGGGCCACTCTGACACCGATATTTAGCATGGTCAATTTCTCCACGTGCAAAGCATTTTATATGTGGTCTCTCCTGTCTACTAACACAAGGGTTATAATTGGACTGATATCTTGGATGTTTATATTGTGTTTGTCCTTGTGATCTATTCCCGACAGTATTTTGTGACACCTGGTTAGGTGGACCTCCCTTAGAATAATTTGGACTAGGCTGCTTAACATCTGAATAGTTCTGATACATATGATTTTTGTCATAATTCTGGCTTCTATTATGCTTTATTTCACCTTGTTTAGTGACACCTTCTCCTTATACATTTTGTGTGCCACTGCTAACTGGTCAGCCAACCTAGCCGCATTCATCAAATTCTTCACTCTATTCTTACTTATTTCATACTTAATCTCAGGGTGCACAAGACTTTTTAAATGTTCCAACAGGACTAACTGTCTTATGTCATCCACAGTCTTTACTTCCTCAGACTTACACCATCTATCAAATCTCATCCCACATTCTCTAGCCACTTCAAGATGAGTTTGTCCACTCATTTTCTTAATGTCACTAAACCTTGTCCTGTACACTTCTGGCTCCATTTCCACCGTCGTCAACACTGCTTCTTTAACAGTCATAATCCACAGACTCTGACATACTCAGACACACATATGCCTTTCTGGCCTTGCCCTTAAATTTACTCTGCACCAATATTGCCCAGTCACTTTTGTCCAATTCTTTAATAGTTGCAAGTTTTTCAAACTGAATAAAGATGTCCTCAGTTTCTTCTTCCACAAACTCAGGTAAATGGCATACTCTATTATCTTTATCTCCATTTCCTCTCCTGTACTTCTAATTTCCTGAGTTCTACCTCTTATTCTGCCTGTAGTTGCATTTTCTTAAATTCAAATTCTAATTTTAACTTTTCCATTGCCACTTGTTCACTTATCTGTTTATAACCACCACTAAAATTAACAACACCTTCAACTTCCTCCAATATTGACAAAGACACCAATTCATCAATTAACTCTCTCTGCATATCACTTTTGATATACGACCTCAGAGAAATTTCATACCTAGATGCCACCTCAATTAGTTCCTCCTTATTACACTGGTATAAAAAGTGAACATCATTGGTTTCCTGAAATTTATCAACATTTTCTGCCATTTTTCCAATTTTTTCACAGTAATCACCTAACCTCACAATTTTTATACAAGTATTAACACTTACAGTACTTGTTTACAGAAATCTTCACCAGCACACCACACGAGAGCACAGTAACTAACCTTCAAACACTTCGGTACAGCTTGGATACACTGGGACAATCAGTATACTTGACTCAGTCCACTCCCGGACACAGGCCCCCATGTTACAACCTCCACACCCTCTTCTAGGACTAACTAGAGGATGTATAGTCAGCCCATAGGCCCATTATATCAGAGAAAACTCTGAAATAACAGCTTCTGTTAATAGAGAGGTTAATTGTTAAACACAGACCCTTACCCTATTTCTGGCTAACAACCTCCTGACAGGTGTTTATTTTAATACCGCTGTTCCCATTAAAACTGGTTTAATCAAAACAGCTTTAAAATTACAACAAAATATATTTAACAACAAAATATATTTAACAACAAAATATAATAAATATGTGCTCTCCATCCATGTGCATACAAAATGTCACAAATCAATTTACTCAGAATAATGTTATCTCCACCAAATGCAGTGTTCTCTCACTACTACAATACTCTTCAGACTATAATGAACATATTACACTTAAGTTAACACCATAATTATCCATGATTACCCAGATAATAATAGATAAATGTGTACCACACAAGCTTGACCCTTCCATCCTCCTCAACCTAGCTACCGAGAGTGCCGCTAAAACCAAAACAATGTTCCAATACTTTCTTGTTTCATCAACACATAATTTCTAATTCTTTTTATACTTCACACCTGCTTCTTACAGTCTTTCATAACAGTATAAAAAATAAAAATATTCTACAAAGTTTACATAATGAAACAAATACTATTATACATCCTTTTATAGAATAATCAAGACATTTTTTTTAAGTCTTTACCATAAACTTGGAATTTTGATTCTAAAGAAAAACGGGAAACAACAGAAACTAAATACAATGGGTAACTGAAACAAGAATTGAGGGAAAGGGGAGATGACCGCAACAGGAGAGAGAGATGGAGCGTATCAAGTTATGAAACTACTGTATCTCCTTCTGTTACTCCTCTTTCATTACTTCTAGGAATTGTTGTAAGGCTATTATTCTTTGTAGGGCCAAGTGGAATTTTATAAAAAGAAGACCACTGACCTGACGAACTCTTCTTCCAGTTAATCCTTCTGGTCCTTTACCAAAAACATTGTAATAACTTCTGCATTCCCTCTTTTCATCCACTTTTCCTAGCTGATAACTGTAGCCAACTCTCCCTCTGATCAAGCCAATCTCTTTGGCACCTTATTCTCCTCTAACTCCACCTTAGACAAGTCCAACTCTACCCTTCCTTCTCTCGCTTCTACAGAACCTATGCACTTTGCTGTGATCTCCACTCGTAGGATTGCTTGCTCGCCTCTTTCGCCTTTGCCTCAAAATTCAAACTTTTCCTTCTTCTTGGAAGCATGCCTTGGTTCAGCCATCCCAGAGAAAGGTGACCATTCTAATTCCTCTAACTATCACCCCATTTCCCTAACTTCATCTCTCTCTAAGATTTTCAAAACTATCTTAAACTCATTTTCTCAGTCGCCTTGAATGCCTTTCTCTTTTGTCGGATCACTAGTATTGCTTTTGCCAGGCGAGATCTACTGGTGATCTCCTCTCCTACTGCACCCATCTTTGGTCATCCTCTCTTGGGGATTATTGGGAAACTTTCATCATGGCCCTCGACTTCTCCAAAGCTGTTGACAGGGTATGGCATAAGTCTTTGCTTTCAAAACTTCCCTCTTATGGTTTCTCTCCCCCACTTTGTTCTCCAATTTCTAGCTTTCTTGAGAACCGATCCATGGCAGTTGTTGTCGAGGGATCTGTCTCTCGCTCTATCTCTACCAATACAGCTCCTCCCCAACTTACGACGGGGTTAGGGACCCAAATCCAGGTCGTAAGTCGAAGTGGTCGGAAGTCGAAAATGCTTAAATAATACATAGAAAATCTAAAATGGGTGTCTCTTTTTCTTCTCAGCACCACAAAACTCTCACTTTTAAGCTTGCCAACCATTTTAAAGTGAATTACAACGAAAAATTTTTCAGTACACAGCGCAATCACTGACGCTGGAACTCGAAAATACGTAATTTGACATAATTTTGGTACGACTGAGGCGGTCGTATGTCCGGGTGGTCGTAAGTCGGGGAGGAGCTGTAGTGGTGTCCCACAGGGTTCTGTTCTTTCACCTACTGTCTTCCTTCTTTTTATCAATGATTTACTTCACACTACTACTAATTCTATCCATTCTTACGCTGATGATTCTACTCTTCACTCTACTCATTTTTCCCTTCCCCTAACTCTCAGACTACATCTGTTTCTAGAATTGATAGTTTCATTTATCAATACAGATCTGTGCAGCATCTTCGAATGGGGAGGTAGAAACTTGATTAAATTCAATAGTAATAAAACACAGTATTTACCAATTGCACTTTCCAAAATAGAAAACCACCTTCCAATCACATTTCAGGTTTCAATCATTTTGCCAAATTAAATAGATATGCTAGGCCTTGCCACTCCCTCTAATTTGTCATGGAAGCCACACATCCACAACATTGCTAAAGCTGGCTCCCAAAAGCTAGGAATGCTGTTAAGATGCCATAGCTATTTCACTCCTGAGCAGCTGCTTCAAGTTTATAAGGGAATCATTCATCCTAACTTGGAGTACTGCTCTCATATCTGGGGTGGCTCTTCTTCTGTCTAACTGTTAAGACAGGGTGGAATCAAAGGCATTTCGTCTTATTAACTCTCCTCCTTCAGTCGATAATCTCTCTTCACTTTCTCTTCGTTACATTGTTGCTTCACTCTCTCTTTTACAGGTACTTTAACGGGCAATGTTCAGTGGATTTGGCATCCTGTGTACCGCTGGCAAGGCAGTGGACTCATTACACTTGTCTTGCCCGCAGTGCCCACCATTTCTGTGTGGATGTTGGTCACACTGGAATAACCCGTTATAGTACATCCTTCTATCCTCACACAGCCAAACTGTGGAATGCTCTGCCTACTTCTTTGTTTCCATACTCATACAATCTTTCTTGCTTCAAAAACCTGGTTTTCTGGCATCTTCGTGGTGTAAATTAATATACTGTACCCTATAGTCTTTTTCTCTTCTATTTTTAATTTCTCCCCCTCCCGTCCCTTTTGTGGGGCGATGACTTGTGTCTGGGTGGGCTATTCTCCGTAAAAAAAAAATATTTATAAATTGTATAATATAAAACTAGATTGGGAGCCACTGATGTACAGTATTGTTTTGAATTGTGCAACTAATTAAAAAGAAAATTATCCACCTTTTCTTCATGACTTATAGGATGATGTACAATTTAAGAGTGCTATGCATACAGTACCATCATAGGGTCTTTGCAGTGAAATGTTCAAAGACTTAAAGGAAGATTGCCTAGAAATTGCATGGGTAAAATTTCATTTGCTTTATATTTCAGTTGAAAATGAAAGTCACTGTGACTTTACCAAGCTTAGAGAGATGTTGATTCGAACCAATATGGAGGATATGCGAGAGGTAACACATCAGCGTCATTATGAGCTGTACCGGAAGAAGATCCTTGAAACGGTATGGAATTTAGTTTTTGTTTTGGACTCTAGAAACAATTTTGGAGGAGGAGGTCAGGACTGACAGAAATTATGTGCTTAAGAGTAACATGTGTAGTGAATAGGATGCAAAGAATAATAAGCAGGGATAGGGTGGAGATGTGGAGGTTAATGGAGTGTCAAACAGAGAGCATAATGAGTCCCTAAAAGAGATCTTTAGAAGTGAGAATCACCACTTAAGGAAGCAAACAATGTGTCATGATGTCACATCAGCTTCTGTTCACCTCACCTACCAACTTAGTCAACCATAATTGATCCAGGCTGCAATACTTCAGTTAATGGAGGTTTTGTTATGTCTCAGAGGCAACAAATGGTTACAAATTTGAAGAACTCCTGCAAGAGTTTCATTAAGTGTTTCAAAGTGTCAGCACTTCAACGAGGGAAGTTTTGATCTGGTTTGAAAGTTAAGATCAGTCCATAGTTAGAATATTGTTTTGGGGCAGGGTTGCTGTCAGGGTAGAAGTATTTTTATGTGGTGTCTCATTGGATTTTCTTTGGATGAATTAAACTCCTGTAATTTTTTCTTTGTATTTATTTTTTTAAAAAACAGAGATCAGTCGGAGTCCTTTCTCTATACTAAAGGCCTAAATTTTCAGGATAAGTGTTTGAGACCATCTTCTTAGTCTTTGTGTCTGATTTGGTCTCAGGGCAGTTTGTCCTTAATTACTTCTCAGCTCTCTTGGAGAGATAGTGAAAGGGGTACACGTTATTGCAGGAGAGTATGCCAGAGGAGCCTTGATATATTTCAGGGTAAGAATACTGCCACAGTGGGTTATAGTACACTTCTCACTCTCACAGAAGTGTGGCTAGTAATCAGCCCAAACTGTTGTTTCCTTAATTGTTCATCTCTGTCTGTGGATATCTTTGTGAAAATGTTCACAAAGTTAGAGCTTTCTGGTTCTGACCCTTATTAAGATTCTGTAACATTAAAGGTACCTTTAATTTGTACTGGGGCTGAGTATATATTAGGGCAGAATATAGTTATTTCCCCTCCTCTGTATTTAGACCAATCTTATTTAGAATTCTTCCTAGACTTTCATTCGATCAGTCAGTTTATTGTGTCATTTTTGTTGATGGATTCCTTAATTTTTAGTTTAAAAAGAACAAGTCATTTATTATTAATATGTAAGCAGCTTACAGTGTGTCTTGGTTAGACTGTTAAAGAGAGAGTTTTCCTTTTAATCTAGTATCAGTGTTACTTAAAGTTCTTTCTAGATTCTTGTTTATGAAGACTGCTTTGGGCTTTAAATTTTTCTTGATACCTAAGATTGTTCCTTAAAACTCTGGATTCGGTTGGGAGCGTTCCAACCCTTCTGAAACAGTACTGAAGGTTACAGTTGCCTTGACTTTTGCCATAGGGAGGAGAATCTCAGAGATCCATGCTTCAAGGAGAAGTTCTGATTTCATCTCTTTTGGCAGTTTTTCAAATTAACACAGGTGTGAGAGGCTTCATCTTCATTCTTTGCAAAGAATATTTCTTCCTCCCCCAAGTCATGTATGTATTCATTTCCAAGATTGGAAAACAGACTGGTTCATATAAATCACTTTGCCAAGTTACAACAGTTATCCGTACTTTAGAATTAATGAAGTTGCACTGGAAGGCATTGGTATTGAATCATAGAGTAATGTGGAGTAATATTTTTCATATAAAATGATTGTGAAAACTATTAACTTGACCCAGCTAGGCTGCTTGGTTTGGGCTCTTGACCTCATAGATTGCTTTCTCTAAGGGATGTCCACTTCAAAAATTTTGTCATCTGATATCAGGATTAGGAAGCTTCACTGATGGACTCTGTGGAGCTGGGTAGATTGTAAGGATATTTTCCTTGCTCCATACTACAGTATAACAAAAGTACACAAATTCCTTAGTGTGGTGCATGTCTCATGAGCAACTAGAGCACTTACTTCTACTGCCTCCCATTTTATAGCTGGCTTCAAATATGCGAGTCACATAGGGAGGGCTTCAAGACATAAAGAGAGGAATTATTTTTAAATCCTGTTTCTTGCCTGATTCCATACAAAGCAACTCTTATACCCTCTCCTTTCTTTGTGTAGCATAGAAGTTGTGTGGATTGAAGTTTGAAATCTGATTTTATTGATCCATTTGACAGGCAAGGTGTATGAATGCTGGTGTGTCATCATAACTAAATTTCCATCTTAAATGGTGACTAGCTTCTAATTTTTTTAAAGATCCCTTTTATGAACTTAGTAGTGAAGGGAATTATAATTTGTTAATGAATTAATTCCACCCACTAATGTCTAAGGGCTAACCTGGGCATTGATTCTTTGGACTTAATGCTATAACATCTGTGTTGGGATTTCAGGAACAATCCTTTTTTAAATTAACCTATAAATGACAGTGAGCTTTTTACATGAACTATTTGCTCGAATGGGGAAATATATGAGTTTACAATATCTTATAAAAATGACAAAACATGCTTACAGCTGTGTAATCAGATTTGCTGCATGCCTAACAAGAGCCACGAACAATGGGAGGGAAGATACTGGCTTGCACCAGCTTTGGATCTGTTTTTATTATAGATTCATTATTTTATTCTTGTATGATCAGCCTCGTATAGCGTACTTTTCATCTTATTATAACTTCTTTAATAATAGAAACAAAATACAATAGTATAGACTTTGTAATTTGACCAGGGAATAAAAGATTAAGCTGTATCAGAAGGTATCACTTCCCTGACCCCTTGATCCACTCTCACCTCCTGCAATGTTTTAGGCAAATGAAAATTTTCATTAAGACAGAAACTGTTTATTATGATGAGAGGGAGAATAAAACAAGGCATTAAGATGAAAATAATTAAAATTTTTATTACAGTATTTTCATTTTATAATAATGGAGACCGAGACTTGATACGGCTGGGCTTATGAGGAATGTGGATTTGAGTCGTGACAACTCTGTTCATGTACTTCCTATACACAGGTGTCCTTAGAT
The DNA here is from genome assembly GCF_018991925.1 of Homarus americanus. Lineage (NCBI taxonomy): Eukaryota > Metazoa > Arthropoda > Malacostraca > Decapoda > Nephropidae > Homarus > Homarus americanus. The sequence continues at coordinate 21,095,736 of NW_024737097.1, read as the reverse complement.
GGTTGTATTTCTTTCAGTAATCAATAAGAACAGATTTATGTGCAAGGAGCATCAACATGGTAAGGGCACAAACAAGCAAAAGTTCATTTGTGGTGGTATTATACCATGGTGATTTTGCAGTCGAAGTCATTGTCACGACTCCAGTCTCTTGCACCACGAACACCTCATGCACATGTTAGTACAATTTTGTGAAAATGCATTAACCCTTTGTGTATGGGACCTGTCTGCTGAATGAATTCGTCACTCGTTAGTCAAATAATATATTAAAAGGTGTGGCAATTTGATGGGAGTTAAATACCATTCCTGAACGTGCTTGTAATTTAAGGCAAATATGATTTGTTGGTAAGAAACCAACTTTATCAGGTTCCATGATCAACATATATCTTGTTCCATTTTTAGGTCATACTCTTCTCTCGTAAGTTTTCCCATTTGTACTATAATGGCAATAATCTGATAGCTGTATTGAAATCTTTCAGATGGGCTTCTCTGATGTGGGTCAAGATAACCAACCTGTAAGCTTCCAGCAAACATTTGAGCAAAAACGTGTTGAGCATCGTGATGAGCTGCAACGCAAGGAAGATGAGATGAGGCAAACATTTGTCTTGCGAGTTAAAGAAAAGGAGACTGAACTTAAAGAAGTAGAGAAGGAGGTAAGCTAAAATTTAATACAGGTAATTGTAGCAAACATTACCTCTACATTATTTTACTATTTTTTTATATATATTATTATATTAATGATGGTATTGCTTATTTCTTGACAAGAACTCCCCGAGAACCATTAAATAAGCAATATAATTCCATTGGGAAGTAATATCAAACCCTCTTAAGAATGTGAAAGTCTTTTGTTGTTTCTGCATTTATAGTGAAAAATGTTTTTACAGTATTTGGAAATTTCAGTATAAAAATTATTGCCAAATTATACTGTATTACTGTACTACAAGTGTGTTTCTACAGAACTCTTTAAAAACAGTTGATTTTATTCTGATCCTGTTAAGAATTTATCAAGGTTATATTTATTTAATTTTTATGTACTCATTTGTTTTGTTTTAAAAAAGCCTTTCAGAAAATTGTAGTCATTGGTCCCCCAAACCAATTCTTACTTTCCAGTTGTTGGTGAGAAGTGACTGGTTATATGGAAATTAATAAGGAAATAATATATTTAGGAAATTAAGGCTGCTTAGAGAAAATACTAACAATTGTTTGCTAAGGAGGTTGAATGGAACAGTTAGCCTAGGAGCAGCAGAGTCAGTATAGGGATCATGCTCAAGGATTGATGGAGAATGGGTGAAGAAAACAATTGACAAAATGAAGACCGGAAAGGCTCCTGGTAGTTTTAGAATAGTTGTAGAAATGCTGAGAGAATCAGATATGTTTGCATGTCAGTGATGACAAAATTGTTTAATACAATTATGATGAAATAATTGTTCCAGCACATTGGCTGATGAGCTCACAAGAAAAAGGTGGTGCACTTGAATGTGGGAAGTATAGGGGGCATGAAGTTGTTAGATTAGATTGGTTTATGAAAGTTGTGGAAAGAGTGGTGGAGAAATTTATAAGGGCGGCAAAAGTAGACATGAAATGCAATTAGGGCTCATGGCAATTAGGATGACAGGCATATTTATGGCCTGACAGCTACAAAACATGTCTAGGGAAGGAGTGAAAGCTATACTTGGTGCTTGTAGAATTAACAGAGGCCTTTGACCGAGTGCTACATGAAGAAGTGGCTGTAATTTATTGGCCGTTTTCTGACCTTCATGTGCAGTGATTGGAAACGATTGTTCCTGAGATTTTGTATTTACTTATTTCTCATGGCGATTTAATAGTGATGCAATGTCTTTGTGATTGCATTAAAACAGTTAATTGATTGTGTGACCATAAAATGTGATTCTTAATAGTAATTTACTATATCTGATTACAGCTTTACACAAAATATGACACACTGAAGAGAGAACATGCAGAAGAGAAGAAAAGGTTTGAGGATCTCAAGAAACGGCTTGACGAAGAAAAAGCAGAGTTCCAGAAGCGTAAACACCAAGTATCCACTCAACAGCTCACTTCTCACACCCTCACACTGGGCAAAAGTAAGAAGAAGTAAAGTTGGATAATTAAAAATGGTACTGGATTTTACTGAATTGAGACAAAGAAGAAAATGAGACAAACCTTCAAAAAAAAATAAAAAATAAAATAAAATAAAATTATGAAGATTATTAAATGTGTGAAAAGTTGAACCACGTTTAAGGAAAAAGATGATAATTAGAAAATTTTATTAACTATATAATATACACTATAAAAGTACTCCAGAATAAATGAAAACTATACAGGTATTCTATATTGAGAGACTGAAAAAGTGTTAAGAAAATTACAAATAACCAAACTGGTCTTCTTGTGATTGTGTTTTACAATAAAGTACTGGTAGTTTAGTAGAATGACCAGTATACTATTGTCTACTGGATCTTTTCTATGTTTTATTTGTGTCAAGCCTTTAAAATCTTAGTGCTCATTATTACCCAGACATAAAGTGTTTAGTACTAGTTTTTCAGTTGATACACAAGATTGTTTTAATTTTATTTATAAGTATATTTCATTAATAATTTCAAATACAGTATATACAGTACAGCAAATGTCAAATCAGCTAGTGAGATAATACCTTCCTATTAGGATATTCTAATGTAAAGAATGTATATAGATATTAGATGGTAAAGAAGTAAACTACTGTATTAAGTATTCTTCCATAAAGATCAACACTAAAATGAAAATTATACTTGTGTTAGACAAAACATGCTGCTCTCTGATGTGTTGATAAGATGTATTTTTTGTGCCACTTTAATATGATATATGTGAAGAAACATACAGATATCTTACCTATTAATTACTTAAGAGTAAAGTATTTAGGCAGTACTATAGTGTACTGTAAGAGTGGGTATACTATATTGTACTTTGAACAGATGCCACAACTTTGAAAAATCAGTTTTATTCACATTTATTTTTATTTTAAGGCACCCTATTAAATTGTTCTTGCATTTGATTATTTGATGACTTTACAGACCATGAAATAATATATTAATTTTGGCACAGTTGATTTTAAAACTGCATTTATTTTTTCCTGATTCCATTACCATTCACCAATGAAGCTTCTTAAGGGAATCCAAATGCAGTTGAGACATTGAATCTCTCTGTTCAGATTATAGCAGATGGTATTAAATCTGACAGATTTATAAACAGACCTAATACCTACAAATATGGTACAGTACTGCACTCAGTTTTACTGTGTCAGTTTCTCTCTCAAAAAAAGGGAAAAAATACATATTTTGTTTGATAGTGGAGTTTTAAAGCTGTGTTATGTTCTCAGATTTATACTTTACTGATAACTGATGACACGTATTTCATCAATTTATTTTAAGGGAAGGTATTTTTTAAGTGTACTGAAATGCAAGGATGTCTTAAAATCTAGCAGTAAATGGAAAATTAGATCAGAAGACAAAATGTGTAGTGGATTTTTTTCTTTTAATCTTCATAAGTTAACTGTGTTTACCAAGGCACAAATTCATTTCTTTTCATTTTCACAGATGAAATTTATTGTAGCTCAAATATATACAGTAGATCATGAAATATGTGTACCACCCTTCCTGGAATGTAGGAAATTATGCCATGATATAGATGGAAGATTCTGTATTACACAATACTTCCTTTAGGTGACTTAAAGTAAGTAAGATGGAAAGTGAGACTACTGTGTTCAGAAATTAGGATAATATGTTGTGGCCAGCTATACCAAAGCTTCTTGTATTGTTCTTGTTTATTCAGTGCTTTAGTAGTCATGAACTGAAGGTTTGTTTTCTAGTATTAGCTTATTTGGTCAGTCTTGTCCTGAAATAAAATTATTTTTGTGAATTTTTCAGAGTTAGTTTTGTTGTTGACTAGATTCTGAAATTCCTTTTACAATAAAAATTATATATAATTAATAAGGATATAAAGTTTCATAGTGTCACTGATGAAGTGCAGGTGATACTGTACACTCTTTGTTTGCTACACCTTGATTCTAAAGTACAGTAGTATTTTATTAATGTAAAAATTTACAACCACGGTTTCGTACTTAACACTTCCACAGGAAATGTATGAGAATATCATTCCATTTTTAGTCATTTTCGTCCGGGTTCTAGCAGATTTTGTTTACCATAATTGAGGATATTATTCATCATGGTCAAGGCTACTATAGTACTCTATCTTAGTTTTTGAAGAGCTTGTAAGAATATTAATATTCTTGGATTCTACCAAACTCTTTCTAGTCTAAGATTAACTATTTTGTATGCATGTCATAATATTAAAATTTCTAGATACCTGTACTGCCTTCCATTCCTGTCATTAATAGTTTTTGTATGAAGTTTAAATATATCTAAAAATTGAATTTTCTTTATATTGCTGTATCCTGTATAAGCTACCAGTATGTAGATTCTGTTTGGTCAATGGAAAATATTTACTATGCAAGTGCATAGTTGAGTGCTGATGATTAGTGTCAATATTTATCTTTATTGTTGTCAATCTGCAATTGTATGAGCTCATGTCTTTGTCTTTTATTACTTACCAGACTCCTGCATCTGTTGGTGTCATAATGCGCCTGTCAGGACCTAAAGCGTTAGCTTGGGTTATGGAAGTTGTAGAGATGATGAGAGAGAAAGTGGACATTAATGAAAATTTAATGCAGTTTGGGTTCATGCCAGACAGGGAAACTACAGAGGCAATATTTTCTACCAGTTAATTACAAGAGAAGTCGAGGGAAGGTGAGGAAGCTGTATAAGTACTTTGTATTTGTAGACTTTAGAGGGGCATTATACAGTTTATTACATAAGAAAGTTAAGAGGTTGAGTGTCTTGTGTGAGTGGTTATGACATTGTATGAGGGCTTGAGAACCTGTGAGAGGAAATTGCATGGAAAATGAGGAATTTTAGGTGTAAATAGAGGATGATGTTTTGAGTTTCTTTCTGTTTGTTACGGAGTTACAACCACTATCACAATATTTTCGGAGTTGACGCATGATGGCAATTTAGTGCTAGTACTGTAGTAGATAGTATTGAAGAGATAGTGGACAAATTCAAGAAATGGAAGGATGGGATAAATTCAAAGGGCTTAGGTTGAAAGTTACAAAAATAAAAATAATAATTAGAGGTATAGGTGAAGGAACGGTGATGGAAAATGTAAAATCGACATTTGCTGTCTGTAAGAAAAGCATTGGTTGCAACTTAATAATGTAGTGTATGGAAGGGGGGTACACAAAAAGTGCAGGGGTGTAAATGGCCGACTGCAGGATGTTACTGGCATTAAATGTACTCTTATGTGCAGGCAATCAAGACTGTAAAAGCTTGATACTGTTCAAGAGATATATCCTTAGATTATGTTGACTTCTGCCACCTGGGTGACATGATCACTATTGGAGGTGGTGCAAGAGTCAGAAGTGGCTGGAAAGAGGATCTTTTCTTCACTCAAAAGGAAAGATGTATACTACAACCAGACTGAGAAGAGTAATGTATGGCAGCAAAACATGAATTGTTGAAGAGGTAGAGATACGTAGGCTTATCAAACCGAAATGAAAATGGTGAAATTGATGAGTAACATAGCATTCAGAGATAGAAACCCTGTTCAGAGTTGAGATGGCAACTGGGTATTTAGTGTATTAGTGGTTTTACATAGAGGTAGGCTGAGATGGTTTGAGCATGTGGAGAAAATATAGGGGACCAGTTGGATTAAGAGATGTGTGAGTTTGAATGTGAAGGGGAGGAGATCTAAGGGTAGACCAAGAATGAAATGGTGAGAAGTGATCTCAGAAATAAGTATCAGACAAGAAGGGCTGCAAGAGACTGTGCCGTTCGGAAATCTGCCATCAAGTAGTCACGGCTAACTCTTGCAAGTGACAATGATGATTTGCTTATTTTACATGAGTTACTTGAGACTGACATAAGGCAAGGAACATTACATTGCCAAACAAATTTTTTACTAGTCTTCAAATATAGAAAAGGATGGTGAGTCATTAGCCTTGGGTATGTGTGTATGATGAGGAAATAGTATACCAAAATACTACCAAGCTGTGCTTCCCTTATTATAATTACATCTTCAAACAGTTGCAAGACTATTCATGTGTTTTCTTTTTTGACTCTCAATTAGTGTATTTTTCTTCTAATTTACACTTGGACCTTTTATAAGTTTTAATTCTTTGGATGAGTATTTTGTTGCTAAGCTGCATTCCCAAAGAATGTCAATTCTCCAGTAAAATATGAAAATTGTATCTGGTTCTTTTTTTACTACTTTTTAATCAAGGTAAAACCATAAAGTTTCCATATTTGGTAACAATATTTTTTAAAGTGTTCTATGAAGACAACAAAATTAATGACCTAAGATGATGGCTTACTGTACATGTAGAGGGTTTTCTATAAAGTAATTTAAGTAAAAAACTAGTTTGATTAAAAGGTAAGTCACCAAAAATATGAACCCAAGTTCAGTGATTGAAAATGTCAACACAGCCATGACACAGTGAGCAGTAAGCTGTCATACTTGTACCCTAGTCTATTATAATATTTTGAGAAGTACTGTAATGCCACGATGGTTTTACTGTACGTTTTTTATTTATTTTATTTTTTCTTTCAACTGTAAGTGCTTCTAAATGTAAATAAGAATAAAGTCATGCAATATCACATGTGTGCCACATTTATAAAAGGAGAGGGGGTAAATTTTTATGCATTTGTTTCCTAAAAATTCCAGACCACTTGAGTTTCCAGTTCATGGAAATCCGGATTAAGGAGGCTCAACTGTGTTAATTACTGAACTGACCTGGATTGTGTGGCACTCCAGACTGCAAGGTTAGTATTCCAACACTATCCGTACTGTACTAACTTATTGGAGTAAATAATGTGACTCTCCTCACAGTGTGTAATGCTACTTTTGTACTGTACTTAGAGTGTATAGTATTGGCACATCCTGCCTCCTTATTAATTTTTTCTTGAGTGCAGTATATACCATATTTACCTGCCTGTGGCATATAGGGATCAGTAATTAACGTACAAAGTTACGGATATGCTTATTTATTTAGGGGCATAATGTACTTGTAAAGTCACTTGAATAGCATACATTCAATGATTATAATGAACAATCAGTGTGTTATTGTTTTCACAGTCAGTAATGTCTTCTTGTGGAAGCTAAAATATAAGTTCTGTACTGTACTGTACTGTAGTTTATATTCCTGCCTACTAATGGACACAGTATAATTCTCAGCCCAGTACATTATCTTACATTTTTCAACATAAGAATTATGTAGTTCTTCTGGTGGTAGCCAGAATAAAAATTTCAAGTGCGGGAATCGCACCAAAAGGGTTAGTACATGGTAAGGTAAAAAATATAACAATGTCTATTTGGAATGTACGGGACTTCTTCACAACTATCTTCACACACTACTGAAATTATTTTTAAACATCACTAGAATAATAACTTTAAAATGTTGTACAGAAGAATACCTTGGTTTTTTATTATTTATAGGCAAACTAGAGTAAATATTGTGCTCAGAGTCAGCTGTGGCAAGTAGAGGACAACCTCTGACATGTTTGAGAATTCCAATCACATAATACTGTATAGTACGTATTTATCTCTTCCAAAAATACAAACTAAGTAGTGTTTCATACTTGTACTTTCATATACTGGTATCCTTTGCTATATGAATGGGTTAGTTTCCTTGAAAACCATTTGTTAAGTGAATACAGTACTGTACTGTACTGTACAAGGGGTATTTTAGAGCAAATACTGTAATGTAAAATATGGAAAAAATAGGGTTCAATTCCCCAATAACAAGAAAACTGTACAAAAAAATATTAAATTTGTTCACAAGCAACAAAAAACAACTGTAATTTAGTACAGTACCTAACTATAAGGAAACACCATTACAGTACAGTATTATTAAAAAAGATATATACAGTAGGTTCACAACAAAACCTACCCATCTACTGTAATTTAGTACTAACACATTAAAAATTAATAAAAGAAAATTAGTACATGATCTTAAGGGACCATCATTCATATAAGCAAGAATAGCTTTTGTATAGTAAGAAAGAGTTGTAAGAATAAAATATTCTAGAGCGAATGTCCGTACAACAAGGGATACCTGTACAGTACATAATAAACTATCTTTTGAAAATGTACATATGAATCAGTGCTATCAGAGAGTGATGCTTGGCATAAAATTTGCATCTACTGTACTCGACTGTCAGTTGATTGCTACTATACAGTGGCTCAATAATTGTGGGTCCAAGACATCCAGCTTTTATCAAAATGCTGTACCACAGTTTTGTAGCCTCTGCTGCTGTTCCTGTCTTACTTTTTACTCCACTTTTTTTTTGAGTTGGTATGATATGAGTGCTGCCAATTGATGTACAGTACTGTGACAAATTAGTCTTGTAGATGAAAGTATGATACAGTTTTGAAATACTTGTCTCTTAATGGTAAAAACTATAATAACAGTTACGTACCTCTCTTTACAGTACAATATAGTACTGTACAGTACAGTACATAATTTATATTACCTTCTTTGAAATAAGCCTCTTATTTTTATCAATAAGATATTATCATTATTAATAAAATTTGAAATGATAGGTATCCCAGGCATACTGGAGTAATAAGGGTGTGTATACTGTACTTTTTGGTATTACATTACTGTAGATAAATAATAAATTAGCACATGCAGTACTGTATATTGAAAGATTAAGTACAGTAATGTATATGACATGGATAGGTTTGTACATGATATTGAAAGAGAAGGACAATATATAATACTGAAAGTAGGGAAGATTGGGTAAAAAATACTGTATGGGGGATTAATTAAGAAATAAAATAAAATAATTATACCTAATATGGAAGAAAAAGCTCCCTATTAATGTATAATAAAGACTATCAAAGGAAAATATTTAATGGAGGGAAAAACACTTAGTGTAGAAAACTGTTCTCACCTGATATTGAGAACTACAGTACAGTTCTTGGGTTTATGGGCACCTCTAGAAATTTTTGGAAAATTATTGTTATGGTTGTACAATTCTTACAAGAATACATTAATTTTGGAAGAGGGAAGGTATGGAAATTAAAGGATAAATGAAAGAACGTGTAGATTGCAAACTAACATAACTTGAATGCAATAAACAGAATGAAGGTGGTAAAAGGGGAGGAAGGACTAAGGTGGAATAGAATGAGTCAGTGATAAAGGGAGAGTGAGACAAGCTTAGCATAAAGCCAAAAATTATATTTCTTAAAAGCATATTCTAGTTGACAGGTCTGGCACAGTACTGTACTGAACTTAAGACAATATATACAATCAATCTCTTGCCAACAAACTATATAAGTATTGTCCTATGAGTAACTTAGTCTGTACCAGTAAGATAAAGTAGGACATGCGTCGATATCAATTAAAAGGCGGACGGTGTGGTAGGGACGAGTGACTGCCTTGGAGTGGAGGGAGGAGTCCTTGACACAATATACATACACAAAGACGATGAAAGGGCTCAGCCCATGCTGGCCACAAAGAAACGGGCTCGTCGAGGGTAGGCTGATATATCTATTGGATGCCTCCTTGGCCTGCCGAAAAAAAAATATAAAGTAGGATGCAATAATTATTTTCCTGACCATGATTTATTAATCCTTTGTCTACAAGTAATTAATCTGGAGTGTATTGACTGTTTTTTTTTAAGATAAATTCCAATCCCCTATTTTTCTGTTACTGTACATTCCATAAAATAGAGTAACTAGACAAATATAAATTGCATAGCACAATTATAGTGGAAAAGCAAATAGAAAAACAAAACAAAGCAACATTAATGGTTCTGTCTCCACAATGTCACAGGTCCTGTGAAAACATTTTATGGTGAACTCCATAAGGATTAAAATTATTGGTAAAATTGCTTCAGTATTGTTACAGGTCAAGTTATTGTTTAGAAAACCTTAGACATTGTAACTCTTGAAGGAAATCAAGGAAGATACAGCTTACATCTTTGCTGCAGTCTCTCTAATGTACACTTTTCTTTAGATTTTACAGCTTGTTTACTATTCCATGGGGGTAACTCCCATCCACACCTCTCCACCTTCCTCACCACAACTAATGTCTCAAGGTTTGCATCTTAAAAAGTGCTCTCAATTCTATTGATTTTGTGCCAAAGAACAAGCTTTTGTTAATACAACTGCTGTGTAGTGTTAGGTTCATAAGGATGATGCAGTTTTCCACGAGTATAATGTGAATGTTCTGTGATTGTACTGTATGCACACAGAGTCCCCACATGATGTTGTATACACAGTAAAGTATCTTCCTAAAAAGTGTGACTTTAAACACAATGACACTAAATGAATCTATTTTTTCCACACTTGACACCACCTGCTGGATCTCTGGACAGAAATATGAAACAACACTACATATGCAATTATCCAGCTACTCGACTGAGGCATTGGTATTACCCTCTCATTAAGTGAGCCTTGACTCACTACGAATCGCAATATGAGGTAATATCTGGTCGTGCGTTATTTGTTTCATATATCTGCATCATGTCAACTCTCGTTATTCTTCTCTATATGAACATGGCAGTCAATTTCGGGCAGTGACTGCAGCTGCCTGATAAATGCTAATATGTATCATTATCTGATTGTTGAAATGAAAGTTATGAAAAAAAAACAGTATCTGAAGTCAGCCAGAGTCTTACATTAGGTTTTCCTATTAATTGTAATGTGGTAATGCAAATTATTATAAGATAATTGGGATGTGATAAAACAACTTGGTATAAGATAATTGGACTGTGATACCAACTGGTATAAAATAACTGGGATATGATAACACAACTTGGTATAAATTAAAAAAAAAAATTCAATGACAATTTAGCTGGTATCATTGTGTACTGGCATAAACGAGAAGAGGTTGGCACAATATGTACTTAACAATAGGTACTGTACAGTCAACTAAAAATTTCTGCACCCCTGGGTCTGACTGTCTTTCCAACAATCACTGACCGAGGCCATGTTCATTTGGTAAGATTGTGTGATGCATTTTGTAACCAATATGATGTGTTTTGTATATCACGCATAGTTAATACAGGTACAGATAAATTAACAAGAATATATATAACCTACAAATATTGTTCAGAATTTTTGGTTCGGTGTGTCATATTGTACGAGGTCTGTCCAAAAAGAAACCAAACTTTTTAAATAGCGCGCCAATGAGCCAGCGTAGTGTCCTCGCAATGGGAGCACTGTGTAGCGGTGACCTTGACCTTTAGTCTAGCACTAGTTGCATCATGCCACATCAATTAGTCATCAAGCTACACGTGCTAGAGTGAATGTGTGTTTAGTGCACTTGGCGATTTGTTGCAAGTTGAACAATGAAGGATCTTGAAGAGCAACGTGTTTGCGTGAAACTTTCAAATTGGGAAAAACTTTTAAGGAGACTTTTCAAATGTTGCAACAGGCTTATGGGGAGGATTGTTTGAGCTGTACGCAATGTCACGTGTGGTACCAGCATTTCAAAAGGGGAAGAACATCCACCGAAGACGATCCCAAATCTGGACGTCGCTCAAATGTGGAGGTGATGTTGATCGTTTTTTTTGATTGGAAGGACGTCGTTCATCATAAGTTTGTTCCACGTGGTCAGACAGTCAATAAAGAGTTTTACTTTGAGGTCCTGAAGCATTTGACGGAGGCAGTGCGAAGGAAGAGGCGTGAGGCGTGGACAAACAAGACCTGGATGCTGCACCATGACAATGCACCTGCTCACGCATCACTCCTTATCCGTGACTTTTTGGCGATGCATGAGACGACTATTGTCACCCAGCCGCCCTACTCTCCGGATTTGGCCCCTGCGGACTTTTTTTTCTCCAAAAGTTGAAATCCACCCTGAAAGGTCGCCGATTTTAAACGATAGAAGGGATAGAAGAAAATTCGCTATGAGACCTGCACACCATCCCTCAAAACGCGTTCCAGGACACGTTCCAGAACTGGAAAAAAACGTTAGGAGCGGTGTATCAACAGTGGAGGGGAGTACTTTGAAGGAGACAAATCTGATTAAGTTGTAAGTAAAGAAATAAATTTGTTTTTTAAAAAGTTCGGTTTCATTTTGGACAGACCTCGTATAACACCGTAAAGGTACAGATTTTGGTTTGTTTTGTTTTGACTGTACTCTGTACTACATATAGTGGTAATGTATTCAGTGTACCCCACCCCTCCTGTCATTCCATGAACAATCTAACTAAAAAAATAAGCCAAAGCACTTACGTAGTCATCTGGAGATGGAAGGGTGAGGGGAAGGTGTAAAAAAATAAATGCATGAATCCTTCAGGACACATACACCTTTAGACTGTAACTATGAAAATGTATAAATGACGCAGGATAGAAGTAAGTATAATTTCATGCATAAAAATATTCAGATAATTATGAAAATCATTAAATTCCCATAATAAGAGATTTGTGTCCCATGATTCATTAGAGTTTACCACCTGGTTGTCACACTGGAGAGGATTTATGTAGGCTATTGTACAGTATAAACGTTATACTGTACATATGTGATTGATCCTGTGGAAAGAAGGAGAGCCTCACATGACTATGGTTGCTTCTTCCTTTCTTGTTATATTCCCTTCCCATCTTTCCTGCATTTTCCACTACTTTCCTTTGCCGTTTTCTGCCACATCTTTCTCATAACATTAACAAGTTTTCCATTATGGCAAAACCAATGCCAACAGTTAGTACAACAACAGTACATCACTCCAACAGTACTGTACACCACACCAGCAGTACACTATTACCCCAGCAGTACACCACTACACCGCCGGTACACTACTACCCCCACAGTACACAACTACACCAACAGTACACTACTCTAACAGTGCACTACACCAGCAGTAGACTACCACACCATTACTACAGCAGTACACAACTACACCAGCAGTGCACTACACCAGCAGTACACTACACCAGCAGTACACTACTACAGTACACTAGCAGTACACTACTACACCAGCAGTACATTACTACACCAGCAGTACACTACTACAACCAGCAGTACACTACTACACCAGCAGTACACTACATCAGCAGTACACTACTACAGTAGCATTACTACACTACTACACTACAGTAGCAGTACACTACTATACAGCAGTACACTACTACACACAGTACACTACTACACCAGCAGTACACGACTACACCAGCAGTACAATACTACACCAGCAATACACGACTACACCAGCAGTACAATACTACACCAGCAATACACGACTACACCAGCAGTACAATACCACAATAGCAGTACACTACTACCCCAGCAGTACACTACTACACCAGCAGTACACTAATATACCAGCAGTACACGACTACACCAGCTGTACAATACTACACCAGCAATACACGACTACACCAGCAGTACAATTCTACACCAGCAATACACGACTACACCAGCAGTACAATATCACAACAGCAGTACACTACTACACCAGCAGTACACTACTCCAGCAGTAGCAGTACACTACTACACCAGCAGTACACGACAACACCAGCTACACCTACACCAGCAATGCACGGCTACACCAACGGTACACAACACCAGCGGTACACGGCTACACCAGCAGTACACTACTACACCAACGTACACACTACAGTAACCGTACACTACTACACCAGCAGTGCACAACTACACCAGCAATGCACGACTACACCAACAGTACACTACTACAGTAGCAGTACACTACTACACCAGCAGTGCACAACTACACCAGCAATACGTACACCAACAGTACACTACCACCAACAGTACGCTACTACGGTAGCAGTACACTACTACCAGCAGTGCACAACTACACCAGCAATGCACGACTACACCAGCAGTACACTACTACCAACAGTACACTACTACAGTAGCAGTACACTACTACCAGCAGTGCGCAACTACACCAGCAATACACGACTACCAACAGTACACTACTACGCAACAGTACGCACTACTACAGTAGCAGTACACTACTACACCAGCAGTGCACAGCTACACCAGCAGTACACGACTACCCAACAGTACACTACTACCAACGGTACACTACAGTAGCAGTACACTACTACACCAGCAGTGCACAACTACACCAGCAATGCGACTACACCAGCGGTACACTACTACCAACAGTACTACAGTAGCAGTACACTACTACACCAGCAGTACACAACTACACCAGCAATGCACGACTACACCAGCAGTACACAACACCAGCAGTACACGACTACACCAGCAGTACACTACTACACCAACAGTACACTACTACAGTAGCAGTACACTACTACACCAGCAGTGCACAACTACACCAGCAATGCACGACTACACCAACAGTACACTACTACAGTAGCAGTACACTACTATAGTAGCAGTACACTACACCAGCAGTACACGACTACACCAACAGTACACTACTACAGTAGCAGTACACTACTACACCAGCAGTGCACAACTACACCAGCAATGCACGACTACACCAACAGTACACTACTACAGTAGCGTACACTACTATAGTAGCAGTACACTACACCAGCAGTACACTACTACACCAACAGTACACTACTACAGTAGCGGTACACACTACACCAGCAGTGCACAACTACCAGCAATGCACGACTACACCAGCAGTACACTACTACAGTAGCAGTACACTACTATAGTAGCAGTACACTACACCAGCGTACACTACTACAGTAGCAGTACACTACTATAGTAGCAGTACACAACTCACCAGCAGTACGACTACACCAGCCAGTACACTACTATGGTAGCAGTACACAACACCAGCAGTACACGACTACACCAGCAGTACACTACTACACCAGCAGTACACTACTATAGTAGCAGTACACTACACCAACGGCCACACTACACCAGCAGTACACTACTATAAACGGTACCACACCAGCAGTACACAACTACACCAGCAGTACACTACTACACCAGCAGTTACTATAGTAGCAGTACACTACACCAGCAGTACACTACTACACCAGCAGTACACTACTACACCAGCAGTACACTACTATAGTAGCGGTCACTACACCAGCAGTACACTACTACACCAGCAGTACCACCAGCAGTACACTACTATAGTAGCAGTACACAACACCAGCAGTGCACTACTACACCAGCAGTACACCACCAGCAGTACACTACATAGTAGCGGTACACTACACCAGCAGTACTCGACTACACCAGCAGTACACTACTACACCAGCAGTACACTACTATAGTAGCGGTACACTACACCAGCAGTACGCTACTACACCAGCAGTACCGACTACCACCAGCAGTACACTACTACAGTAGCAGTACACTACTATAGTAGCAGTACACAACACCAGCAACTACCAGCAGTACACTACTCACCAGCGTACACTACTACACCAGCAGTACACTACTATAGTAGCAGTACACTACACCAGCAGTACCTACTAAGCAGTACGACTACACCAGCAGTACACTACTATAGTAGCAGTACACAACACCAGCAGTACGACTACCAGCAGTACACTACTACAGTAGCAGTACACTACTATAGTAGCAGTACACCACCAGCAGTACACTACTACCAACAGTACACTACTACAGTAGCATTCACTACTATAGTAGCAATTACCACCAGCAGTACACTACTACACAGCAGTACACGACTACACCAGCGGTACACTACTGAAGCAGTACACTACACCAGCAGTACACCTACACCAGCAGTACACTACTACACCAGCGATTTACTATAGTAGCAGTACACTACACCAGCAGTACACTACTACCAGCAGTTCACCAGCAGTACACTACTACCAGGCAGTACACGACTACACCAGCAGTACACTACTATAGTAGCAGTACACAACACCAGCAGTACGACTACACCAGCGGTACACTACTACACCAACAGTACACTACGGTAGCAGTACACTACTACACCAGCAGTACACTACTACCAGCAGTACACTACTACACCAGCAGTACACGACTACCAGCGAGTACACTACTATAGTAGCAGTACTACACCAGCAGTACACTACTACCAGCAGTACACTACTACGCAGCAGTACACTACTATAGTAGCAGTACACTACTACACCAGCAGTACACTACTACACCAGCAGTACACTACTACCAGCAGTACACTACTATAGTAGCAGTACACTACACCAGCGACACTACTACACCAGCAGTACACGACTACACCAGCAGTACCTACTATAGTAGCAGTACACAACACCAGCACGACTACACCACGTACGACTACACCAGCAGTACACGACTACCAGCAGTACACTACTACACCAACGGTACACTACTACGGTAGCGGTACTACTACCAACAGTACACTACTACCAACAGTACACTACTACAGTAGCAGTACACTACTACACCAGCAGTACACTACTACCCCATGGGACACTACACCAGCAGTACACTACTACACCAGCAGTACACTACTACACCAGCAGTACTACTATAGTAGCAGTACACTACAGCATCACTACTACACCAGTACACTACACCAGCAGTACACTACTACACCAGCAGCAGCCACTACTACACCAGTACACTATAGTAGCAGTACACTACACCAGCAGTACACTACTACACCAGCAGTACACGACTACACCAGCAGTACACTACTACACCAGCAGTACACTACTACACCAGCAGTAATTACTATAGTAGCAGTACACTCACACCAGCAGTACACTACTACACCAGCAGTACACTACTACACCAGCAGTACACTACACCAGCAGTACACTACTACACCAGCAGTACACTCATAGTAGCAGTACACAACACCAGCAGTACACGACTACACCAGCAGTACTAATTACTAGCACCAACAGCACACTACCGTAGCAGTACACTACTACACCAGCAGTACACTGCTACACCAGCAGTAACACTACTACACCAGCAGTACACACTACACCAGCAGTACACTACTATAGTAGCAGCACACACCAGCAGTACACCACACCAGCAGCACTACTACACCAGCAGTACACTACTATAGTAGCAGTACACTACTACACCAGCAGTACACACACACCAGCAGTACACTACTCCCCAGCAGCACTACTATAGTAGCAGTACACTACACCAGCAGTACACTACTACACCAGCAGTACACGACTACACCAGCAGTACACTACTATAGTAGCAGTACACTACTACACCAGCAGTACACGACTACACCAGCAGTACACTACTACACCAGCAGTACACAACTACACCAGCAGTACACTACATACTTAGCAGTACACTACTATAGTAGCAGTACACAACACCAGCAGTACACGACTACACCAGCAGTACACTACTACACCAGCAGTAACAAATTCACACCAGCAGTACACCTACTACACCAGCAGTACACACTATAGTAGTACACAT